>NC_057814.1:530784356-531131731 GCF_018294505.1 Triticum aestivum
CAGTCCAGTACTCGCCTAAGTGTAAAAAATCCTACCGAGTGGTGAGCAAGCCTCTCACTCGGGGGCTTAGCTGCAGTCCAGTACTCGCCTAAGTGTAGAAAATCCTACCGAGTGGTGAGCAAGCCTCCCACTCGGGGGCTTAGCTGCAGTCCAGTACTCGCCTAAGTGTGAAAAATCCTACCGAGTGGTGAGCAACCCTCCCACTCGGGGGCTTAGCTGCAGTCCAGTACTCGCCTAAGTTTGAAACACATCTTTATCCGCAAGGACGACGAGGTGCAGGTCGGCTACAACCTTCTCCTCGGAGCTACGCCACAAGTACAACGTACGCTCCATCCTCATCCGCAAGGAAGACGAGGTGCAGGTCGACTGCAACCTTCTCCTCGGAACTACGCCACAAATACAACGTATGCTCCATCCTCATCCGCAAGGACGAAGAGCTGCAGGTCGACTGCAACCTTCTCCTCAGAGCTACACCACAAGTACAACGTACGCTCCATCCTCATCCGCAAGGACGACGAGGTGCAGGTCGACTGCAACCTTCTCCTCGGAACTACACCACAAGTACAACGTACGCTCCATCCTCATCCGCAAGGATGATGAGGTGTAGGTCGACTGGAATCTCCTCCTCAGAGATGCATCTCAAGTTCAAAGATTATTCCGAGTGAAGAACAAAACCCACTCGAAGACAAACGCAAGCATATTTCAAGGTAAACAAAGTTCAGATAAATCCTAAGGTTCCGGACCGCATATCAAAAGTACTCGAGCATCAAGCCCGAAGAAGTTTAAAGATTACACAATCACTCGGCATTCCGAGGCAAATAAAGGTGGAGCATAATGTTTTTTGGTCACTCATCGGGAGAAGGACTGGCTGGGTCACAGAAACTGTCAAGGTCTATGCTGTCTGCAATGCGAGTGGCAGCGTCAAGGAAAGTGTCCATAAAGGACTGGAAAGTGTGCCTTTTTGTGTTAGCAACCTTGAGCTCCGCCAGCTTGTCTTCTTTGACATCCTTGCAGTGCACTCAGACCAGAGACAAGGCGACATCAGCACCGCAGCGAGCAGATGACTTTTTCCATTCTTGCACTCGGTCAGGTATTTGGTTCAGTCGAGCCATCAGAGACTCGAGGTCTTGAGATAGTTCCGCCTGAGGCCAGAGTTCAGCATCAACCCGAGTCATCGCCGCCTTCAGGCGGGCAAGATAAGCAACCGCGCTGTCCATGCGAGATTCCAATCACAGCACATTCATTGCGACGTCATCTTTGACTGGGCAATTTTTTGGGTCGAGACCTGTCTCGACCCGCCCAGTTTCCGCTTCAAAATCTTGGCAAAGCTCTGCACAGTTGAGTAAACGGTGAGTCGACGATATGATCGGGCTTGACAGTCGACCGCAATAAGTCAGTCAATCATCAGTACCTTCAAGTTTTAGGACCAGCTTTGTAGCAAGCTGGCCCAAGCTCGTTTGTCAGCTTGTCCTTGTCTTTCTTCAGTCGCTCGACCTCCCGATTGGCGTCAGAAATAGCAGCCTTCAGTTTGGAGTTCTCTTCTTCTAACTTGCTGACTGAAGCAAGCTTCTTGTCAGCAAGCGCCGTCTTCTCTCACGCTTCCTTCTGTGCAGCAGCAAGATCCTGATCCTTCTTCTCCAAAGCCTGCTTCATTTTCTCTAAAGAAATAACATTCTTCAGACGGGCTTGGAGTTGACGGTTTTCACTACATACATCTGCTCGAGTGGAGTCACTCGGTTCAAAAAATGGAAAGGAAAAGTGCCAGCAGTGAGATAGACAGTTGACGATTGGTTACCTCCCATGGCAGCTACTTCATCACGAGCAGTCTTGAGATTCTTCTTGGCCAATTCCAGATCAAGGTTGAGGCTGATTTGCTGTTTGTTCATTGCAGAAAGCTGAGCCCCAAGATCACAAGATTTCTGCAGTATAAGCCATATCAGTTGACTGAGATAAAAAGACATCACAGTGATAGCTACTCTAAGACTACCACCGAATCAAACATTCAACGGCAGTCTCGGGGACTACACCCAGTGGGTGCACTTAGCGTGCCCCCACTGGTTTGAATAAACACTCGACATAGCCTGCCCAGCGCGAGAGTAAAAAAAAGAAGTTCTCAGACCATAGTCGACTGCTCACAGTCAACCACGGTCTCGGGGACTACACCCAGTGGGTGCACTTAGCGTGCCCCCACTGGTTCTGGTTTCATTCGACCTGGTCCGTCCAGACCGAGTGACAAAATTTAGATTCTTAGACCACAGTTGACTGCCCGCAGTCAACTATGGTCTCAGGGACTACACCCAGTGGGTGCACTAAGAGTGCCCCCACTAGTTCAAAGATTCAATTCAAGACGACTCAAATTGCCTCGTACAACTTCATAACAGTCACACCCAGTGGGTGATCGGATGAGAAGTATGATCAATCAGGAATCAACTAACCTGGACATTGGTCTGCAGAGCTGCTCCGGCGTTGAAGGCCACCTGACTGACCTCATGCACCACTTTCATTTGCCCCATCACAAGGTTCAACTGAAGAAGAGCTTCTTTGGCGGCAGCCGGTGGGTCGTCCGGAGTCTGATAGACAGTGAAAAGCGATGATGGCAGAGCAGTCGGTATTGGCGCAGTAGAAGTCTGAGCACCTGATCCTGATGGGCAATCAGTCGACAGCGGGATAGCGAAAGTGACGTTGGTACGTGCCGGATCTGTCGATCGCTCGACTGCCGTCTCAGGCATCTCAGTCGACTGAGGAACCTGGACCTCAGGCGTCTTCCCGCTCAGTTCCGCGTCCCTCCTCCTCCTTCCCCTCAGCGGTACTTCTTCTACATCGTCCGGGAGCACAACAATGTCTCGTGGTGCTGCAACAGACAGAGAAAGTCAAAGAGATAGCTGACAAACAATCCAGTCGTCCAAATAAATTTGAGTCAGGCAGACTTACTGGCTTTGGAGGTAGCTGCATCGGCGGTTTCCTCGTCGACTGGAGTCTTGTCGATATCCATATCAGTCGCAGCCGAGGCCGGGCTGTAAAGGTTCATCATCCACTCGGTCAGTACAAGAGAATCGGTCAGAACAAGAAAATACAGGGAGAACATTTACCCAGAAGCAACAGGAACGTCCATCTTGATTTTAGGCAGGGTCTTCCGAGCCTTCGAAGGATTGATCTTGGGCTACTTGGTGACCTTCTCAGCCAATTCTGGAGTCGAAGACTGAGCGCGCTTTTGAGATGGAGCGCTCGAGGACACAGCCTTGCCGCGCCTGCCCGCGGGATCATGGTGCTGCTTGGATCGACGTTCGGAACAAGGTGGTGAGTCAGCTACCTCCTCGTTGTCCGACTCATCGCTCTCATCTTCATCACCATCGGCTGGTGACTCCCACTCGCCGCTCTCCTCCGCGCTGTCCTCGCCTTCATGGTCCTGCTCCAGAGCTTGCTCGCCATTGGGCATTGAGTACATCTCTGTATAAATCTACAAAACAAGGAGCCGAGTGGAAATCAGTCGGATCAACAAACAGTCAGAAAACACATCCAAATTCAATCAAGTGTAGTGGCCAAACCTTGTCTGGCTGGTTGCTTTCGCTGAAATGTTTGACCCTCCTGGCACCCCTGGGGTTGTCCTTGTTCCCGGTGATGCCCCTCAACCACTCGGCCACTGTTTTGGCCTCCACCTCCTCCGGATGAACCCCGGCGGTATCACCAGCCCCGGAGTACATCCACATGGAGTGGTCACGAGCTTGGAGTGGTTGAATGCGTCGACTGAGGAACACCTCCAGCAGATCCATGCCGGTGACACCTTGGTTGATCAGTTGAACTACTCTCTCGACCAACATGCCCGTCTCCGGATTCTCCGCGTTGGTCACTTTCAACGAAGATGGAGTTTTAACACGATCAAGAGAGAAAGGTGGAAGTCCAGTCGACTGGCCTGGAGTCGCAATATCCTGGCAATAGAACCAGGTCGACTGCCAGCCCCTGACCGACTCAGGAAGAGTCATCGAAGGGAAGGAACTCCTCTTCCTCTTCTGAATACCCAGACCCCCACACATCTGGATAACATGGGTTTTCTCGTTGTTCGAGTTTGCTTTCTTCACTGTTTGGGAGCGGATGGTGAAAATGTGCTTGAAAGGACCCCAGTGCGGTCGACACCCCAGAAAATTCTCACACATGGACACGAATGCGGCAAGGTATGTGATGGTGTTGGGAGTGAAATGATGGAGTTGAGCCCCGAAGTAATTCAAGAAACCTCGAAAGAAGGGGTGTGGAGGAAGCGAGAAACCGCGGTCGACATGGGTGGCGAGCAAAACACACTCACCCGGTTGCGGCTGTGGCTCCATTTCCCCCTCCGGCAGCCACGCAGACCCATGGATGATCAGCCCTGACTCGGCCATATCATCCAAGTCCTCCTGCTGAAGTGAGGAACGGATCCAATCTCCCTGGATCCAACCCCGCGGCAGCCCTGAGCGCCATGAAGATCCCCGATTCGTCTTCTTGCCTTTCGCCGCCCCCGTCGCCTTCTTCGCGCGCTCCAGCGCCGCCGTTTTCTCCTTCCCCATGGCGGCGGAGCAGAGGCGTCGAGAGTGGAGAAGTCGGATGGGATGAAAGAGCGAGAGGAAGAAGAAGGAGAATGGGTACGCATAGTGCGGACGCCTCGGCCTCGCCGCTTTTAAAGGCCCACTTCCGAGTGGCTGACGCGTGGGTCCGGGCGATCCTGTCAAATCCCGCAACAGTCGTACACGGGATACGTGGCAAAAAAGGTGGCGCAGAAATCAAAACGTCCTGTTTATCCACTCCGCTTACCATGGCACGCTCTGCCTGGCGCGCTTTCACCGAAATTTTGAATCCCGCGAAATCCGGGATCCTCTACAACCGATCACGCCAAAGATTTCGCGTCAAAGACAACACTCGGCAGGTGACATTATAAAAACCAATCGGCAATTCCTGAATCGATCAAGGCGACTGAAACGAAGCTGAAGTACCAACACTAGCCTCCGTTCAGAGATGAGTTCTTGAGAATGGCAAGAGTCAAAGCAAGATCAACTTCAACCTTCTTTTCACTCGGACCTCAATCCATTCGGGGGCTAATGATGAGGACATAGACCTAGGGTAGGGCGATAGGCCTGACCTATACGTCCTACCTAAGGTCCTTGTCCTAGAAGTAAAGAAGTTCAAGAGCAAATAGAGAGGGCTCAACAAAGGTGTCGAGTGCAATCCACTCGACCTACCATTCACTCGGAGATCTCTCCTTATTTAGGTCACTCGACCACTCAACCACTCAACCACTCAACGTGCAGAAGACCTAAAGCCACTCTGCGCAGCAACGGTCGGACGTTTACTCATAGACTTAATGATCATTTATAGCACTTTATTATTGACGTTACCTGTAATGCTCTCACTTTATGTACATTGAATCCTGTGTAACGGAGGGGAGCTGGGGTCCTGGCACACTCTATATAAGCCACCCCCCTCCTCTGAGACAAGGGTTCGCACCCCCTGTAACACACACACGCATATAATCCAGTCGACCGCCTCCGGGCTCCGAGACGTAGGGTTGTTACTTCCTCCGAGAAGGGCCTGAACTCGTAAAACTCTTGCGTACAACTTCTACATAGCTAAGATCTTGCCTCTACATCCCTACCCCCCATTCTACTGTCAGACTTAGAACCACGACACCCCCCCATGGCAAGTCTGAATTGGACTAGGGAGGGGGCGGCGCCCCCCTCTTTCCTTCTCCCTCTCCTCCTCCTTCCCTCTCTCCCCCTCTTGGAAAAGGAAGGGGAGTCCAACTAGGATTGGGAGTCCTAGTTGGAATCCCCTATGGCGCGCCCCTCCTGGCCGCCGGCCTCCTCCTCCCCCTCCTTTATATACGTGGCCATGGGGCACCCCAAAGCACAACAAACAATCTCTTAGCCGTGTGCGGTGCCCCCCTCCACAGTTTAACACCTCGGTCATATCGTCATAGTGCTTAGGCAAAGCCCTGCGCCGGTAACTTCATCATCACCATCGCCACGCCGTCGTGTTGATGAAACTCTCACTCGTCCTCAACTGGATCAAGAGCTCGAGGGACGTCATCGTGCTGAACGTGTGCTGAACACGGAGGTGCCATACGTTCAGTACTTGGATCGGTTGGATCATGAAGACGTTCGACTACATCAACCGCGTTACTAAATGCTTCCGCTTTCGGTCTACGAGGGTACGTGGACACACTCTCCCCGCTCGTTGCTATGCTTCTCCTAGATAGATCTTGCGTGATCGTAGGAAATTTTTTGAATTACTACGTTCCCCAATAGTGGCATCCGAGCCAGGTCTATGCATAGATGATATATGCACGAGTAGAACACAATGAGTTGTGGGCGATAATAGTCATACTGCTTACCACCAACGTCTTACTTTGATTTGGCGGTATTGTTGGATGAAGCGGCCCGGACCGACATTACATGACCGCGTTCATGAGACTGGTTCTACCGACGTGCTTCGCACACAAGTGGATAGTGGGTGTCCATTTCTCCAACTTTAGTTGAATCGAGTTTGACTATGGCCGGTCCTTGTTGAAGGTTAAAACAGCACACTTGACGAAAAATCGTTGTGGTTTTGATGCGCAGGTAAGAACGGTTCTTGCTAGAAACCCATAGCAGCCACGTAAAACTTGCAACAACAAAGTAGAGGACGTCTAACTTGTTTTTGCAGGGCATCTTGTGATGTGATATGGTCAAGACATGATGTGATATACGTTATTGTATGAGATGATCATGTTTTGTACAAGTTATCGGCAACTGGCAGGAGCCATATGGTTGTCGCTTTATTGTATGAAATGCAATCGCCATGTAATTGCTTTAATTTATCACTAAGCGGTAGCGATAGTCGTAGAAGCAATAGATTGGTGAGACGACAACGATGCTACGATGGAGATCAAGGTGTCAAGCTGGTGATGATGGTGATCATGACGGTGCTTTGGAGATGGAGATCAAAGGCACAAGATGATGATGGCCATATCATGTCACTTATATTGATCGCATGTGATGTTTATCCTTTGTGCATCTTATTTTGCTTAGTACGGCGGTAGCATTATAAGATGACCCCTCACTAAATTTCAAGGTATAGGTGTTTTCCCTGAGTATGCGCCGTTGCGAAAGTTCATTCTGCCGAGACACCACGTGATGATCGGGTGTGATAAGCTCTACGTTCACATACAACTGGTGCAAGCCAGTTTTGCACGTGCAGAATACTTGGGTTAAACTTGACGAGCCTAGCATATGCAGATATGGCCTCGGAACACTGAGACCGAAAGGTTGAGCGTGAATCATATAGTAGATATGATCAACATAGTGATGTTCACCATTGAAAACTACTCCATCTCACGTGATGATCAGACATGGTTTAGTTGATTTGGATCACGTGATCATTTAGATGACTAGAGGGATGTCTATCTAAGTGGGAGTTCTTAAGTAATATGATTAATTGAACTTTAATTTATCATGAACTTAGTCCTGGTAGTATTAGCATATATATGTTGTAGATCAATAGCTCGTGATGTAGCTCCCCGTTTATTTTTATATGTTCCTAGAGAAATATAAGTTGAAAGATGATAGTAGCAATGATGCGGACTTGGTCCGTTATCTGAGGATTTTCCTCATTGCTGCACAGAAGAATTATGTCCTTGATGCACCGCTAAGTGATGGACCTATTGCAGGAGCTGATGCAGACGTTATGAACGTTTCGCAAGCTCAGTATGATGACTACTTGATAGTTTAGTGCGCCATGCTTTACGGCTTAGAACCGGGACTTCAAAAACGTTTTAAAACGCCACAGAGCATATAAGATGTTCCAAGAGCTGAAATTGGTATTTCAGACTCATGCCCGAGTCGAGAGGTATGAGACCTCTGACAAGTACTTTTTCTACAAGATGGAGGAGAATAGCTCAACCAGTGAGCATGTGCTCAGAATGTCTGAGGACTACAATTGCTTGAATCAAGTGGGAGTTAATCTTCCAGATAAGATAGTGATTGACAGAGTTCTCTAGTCACTATCACACTACTAGGAAAAGGCCTACTAGTGGCGCACCAGTTTTGCCTACTAATGGCGCACCAGGCAGTGCGCCATTAGTATAGGCCACGGTGCGCCATTAGTATATTTGAATTTAGAAGGCGGGAAAATAGTAGTGGCGCACCGTCTAACCCCCACCGTGCGCCATTGCTATTTTTGAATTTTGAATTTGGACCTGGATCGCGATTTTTTTGCCCATTTTTCCTCGTTTTTTTGCTCTTTTTTTGCACGATATTTTTTCAAATTTTGTTCTCGTTTTCGTATCTTGTACGTTCTTTTGCCGTGTTCTTTTGCCGGAGAGGAGTTCGCCGGAGAGGAGGGCCGAGGTCACCGGAGAGGAGGAGGAGGTCACTGGAGAGGCGCTCGCCTACATCGCCGGAGAGGAGGAGGAGGTCGCCGGAGAGGAGTTCACCGCCGCACCGGAGAGGAGGAAGGAGAAACCGTGAGGGGAGGGGAGGAGAGGAGGGAGGAGGAGCTCACCGGAGAGGAGGGAGGAGAAGATCACCGAAGAGGAGGGAGGAGGAGATCACCGGAGAGGAGGGAGGAGGAGATCACCGGAGAGGAGGGAGGAGAAACCGTGAGGGGAGGGGAGGAGGAGGTCGCCGGAGAGGAGGAGCAGGAGGTTGCCGGAGAGGAGGAGGAGGAGGTCACCGGAGAGGAGGAGGGTAGTATGGTGGAGGAGAGAAGGGGAGATGGAGTGGAGGAGAAGAATGAAGAGGTAAGGAGGAGAGGACCACGCCCAGCCATATATACGGCATAGTAATGGCGCACCGTGGGCAGGTGCGCCATTACTAACTTTTTTTTTTGATTTATTTTGAATTTTGAAGGCGGGAAGATAGTAATGGCGCACCATGGGCAGGTGCGCCATTAGTAAGTTTGAATTTTTTTGAATTTTTTTGCCTCTCCAGATCTTAAAAGCCCCGTATGTTTTTTTCTGTTAGGTTTTTGAGGATTTTGAAAATATTTAACGGGGTTCCCTCGGTTAAATTTGGATGTAACTTTTCGAGTAGATGATTTTTCATATAAAAACTTTTTCATCCGAGTTCGTATGCAAAAGTTATGCCCATTTTTACAAATTCTCGAGAGATTTTGCAAAAAAGTCGAAAATTCATGTTTGTAAATTTTGCTAACAACTAGACCACATATCACATGGGAATCTTATTTTCTTTTATTTTTTTGACATTTCTATCATTTTCTTTTATTTTTTTAAACTGAAAAGGCGGTCCACGGGGGGGGGGGGGGGGGGGGGGTCCATTCGGGGGAATGTTTGGGCCAAATTACTAATGGCGCACCGTGGGAGTGGTGCGCCATTACTAGTTCAACTAGTAATGGCGCACCACTCCCACGGTGCGTCATTAGTAGTTTAAAAAATAAAATAAAATAAAAATTGATTTTTTTTGAAACATGATTACTAATGGCGCACCGTGGGAGTGGTGCGCCATTACTAGTTTAACTAGTAATGGCGCACTATTCCCTGGTGCGCCATTACTAGTTTTGGAAAAATAAAAAAAATTACTAATGGCGCACCGTGGATGTGGTGCGCCATTAGTATTTGCACACTAATGGCGCACCAACACATGGTGCGCCATTACTATTTAGTAATGGCGCACCACATGCACAGTGCGCCATTCCATCTATAGCCCTTTTCCTAGTAGTGTCACCAAGTTAATACCCAGGGGTTACTATGACGAAAACGATTCCCGAGCTCTTCACGATGCTAAAATCGGCGAAGGTAGAAATCAAGAAAGAGCATCAAGTGTTTTTTTAAGAACAAAGAGCATCAAGTGTTGATGGTTAACAAGGCCACTAGTTTCAAGAAAAGGGGCGAAGGGAAAGAAAGGGAACTTCAAGAAGAATCGCAAGCAAGTTTCCACTCCCATGAAGAAGCCCATAGCTAGACCCAAGACTGAAACTGAGTGCTTTTACTACAAAGGAAATGGTCACTGGAAGTGGAACTGTCCTAGATACTTGGCGAATAAGAAGGATGGCAAAGTGAACAAAGGTATATTTGATATACATGTTATTGATGTGTACTTTACTAGTGTTCATAGTAACCCCTGGGTATTTGATACTGGTTCAGTTGCTATGATTAGTAACTCAAAACAGGAGTTGCAAAATGAACAGATACTAGTAAAGGGCGAGGTGATGATGTGTGTTGGAAGTGATTCCAAGGTTGATAAGATCACCATCGCACACTCCCTTTACCTTCGAGATTAGTGTTGAACCTGAAATAAATGTTATTTAGTGTTTGCGTTGAGCATGAATATGATTGGATCATGTTTATTGCAATGCGGTTATTCATTTAAGTCAAAGAATAATTGTTGTTCTGTTTACATGAATAAAACCTTTTATGGTCATGCACTTAATATAAATGGTTTATTGAATCTCGATCGTAGTGATACACATATTCATAATATTGATGCCAAAAGATGCAAAGTTGATAATGATAGTGCAACATATTTGTGGCACTGCCGTTTATGTCATATTGGTGTAAAGCGCATGAAGAAACTCCATGCGGATGGACTTTTGGAATCACTTGATTATGAATCATTTGATACTTGCGAACCGTGCCTCATGGGCAAGATGACTAAAACTCCATTCTTCGGAAAAATGGAGCGAGCCAATGACTTATTGGAAATAATACATACCGATGTATGCGGTCCGATGAGTGTTGAGGCTCGCGGCGGGTATCGTTATTTTCTGACCTTCACAGATGATTTGAGCAGATATGGGTATATCTACTTAATGAAACATAGGTCTGAAACATTTGAAAAGTTCAAGGAATTTTAGAGTAAAGTGGAGAATCATCATAACAAGAAAATAAAGTTTCTACGATCTGATCGCGGAGGCGAATATTTGAGTTACGAGTTTGGCCTTCATTTAAAACAATGTGGAATAGTTTCACAACTCACGCCACCTGGAACACCACAGCGTAATGGTGTGTCCGAACGTCATAACCGTACTTTATTAGATATGGTGCGATCTATGATGTCTCTTATCGATTTACCACTATCGTTTTGGGGTTATGCATTAGAGACAACTACATTCATGTTAAATAGGGCACCATCTAAATCCGTTGAGATGACACCGTATGAACTGTGGTTTGGCGAGAAACCTAAGCTGTCGTTTCTTAAAGTTTGGGGTTATGATTCTTATGTGAAAAAGCTTCAACTTGATAAGCTCGAACCCAAATCGGAGAAATGTGTCTTCATAGGATACCCAAAGGAAATTGTTGGGTACACCTTCTATCACAGATTCGAAGGCAAGATATTCATTGCTAAGAATGGATCCTTTCTAGAGAAGGAGTTTCTCTCGAAAGAACTGAGTGGGAGGAAAGTAGAACTTGATGAGGTAATTGTACCTTCTCCTGAATTAGAAAGTAGTTCATCACAGAAATCAGTTCCAGTGATGCCTACACCAATTAGTGAGGAAGTTAATGATGATGATCATGAAACTTCAGATCAAGTTACTACCGAACCTCGTAGGTCGACCAGAGTACGGTCCGCACCAGAGTGATACGGTAATCCTGTTCTGGAAGTCATGTTACTAGACCATGATGAACCTACGAACTATGAGGTAGCAATGATGAGCCGAGATTCCGCAAAATGGCTTGAGGCCATGAAATCTAAGATAGGATCCATGTATAAGAACAAAGTATGGACTTTGATTGACTTGCCCGATGATCGGCAAGCAATAGAGAATAAATGGATCTTCAAGAGGAAGACAAACACTGATAGTGTTACTATCTACAAAGCTAGACTTGTAGGTTTTTGACAAGTTCAAGGTGTTGACTACTATGAGATTTTCTCACTCGTAGCGATGCTTAAGTCTGTCCGAATCATGTTAGCATTGCCACATTTTTGAAATCTGGCAAATGGATGTCAAAACTGCATTCCTTAATGGATTTCTAAAAAGAGTTGTATATGATGCAACCAGAAGGTTTTCTCGATCCTAAAGATGCTAACAAAGTGTGCAAACTCCAGCGATCCATCTATGGACTGGTGCAAGCATCTCGGAGTTGGAATATATGCTTTGATAAGGTGATAAAATCATATGGTTCTATACAAACTTGTGGTGAAGCCTGTATTTACAAAAGTGAGTGGGAGAGCACTACAACCTTTCTGATAAGTATATGTGAATGACATATTGTTGATCAGAAATGATGTAGAATTTTCTGAAAGCATAAAGGAGTGTTTGAAAGGATTTTTTCAAAGAAAGACCTCGGTAAAGCTACTTACATATTGGGCATCAAGATCTATAAAGATAGATCAAGACGCTTGATAAGACTTTCGACGAGTACATACCTTGATAAGATTTTGAAAGAGTTCAAAATAGGATTAGTCAAAAAGGAGTTCTTGCCTGAGTTGTAAGGTATGAAGTTGAGTACGACTCAAAACCCGACCACGGCAGAAGATAGAGAGAGAATGAAAGTCATTCCCTATGTGTTGTAGGGTGGAACCCTAGATGGAGATCTTTCACGAATTGGAGGGGAAATCCCCAAGAACACGAATAACACAAGAGAGGGAAAACACTCAAATTGACTAGATCCAATCACACATATGCTAGATCCAAGAACACACAAGAGGTCACAATGATTCAAGGACAAAAAAGGAAAGATACAAGGTACTAGTTCATCCCAATCCTATGAGGAGAGAGGTCTTGATGATCCTATGATGGGGATCCTTCCCTAGATGGGGGTCTTGATATCCACTAGGGATCTTCTCCTAGGAGGTCTTGATCTCCTAGAGGAGTGGGTACAAGGAGCAAAGCTCTCTAATGTCTCTCATATACTTTGCTATCTCCCAAATGAGCTAGGTCAGGTGTTTATATAGAATAGGGACGAATTGTGAGGGAGAGGGGATACAAGGGTCCTGCTACCTCTTGAGCATTGCGTTGGTTTTCCCTTGAAGAGGAAAGGGTGATGCAGCAAAGTAGCGTAAGTATTTCCCTCAGTTTTTTAGAACCAAGGTATCAATTCAGTAGGAGGATACACACAAATCGCCTCGTACCTACACAAACAAATAAGAACCTTGCAACCAACGTGATAAAGGGGTTGTCAATCCCTTCACGGGCACTTGCAAAAGTGAGATCTGATAGAGATAATAAGATAAATACTTTTGGTATTTTTATGATATAGATTGGAAAGTAAAGATTGCAAAATAAAATAGATCAAAAACTTATATGATGGAAAATAGATCCGGGGGCCATAGGTTTCACTAGTGGCTTCTCTCAAGATAGCATAAGTATTACTGTGGGTGAACAAATTACTGTCGAGCAAATGATAGAAAAGTGCATAATTATGAGAATATTTAGGCATGATCATGTATATAGGCATCACGTCCACGACAAGTAGACCGAAACGATTCTGCATCTACTACTATTACTCCACACATCGACCGCTATCCAGCATGCATCTAGAGTATTAAGTTCATAAGAACAGAGTAACGCATTAGGCAAGATGACATGATGTAGAGGGATAAACTCAAGCAATATGACATAAACCCCATCTTTTTATCCTTGATGGCAACAATACAATACGTGCCTTGCTACCCCTGCTGTCACTGGGAAAGGACACCGCAAGATTGAACCCAAAGCTAAGCACTTCTCCCATTGCAAGAAAGATCAATCTAGTAGGCCAAACCAAAATGATAATTCGAAGAGACTTGCAAAGATAACAAATCATACATGAAAGAATTCAGAGGAGATTCAAATATTGTTCATAGATAATCTTGATCATAAACCCACAATTCATCGGATCTCGACAAACACACCACAAAAAGAATTACATCGAATAGATCTCCAAGAGAATCGAGGAGAACTTTGTATTGAGATCCAAAGAGAGAGAAGAAGCCATCTAGCTAATAACTATGGACCCGAAGGTCTGTGGTAAGCTACTCACACATCATCGGAGAGGCTATGGTGTTGATGTAGAAGCCCTCCATGATCGATTCCCCCTCCGGCGGAGCACCGGAAAAGGCCCCAAGATGGGATCTCACGGGTACAGAAGGTTGCGGCGGTGGAAATAGGGTTTCGTGGTGCTCTTGGATGTTTTCAGGGTATATGAGTATATATAGGCGAAAGAAGTCGGTCAGGGGAGCCACGAGGGGCCCACGAGGGTGGGGGCACGCCTACCCCCTGGGCGCGCCCTCCTGCCTCGTGGCCTCCTCATTTCTGTCTTGACGTCCACTCCAATCTCCTGGATTGCGTTTGTTCCAAAAATAACTCTCCCGAAGGTTTCATTCCGTTTGGATTCCGTTTGATATTCCTTTTCTGCGAAACACTGAAATAGGCAAAAAAAACAACAATTTACACTAGGCCTTTGGTTAGTAGGTTAGTCCAAAAAATAATATAAAAGTGTATAATAAAGCCCATTAAACATCCAAAACAGATAATATAATAGCATGGAACAATCAAAAATTATGGATACGTTGGAGACGTATCAAGCATCCCCAAGCTTAATTCCTGCTCGTCCTCGAGTAGGTAAATGATAAAAACAGAATTTTTGATGTGGAATGGTACCTAACATATTTTCAATGTAATTTTCTTTATTGTGGCATGAATGTTCAGATCCGAAAGATTCAAAATAAAAGTTTAATATTGACATAAAAAATAATAATACTTCAAGCATACTAACAAAGCAATCATGTCTTCTCAAAATAACATGGCCAAAGAAAGTTATCCCTACAAAATCATATAGTCTGGCTATGCTCTATCTCCATCACATAAAATATTTAAATCATGCATAACCCCGATGACAAGCCAAGCAATTGTTTCATACTTTTGATGTTCTCAAACTTTTTCAATCTTCACGCAATACATGAGCGTGAGCCATGGACATAGCACTATATGTGGAATAGAATGGTGGTTGTGGAGAAGACAAAAAGGAGAAGATAGTCTCACATAAACTAGGCATATCAACGGGCTATGGAGATGCCCATCGATAGATATCAATGTGAGTGAGTAGGGATTGCCATGCAACAGATGCACTAGAGCTATAAGTGTATGAAAGCTCAACAAAAGAAGCTAAGTGGGTGTGCATCCAACTCGTTTGCTTACGAAGACCTAGGGCATTTTGAGGAAGCCCATCATTGGAATATACAAGCCAAGTTCTATTATGTAAAACTAGGAAATATGCCTGTGCGTTGCAACGGGAGGAAAATAATATCCCAGCATTCCCCATATCCCCGCACCCACTCTTCCACGTCCTCTATGTGAACACAACGCCCGATCTATAATGTCGCTTAGCCTGCTTTCTGCCATCGTCGGCCCGCGAGATCTTGATAGTGGTGGGGTTGGTCGGTGTGGTGGCGACCACCCAACTGATGCCCTTTTCTCCTCCGGGTCCACCTCCGTCTCGAAGTTGTGGTTGCATTCTCATTTGGTTGCTACACGGCGACCTTCAAGGCACGGTTGCTTCAACTATTCTCTCCTACGACAATGTAACCGGAGGATTACTAATTGCAGCGCATAAATTTTGTTTGATTGGCATAATTAGCGCATAACCAGGCATGAATGTCCCTTCATTATCAGGGTTTGTTCTCTTTGACTATTTTTTGCGCTCATGTGCCCACATTTTTTATTAATTAGAGTAAAACCAGCATATTCTCTTTTATTAGCACATGCCCACAATTTTTTCAATTATAGGCTATAGCCAACCAGCATATTGTCTTTTATTGGCATGTGCAAGTTACCTCCGGCAATAATTTGTGGATTACCACGTTCTGCACATGATTCTGGAGACAACTTCCTTATTGTCACACAACCTTCTTATTTCCAGACAACTTAGGCACATATAAAAACGGGTGTGATTTAGTATAAAATTCCAAGGTGAGACTGTTCCTATCATAATTGCAAGTTATCTGAGTTTTGGCTTTGTCCGTCGACACAATATGGAAGGTTCATAGTTCAATCCGCTCGCGCCCTTAATATTTTGCTTCTTGTCAGTGTGATAGAAAAAAGAAATTTGTGGTAGGCCCAGTTGGGGATAAGCGAAAAAATGGGGAACTCCGTGTGGAATGGACGGAACAAAATCTATACGTATTTTTGAATTTGCAATATTTTTAATATGCATTTTTTTCGAAAATACCAATTTTTTTGAATTTGTCCTTAATTTCGAAAAAATGGGAAGAGAATTTGTTCCAAACATTTTAAGAAACGGGGACACAATATTGTAATTCTGAACATTTTTAAAAAATTTGAAAATAAAATAAAATTCTGAACTTTTTACTCCGAGTGCAGCAGATAGTCAAAATAAATAAATGGAAGGAAAAACAAAATGGGCCAGCACGGTTTTGTGCGCCCCATGCGAAGGTCTAACTATCTGCCGCACTGGGCGTCAAATAGTGTCTTTGCAGCTTCCTGAGCAGGCAAATAAGTGGGCTGGCTATGCTGGGCCACAGCGTGTGCGGCCCAAATACGAAAAATCTGGATTGCTAAAATAAAAAACAGGCGGACGCACAAATATTTAGTACCACCTCGGATAGAACAATAAATTTCGACGGTGAACAGATGAAAAAATTGGAGAAACACACCTTGCTTTATTAGTAGGGGTATTCCCACTAGTATATGAAAGTGACAACATAGGAGACTCTTTATCATGAAGATCATGGTGCTACTTTGAAGCACAAGTGTGGTAAAAGGATAGTAACATTGTCCCTTCTCTCTTTTTCTCTCATTTTTTTCTTTTTTTTATTTGGGCATTTTCTCTTTTTTTATGGCCTCTTTTTTTATTTTTAGTCCGGAGTCTCATCCGGACTTGTGGGGGAATCATAATCTCCATCATCCTTTCCTCACTTGGGACAATGCTCTAATAATAATGATCATCACACTTTTATTTACTTACAACTCGATACTTAGAACAAAATATGACTCTATGTGAATGCCTTCGGCGGTGTACCGGGATGTGCAACGAATCATGAGTGACATGTATGAAAAAATTATAAATGATGGCTTTGCCACAAATACGATGTCAACTACATGTTCAGCAAAGCAATATGACAATGATGAAGCGTGTCATAACAAACGGAACGGTGGTAAGTTGCATGGCAATATATCTCAGAATGGCTATGAAAATGCCATAACAGGTAGGTATGGTGGCTGTTTTGAGGAAGGTAAATGGTGGGTTTATGGTACCGGCGAAAGTTGCGCGGTACTAGAGAGGCTAGCAACGGTGGAAGGGTGAGAGTGTGTATAATCCATGGACTCAACATTAGTCATAATGAACTCACATACTTATTGCAAAAATCTATTAGTTATCGAAACAAAGTACTACGCGCATGCTCCTAGGGGGATAGATTGGTAGGAAAAGACCATCGCTCGTCCCCGACCGCCACTCATAAGGAAGACAATCAATAAATAAATCATGCTCCGACTTCATCACATAACGGTTCACCATACGTGCATGCTACGGGAATCACAAACTTTAGAACAAGTATTTCTCAAATTCACAACTACTCAACTAGCATGACTCTAATATCACCATCTTCATATCTCCAAGCAATCATCAAGTATCAAACTTCTCATAGTATTCAATGCACTTTTTACGAAAGTTTTTATTATACCTATCTTGGATGCCTATCATATTAGGACTAACTTTATAACCAAAGCAAATTACCATGCTGTTCTAAAGGACTCTCAAAATAATATAAGTGAAGCATGAGAGATCAACAATTTCTATAAAATAAAACCACCACCGTGCTCTAAAAATATATAGGTGAAGCACTAGAGCAAAATTATCTAGCTCAAAAGATATAAGTGAAGCACATAGAGTATTCTAATAAATTCTGATTCATGTGTGTCTCTCCAAAAGGTGTGTACAGCAAAGATGATTGTGGTAAACTAAAAAGCAAATAATCAAATCACACAAGACGCTCCAAGCAAAACACATATCTGTTGGGGAACGTAGCAATTTCAAAAAAATTCCTACGCACACGCAAGATCATGGTGATGCATAGCAACGAGAGGGGAGAGTGTCGTCCACGTACCCTCGTAGACCGTAAGCGGAAGCGTTATGACAACGCAGTTGATGTAGTCGTACGTCTTCACGATCGACCGATCCTAGTACCGAACGTACGACACCTCCGCGATCAGCACACGTTCAGCTCGGTGACGTCCCACGAACTCACGATCCAGTAGAGCTTCAAGGGAGAGTTCCGTCAGCATGACGGTGTGATGACGGTGATGATGAAGTTACCGACGCAGGGCTTCGCCTAAGCACCGCTATGATATGACCGAGGTGGATTATGGTGAAGGGGGGCACCGCACACGGCTAAGAGATCAATGATCAACTTGTGTGTCTATGGGGTGCCTCCCTCCCCCGTATATAAAGGAGTGGAGGAGGGGGAGGGCCGGCCCTCTACTATGGCGTGCCCTGGGGAGTCCTACTCCCACCGGGAGTAGGATTCCCCCCTTCCAAGTAGTAGGAGTAGGAGAGAAGGAAGGGGAAGAGAGAAGAGAAGGAAGGAGGGGGCGCTGCCCCTCCCCCTAGTCCAATTCGGACTAGGCATTGGGGGGGGGTGCGCGGCCTGCCCTAGGGAGCCCCCCTCTCTCCCCTAAAGCCCAATAAGGCCCATATACTCCCCGGCGGATTCCCGTAACTCTTCGGTACTCCGATAAATACCCGAAACACTCAGAATCTTTTCGATGTCCGAATATAGCCTTCCAATATATCGATCTTTACGTCTCGAACATTTTGAGACTCCTCGTCATGTCCCTGATCTCATCTGGGACTCCGAACAACCTTCGGTACATCCAAACACATAAACTCATAATACGATTGTCACCGAACGTTAAGCGTGCGGAACCTACGGGTTCGAGAACTATGTAGACATGACCGAGACATGTCTCCGGTCAATAACCAATAGCAGAACCTGGATGCTCATATTGGCTCCCTACACATTCTACGAAGATCTTTATCGGTCAAACCGCATAACAACATACGTTGTTCCCTTTGTCATCGATATGTTACTTGCCCGAGATTCGATCGTCGGTATCTCAATACCTAGTTCAATCTCGTTATCGGCAAGTCTCTTTACTTGTTCCGTAATGCATCATCCCGCAACTAACACATTAGTCACATTGCTTGCAAGGCTTATAGTGATGTGCATTACCGAGAGGGCCCAGAGATACCTCTCCGACAATCGGAGTGACAAATCCTAATCTCGATCTATGCCAACTCAACAAGTACCATCGGAGACACCTGTAGAGCACCTTTATAATCAGCCAGTTATGTTGTGACGTTTGGTAGGACACAAAGTGTTCCTCCGGTATTCGGGAGTTGCATAATCTCATAGTCATAGGAACATGTATAAGTCATGAAGAAAGTAATAGCAACATACTAAACGATCAAATGCTAAGCTAACGGAATGGGTCAAGTCAATCACATCATTCTCTAATGATGTGATCCCGTTAATCAAATGACAACTCATGTCTATGGCTAGGAAACTTAACCATCTTTGATTCAACGAGCTAGTCAAGTAGAGGCATACTAGTGACACTCTGTTTGTCTATGTATTCACACATGTACTAAGTTTCCGGTTAATACAATTCTAGCATGAATAATAAACATTTATCATGATATAAGGAAATATAAATAACAACTTTATTATTGTCTCTAGGGCATATTTCCTTCAGTCTCCCACTTGCACTAGAGTCAATAATCTAGTTCACATCACCATGTGATTTAACACCAACAGTTCACATCACCATGTGATTAACACACATAGTTCACATCGACATGTGACCAACACTCAAAGGGTTTACTAGAGTCAGTAATCTTAGTTCACATCGCCATGTGATTAACACATCAAAGAGTACTAAGGTGTGATCATGTTTTGCTTGTGAGAGAATTTTAGTCAACGGGTCTGTCATGTTCAGATCTGTATGTATTTTGTAAATGTCTATGTCAACAATGCTCTGCACGGAGCTACTCTAGCTAATTGCTCCCACTTTCAATATGTATCCAGATTGAGACTTAGAGTCATCTGGATCAGTGCCAAAACTTGCATCGACGTAACCCTTTACGACGAACCTTTTGTCACCTCCATAATCGAGAAACATATCCTTATTCTACTAAGGATAATTTTGACCACAATTCAGTGATCTACTCCTAGATCACTATTGTACTCCCTTGCCATACTCAGTGTAGGGTATACAATAGATCTGGTACACAGCATGGCATACTTTATAGAACCTATGGCTGAGGCATAGGGAATGACTTTCGTTCTCTTTCTATCTTCTGCCGTGGTCTGCCTTTGAGTCTTACTCAATTTCATACCTTGTAACACAGGCAAGAACTCTTTCTTTGACTGTTCCATTTTGAACTACTTTAAAATCTTGTCAAGGTATGTACTCATTGAAAAAACTTATCAAGCGTCTTGATCTATCTCTATAGATCTTGATGCTCAATATGTAAGCAGCTTCACCGAGGTCTTTCTTTGAAAAACTCCTTTCAAATACTCCTTTATGCTTTCCAGAAAATTCTACATTATTTCCGATCAACAATATGTCATTCACATATATTTATCAGAAATGTTGTAGTGCTCCCACTCACTTTCTTGTAAATACAGGCTTCACCGTAAGTCTGTATAAAACTATATGCTTTGATCAACTCATCAAAGTGTATATTCCAACTCCGAGATGCTTGCACCAGTCCATAGATGGATCGCTGGAGCTTGCACATTTTGTTAGCACCTTTAGGATTGACAAAACCTTCTGGTTGCGTCATATACAACTCTTCTTTAATAAATCCATTAAGGAATGCAGTTTTGTTATCCATTTGCCAGATTTCATAAAATGTGGCTATTGCTAACATGATTCGGACAGACTTAAGCATCGCTACAAGTGAGAAAATCTCATCGTAGTCAACACCTTGAACTTGTCGAAAACCTTTTTGCGAAAATTCGAGCTTTGTAGATAGTAACACTACTATCAGTGTCCGTCTTCCTCTTGAAGATCCATTTATTCTCGATGGCTTGCCGATCATCGGACAAGTCAACCAAAGTCCACACTTTGTTCTCATACATGGATCCCATCTTAGATTTCATGGCCTCAAGCCATTTTGCGGAATCTGGGCTCATCATCGCTTCCTCATAGTTCGTAGGTTCGTCATGGTCAAGTAACATGACCTCCACAACAGGATTACCGTTCCACTCTGGTGTGGATCTTACTCTGGTTGACCTACGAGGTTTAGTAGTAACTTGATCTGAAGTTTCATGATCATCAACATTAACTTCCTCGCTAATTGGTGTAGGCATCACTGGAACTGATTTCTGTGATGAACTACTTTCCAATTCGGGAGAAGGTACAATTACCTCATCAAGTTTTACTTTCCTCCCACTCACTTCTTTCGAGAGAAACTCCTTCTCTAGAAAGGATATGTTCTTAGCAACAAAGATCTTGCCTTCGGATCTGTGATAGAAGGTGTACCCAATAGTTTCTTTTTGGGTTCCTATGAAGATTTACTTCTCCGATTTGGGTTTGAGCTTATCAGGTTGAAACTTTTTCACATAAGCATTGCATCCTCAAACTTTAAGAAACGACAGCTTAGGTTTCTCGCCAAACCACAGTTCATACGGTGTCATCTCCACGAATTTAGATGGTGCCCTATTTAACGTGAATGCAGTTGTCTCTAATGCACAACCCCAAAATGATAGTGGTAAATCGGTAAGAGACATCTTAGATCGCACCATATCTAATAAAGAGCGGTTACGATGTTCGGACACACCATTACACTGTGGTGTTCCAGGTGGCGCGAGTAGTGAAACTATTTCAAATTGTTTTAACTGAAGGCCAAACTCGTAACTCAGATATTTTACCTCTGCGATCATATCGTAGAAACTTTTATTTTCTTGTTACGATGATTTTCCACTTCACTCTGAAATTCTTTGAACTTTTCAAAGGTTTCAGACTTATGTTTCATCAAGTAGATATACCCATATCTGCTCAAATCATCAGTGAAGGTCAGAAAATAACGATACCCGCCGCGAGCCTCAACACTCATCGGACCACATACATCAGTATGTATTATTTCCAATAAGTCAGTTGCTCGCTCCATTGTTCCGGAGAACGGAGTCTTAGTCATCTTGCCCATGAGGCATGGTTCGCAAGCATCAAGTGATTCATAATCAAGTGATTCCAAAAACCCATCAGCATGGAGTTTCTTCATGCGCTTTACACCAATATGACCTAAACGGCAGTGCCACAAATAAGTTGCACTATAATTATTAACTTTGCATCTTTTGGCTTCAATATTATGAATATCTGTATCACTACGATCGAGATTCAATAAACCATTTATATTGAGTGTATGACCGTAGAAGGTTTTATTCATGTAAATAGAACAACAATTATTCTTTGACTTAAATGAATAACCATATTGCAATAAACATGATCCAATCATATTCATGCTCAACGCAAACACCAAATAACATTTATTTTAGGTTCAACACTAATCCCTAAGGTAAAGGGAGTGTGTGATGGTGATCTTATCAACCTTGGAATCACTTCCAACTCACATCATTGCCTCGCCCTTAACTAGTCTCTGTTTATTTTGCAACTCCTGTTTCGAGTTACTACTCTTAGCAACTGAACTAGTATCAAATACTGAGGGGTTGCTATAAACACTAGTAAAGTACACATCAATAACATGTATATCAAATATACCTTTTTTCACTTAGCCATCCTTCTTATCCGCCAAATACTTGGGGTAGTTCCGCTTCCAGTGACCAGTCCCTTTGCAGTAGAAGCACCTAGTCTCAGGCTTAGGTCCAGACTTGGGCTTCTTCACTTGAGCAGCAACTTGCTTGCCGTTCTTCTTGAAGTTCCCCTTCTTCCCTTTGCCCTTTTTCTTGAAACCAGTGGTCTTGTCAACCATCAACACTTGATGTTTTTCTTGATTTCTACCTTCGCCGATTTTAGCATCGCGAAGAGCTTGGGAATTGTTTTCGTCATCCCTTGCATATTATAGTTCATCGCGAAGTTCTAGTAACTCAGTGATAGTGACTAGAGAACTTTGTCAATTACTATATTATCTGGAAGATTAACTCCCACTTGATTCAAGCAATTGTAGTACCCAGACAATCTGAGCACACGCTCACTGGTTGAGCTATTCCCCTCCATCTTGTAGGCAAAGTACTGTCGGAGGTCTCCTACCTCTCGACACGGGCATGAGTATGAAATACCAATTTCAACTCTTGGAACATCTTATATGCTCCGTGGCGTTCAAAACATTTTTGAAGTCCCGGTTCTAAGCCGTAAAGCATGGTGCACTAAACTATCAAGTAGTCATCATACCGAGCTTTTGTCAAAACGTTCATAACGTCTGCATCTGCTCCTGCAATAGTTCTGTCACCTAGCGGTGCATCAAGGACATAATTCTTCTGTGCAACAATGAGGATAATCCTCAGATCACAGAGCTAGTCCGCATCTTTGCTACTAACATCTTTCAACTTATATTTCTCTAGGAACATATCAAAAATAAACGGGGAACAACATCGCGAGCTATTGATCTACAACATAGATATGCAAATACTACCAGGACTAAGTTCATGATAAATTAAAGTTCAATTAATCATATTACTTAAGAACTCCCACTTAGATAGACATCCCTCTAGTCATCTAAATGATCACGTGATCCAAATCAACTAAACCATGTCCGATCATCACGTGAGATGGAGTAGTTTTCAATGGTGAACATCACTATGTTGATCATATCTACTATATGATTCATGCTCGACCTTTCGGTCTCCAGTGTTCCGAGGCCATATCTGCATATGCTAGGCTCGTCAAGTTTAACCCGAGTATTCAGCGTGTGCAAAACTGGCTTGCACCCGTTGTATGTGAACGTAGAGCTTATCACACCCGATCATCATGTGGTGTCTCGGCACGACGAACTTTCGCAACGGTGCATACTCAGGGAGAAACTTATACCTTGAAATTTAGTGAGAGATCAGCTTATTATGCTACCGTCAATCTAAGCAAAATAAGATGCATAAAAGATAAACATCACATGCAATCAATATAAGTGATATGATATGGCCATCATCATCTTGTGCCTTTGATCTCCATCTCCAAAGCACCGTCATGATCACCATCATCACTGGCGTGACACCTTGATCTCCATCGTAGCATCGTTGTCGTCTCGCCAACTATTGTTTCTACGACTATCGCTACTGCTTAGTGATAAAGTAAAAACAATTACAGGGCGATTGCATTGCATACAATAAAGCGACAACCATATGGCTCCTGCCAGTTGCCGATAACTCTGTTACAAAACATGATCATCTCATACAATAAAATTTAGCATCATGTCTTGACCATATCACATCACAACATGCCCTGCAAAAACAAGTTAGACGTCCTCTACTTTGTTGTTGCAAGTTTTACATGGCTGCTACGGGCTGAGCAAGAACCGTTCTTACCTACGCATCAAAACCACAACGATATTTCGTCAAGTATGTGTTGTTTTAACCTTCACAAGGACCGGGCATAGCCACACTCGATTCAACTAAAGTTGGAGAAACTGACACCTGCCAGCCACGTGTGTGCAAAGCACGTCGGTAGAACCAGTCTCGCGTAAGCGTACGCGTAATGTCGGTCCGGGCCGCTTCATCCAACAACACCGCCGAATCAAAGTATGACATGCTGGTAAGCAGTATGACTAGTATCGCCCACAACTCACTTGTGTTCTACTCGTGCATATAACATCTACACATAAACCTGGCTCGGATGCCACTGTTGGGGAACGTAGTAATTTAAAAAAAATCCTATGCACACGCAAGATCATGGTGATGCATAGCAACGAGAGGGGAGAGTGTCGTCCACGTACCCTCGTAGATCGTAAGCGGAAGCATTATGACAACGCGGTTGATGTAGTTGTACGTCTTCACGATCGAGCGATCCTAGTACCGAACGTACGACACCTCCGCGATCAGCACACGTTTAGCTCAGTGACATCCCACGAACTCACGATCCAGTAGAGCTTCGAGGGAGAGTTCCGTCAGCACGACGGCGTGATGATGGTGATGATGAAGTTACCGACGCAGGGCTTCGCCTAAGCACCGCTATGATATGACCGAGGTGGATTATGGTGGAGTGTAACGCCCCGGATTCGATGCGCCAGGTGTCTTCCAGTTACTCATCGTAGTTTCCATGTCATTTGCTTGCGTGTTGCATTTTGCCATGTCATCATCTGCATTTCATCTGCATGTTTTTCAAAATTTGCATCCGTTCGGGTCCTCCCGGTTCTCTCCGTTGTCCGTTCTGAGCACAGACACTCTCTCACGCGCCCGTCGCCCCTCTCAGACCTTGTTTCGTGAGCGGGATAAAAACGTTCTCGGAATGGGCCGAGATTTGCCGAGTGGCCTTGGTATAGCACCGGTAGACCGCCCTTCAAATTTCGTTCCATTTGGAGGTCGTTTGATGCCCCAATGGTTAACCGCGTACCCCGAATGCCCCTTCCGTCTTGCAGCCCAACACCCCTCCAAATCAGCCCACTAGCCCAGCAAAAACCCCTCCATGCTCTCGGTCGTTCGATCACGATCGTGTGGGTGAAAACCGCTCCTCATTTGGACTCTCCTAGCTCCCTCTGCCTATATATATGTGCCCCTCCCCAAATTTTCGCGCAGATGAAACCCTAGCCCCGCTCCCCTCGCGCCGCCGGACACAACATCCCCACCGACGGACATGTCTGCCGCTACACTCCACATCACCCGGCCAATCAGGCTTCGCCACGTCGCCTTCCTCGCCGCCCGCAGCCACTAGGGAGCCGCCACGTCGCCCGGGCCGCGCCGCACTTCGCCGCCGACCGCGCGGGCCAAGCCGCGCCCCCGGCCCGGTCGGCCGCCGCCGCCAGCCCGCTCCCCGGCTCCTCCGCGCCGCCCGGCCAGACCCGCCGCCGCGGGCTCCCGCGCGCCCGAGCCTCCTTTCGCCGGCGCCCGCTCGCCGCCGTCCGCCGCGGGTGCCCCATCGCCGCAGATCCCGTGCCCCGCCGCCTCCTCCTTCGCTGGCGACGAGCCCCGCCTCGCCTTCCCCGTCGCCGGCCCGAGCTCGCCTCCGCGCCGAAGCCCGCGCCCGACCGCTGTCCCCTCGCCGGTGGCCGTGCCTTCCCCGCCCGGATCCGGCCTCCGCCGCCGCGGATCCGCCTCTCCGGCCTCCCCTCGCCGGCCCCGCCTCGCCGGAGAACCCTCGCCGCCCGGATCCGTGTCAGCCCGACCCGGATCCACCTCCCCGACCCGATCCGCGACCGACCCGTTGACTTTTTTCGGAGGTTGGTTTTCTCCAAGTCCTTTAATTATTGCATTCTGGTGCCATGTTCATCCTGCTGTAACTTCGTGCTCGGTACTCCGATTCATGCATACGATATATAAAAATGTTCATAATGTGATGCTCTTCATTTTGTTCCATTGTGCCATGCTTGTTTGAGTCCATATTGATGCCCTAATAATCGTTGCAAGGGTGCTATATGATGTTAATCTGCTGAAACTGTTATAACTTGATGATTTGTCTTTTTCGTTGCATTTTGTGTGTGTATCCTATGAGCATGAACTCTACATGAGTTTTGTTCTAAATCATGCCATCTTTACAGAGGTGCTTGTATTGTATTTTTGTGATCTATGTGGTGACTAACACAAGCATGCAAAGTAGCCTCCGTGATGTTGCTGATTTCTGTGACTTGGTCATTTTTGTCCGAGTCTGTTATATTTTGTTGCCATGTAAACTTGCTGCTAGCATGAGTTCTATGCATAATCTGGAGATGTTAACTAAGGATGTTTTGTTTTACATGTTATGCAATATCCATCCATGCCTTGGTTTGCATTTATAGCCTGGTGTCGCGTGTTGTAATCATGTACTAAAGTTGCTAAATAATGTTGCTGTCAGCTTGTTAACATTAAGTTCAGTTTTGCCATGTGTTTTGCTAGTGGTCCATGCATCCTATGAACTTTCTATTGCCGTGCTTAGCTTCATAATTGTGCCCTCTTACTGTTGGTTGACTTCTCATGCCATGAAATGCTCTGTGGTGAGTGGTTCAAGCTCACCAACATGCCTACTTATCGTTGTTTCTGCCATGAACTGTTATTTTCAGTAAGTCTGAATCTGTCATATCATTTGCCATGTTTGCATAGGTGCTACCATCTTTTCTGTTGATCTTTGGAAATAGATCAGTAAGGGAGTTTTGTTAAGTGCCTTTAGTACTAGCATGCCATGCTCTAGTTTGTCATGATAGCTTGCTGTAACATGTTGTTTGATAGCTCTAAACATTGCAACCTGATGTTATTCCTGCCATGTCCTGAAATTCTGGCAAGTCTGTGAACTGTTATTATTTGCAATCTTGCCATGTCTTTTTAAGCATGTTGTAGTGGTTTCTGGAGATAACTCAGTGTTCATATTTTATAATGCTTTACCTGTACATCATGTCCATGCCTTTTGCTATCATGTTAGGGTGCTCTAGCATGTTGTTTTGATGCCTGCAAGATGCCTAGTTGCTGTTTTGGACAGATTGTTGTTATATCTTGTTTGGAGTGTGTGTTGCACCGTTGCTCCGTTTTGAGCATGCTCTATATGAAACTTGCTTAGTTTTGCATGTAGTTTCATATTATCATGTTGCATCCTTTGTTTTGAGGTGTTTGCTTGATGTTTGTATGCTTTTTGCATCAATGCCATGTTTAACTTGTTTTGCTCAATCTTCTAGGCCGTAGCTCCGAATCTAATGAACTTTATATGTAACTTGACTAGAATTTCGTGTAGATCATCTTGGTGCATCTTAACTTGCTATTTAACAACTTCAACTTAATGTTTGTTCAGATCTGGACCAATTTCGAAACTTGCATATGAGGACTTACCGGAATTGTTATATGTTGTTTCCGGCCTCATTTAAACTTGCTTGATGTGTTGCTCTTGTATGCATCATCTCTTGTCATGAGTAGCTTAATGTAGCCTTGTCATGCATCATGCTTGGTTGTGCATCATGCCTTGTTCATGTGTGGTGTGTTTACCATGTTGTGCTTCTTCTCGATAGTTCCCGTTTCGTTGCGATCGTGAGGATTCGTTCGTCTACGCTTGGTTCGTCTTCGTGGCTTCATCTTATTCATGGACTCATTCTTCTTCCTAGCAGGATTTCAGGCAAGATGACCGTCACCTTGGATCTCATTACTATCATTGCTATGCTAGTTGCTTCGTTCTATCGCTATGCTGCGTTACCTACCACTTGCTTATCAAGCCTCCCAAATTGCCATGATAGCCTCTAACATTTTTCACCCTTCCTAGCAAACCGTTGCTTGGCTATGTTACCGCTTTTGCTCAGCCCCTCTTATAGCGTTGCTAGTTGCAGGTGAAGATGAAGATGTTCCATGTTGGAACGTGATGATGTTGGGATATCACAATATCTCTTATTTAATTAATGCATCTATATACTTGGTAAAGGATGGAAGGCTTGGCCCTATTCCTGGTGTTTTGTTCCACTCTTGCCGCCCTAGTTTCCGTCATACCGGTGTTATGTTCCTTGATTTTGCGTCCCTTACGCGGTTGGGTGATTTATGGGACCCCCTTGACAGTTCGCTTTGAATAAAACTCCTCCAGCAAGGCCCAACCATGGTTTTACCATTTGCCTATCACCTATTTCCCTTCCCTTGGGTCGGCCAGCCCGAGGGTCATCTTTATTTTAGCCCCCCCAGGCCAATGCTTCTCTAAGTGTTGGTCCGAACCGAGTAGACTGCGGGGCCACCTCGGGGAAACTTGAGGGCTGGTTTTACTCGTAGGATGTCTCATCCGGTGTTGCCCTGAGAACGAGATATGTGCAGCTCCTACCGGGAGAGTTCCGTCAGCACGACGGCATGATGACGGTGATGATGAAGTTACCGACGCAGGGCTTCGCCTAAGCACCGCTATGATATGACCGAGGTGGATTATGGTGGAGGGGGGAACCAGACATGGCTAAGAGATCAATGATCAACTTGTGTGTCTATGGGGTGCCTCCCTCCCCCGTATATAAAGGAGTGGAGGAGGGGGAGGGCCTGCCCTCTACTATGGCGCGCCCTGGGGAGTCCTACTCGCACCGGGAGTAGGATTCCCCCCTTCCAAGTAGTAGGAGTAGGAGAGAAGGAAGGGGAAGAGAGAAGAGAAGGAAGGAGGGCGCGCCGCCCCTCCCCCTAATCCAATTCGGACTAGGCCTTGGGGGGCGCGCGGCCTGCCCTAGGCATCCCCTATCTCTCTCCCCTAAAGCCCAATAAGGCCCATATACTCCCCGGCGAATTCCCGTAACTCTCCGGTACTCCGATAAATACCCGAACCACTCAGAACCTTTCCGATGTCCGAATATAGCCTTCCAATATATCGATCTTTACGTCTCAAACATTTCGAGACTCCTCGTCGTGTCCCTGATCTCATCCGGGACTCCGAACAACCTTCGGTACATCAAAACACATAAACTCATAATACGATCGTCACCGAACGTTAAGCGTGCGGACCCTACGGGTTCGAGAACTATGTAGACATGACTGAGACATGTCTCCGGTCAATAACCAATAGCAGAATCTGGATGCTCATATTTTTTTTGAATATTTACTGTGAGGCAAAGCCCCACAGCCCTTTATTAAAGAAAGCACAATTGTACAAACAAATTACAGACTATACAAGAAAAAAAAGAGTCTACCTATGGCTAAACATCCCTACCTGCTTTACAACAAAGAATAAACCCAAGCCAAGAGTTTTGGTTTAATACAATCCTTCACCCTATGAGCAAGCAAAGAAATATCATGGATGAATTTACTCTTCCAAGCACTAAAAGTAGCTCTCTCAGCTCTGAAGGTTCTGCCATTTCTTAAAATCCAAATATTCCAGGCTACTGTTAGCATAACTTCAAAGAAGAAAGGGTGCCTGAAGCTGGACCTAGCATGTATGATACATCGCAGAATATCTGAGCCTCCAGACCAATCAATGCCCAAGTAACTCCAGACTCTACAGCTGAAGGTGCAGTTAAAAAACAGATGGATTCTATCCTCATACAGCAGCTCACTGCAAATGAGACAGAGATTGTCATCCTGGTTTGAGCGCCAGTGTCTCCTAACCAGCATATCCTTGGTGTTTAGTCTGTCAAAGAATAACAGCCACCCGAACACCTTGATCTTCATGGTGCACCTACTCTGCCATAGCCATTTGCAAGGTTGTATTGTAGGTAGGTGTGAGTGCATGATCGTGTAGAAACTTTTGGCAGTGTATCCTCCTGATTTACCAGGCCATATCCAAACATCAGGTATAGTGGGGTCTCTGTCTAACTGCATGAACCAACCTTCCAGCATTTGTAACTCAGCAGCAGCCTCATGAGAAAGAGGTAAGTAAAACATAGAGTAGAGATCCTGGGATTGAAGAAATTCCTGCACTGAGATCTTATCATTATTGACAAATGAAAACAACCTAGGCAATCTCCAACATAGGGGTCTAGCAGAGCCCCCAATGTGCCAAGAATCTGTCCAGAACAGAGCAGAATCACCCATGTTGATATGAGCTGAGGCAATAGCAGTATAAGCCTCATGCAGCTTCAGAACATCCCTCCACCAGAAAGATCCAGCATGAGCTGTTGCTTGTGGAACCCCATGATCATAGTAGCTTTTCCATATGAGGGTCACCCAAGGAATATCAACCTTGTTATAGAATTTGTGAAGATGCTTGATAAGGAGTCCTCTATTCTGGATGTTCAGATTATTAACACCTAAACCCCCTTTATCTTTTGGCCTGCAAACCAGCCATGCAGCCAGAGACTGTTTTAGAGCATCACTATTACCCCTCCAAAGACATTGCCTGAAGATTCTGTCTAGCTGCTTAATGATCCCTGCTGGAATATTGAGGCTGCACAGAAAGTATATTGGCAGAGAGGTCAGGACAGAGGTAAGAAGCTGCAAGCGAGAGCCTTGATTCAGCATAGAAGAGCTTGCAGTTAACCTCCTCTCAAGACTGTCAACTAGGGGCATTAGGTCAATGATCCTTGGCCTTGTAGTTCCCAAAGGCAATCCAAGATAAGTAAATGGGAGCTGCCCAATTTTACAACCAAGAATAGCAGCAAGCCTAGCAGCCTCCTCATCAGTCATATTCAATGGAATCATTGAAGATTTAGCAAAGTTGACCTTTAAACCTGTGGATTGTTGGAAGGTAAGCAGCATGTTCTTGAGGGCAACAAGCTCATCATCCTTAGCTGCAAGAAATAGAATCGTGTCATCCGCATATTGAATGATGGGAACTCTCAGTCATGGGTTTGAATAGGCAAAGAGAGCGTGCCATGCTCCAGCATTTGGTTGACCACAGACTGCAACAGATCCGCTGCGATGACAAACAACACAGGTGATAGTGGATCACCCTGTCTGACCCCACACTTGCACTTAAATTGCTTTCCAGGAATGCCATTTAACAACACAGACGAAGAACCTGCGGACAACAGTTGTTTAACCCAAAAAATCCATTTGGCATCAAACCCTTTATGCTGCAACATCTGAAGAATAACCTCATGCTCGACAGTGTCAAAGGCCTTAGCAAAATCCAACTTAAGAATTACGATTGGACGCTTGGACTGTTTACATTGATGAATGTACTCAAAACTCCAGGCCAGACAATCCTGAATTGACCTAACCTTAAGGAACCCATACTGATTTTTGTGGATACACTTGAGGATCACCTTCTGCAACCGGTTGGCCAACAATTTTGTTAGAAATTTAAGACAAGCGTTGGTGAGAGATATTGGCCGGAAATCATCGGGCCCTTCTGGTGAAATGATCTTGGGTATGAGCGCAATGAGGGAGGCATTAATGTTTTCCAATGAAAGCTTCCCCTCATAAAAATCCCGAATCATCCTCAAGAAGTCCTTCTCAATTATAGGCCAACAGCACTTGACAAACATCCCATTAAAGCCATCTGGACCAGGTGCCCGATCCACTGGCAATTCCTTCAAAACTTTGTTAATTTCCTCATCGGATGCTCATATTGGCTCCTACACATTCTACGAAGATCTTTATCGGTCAAACCGCATAACAACATACGTTGTTCCCTTTGCCATCGGTATGTTACTTGCCCGAGATTCGATCGTCGGTATCTCAATACCTAGTTCAATCTCGTTACCGGCAAGTCTCTTTACTCGTTCTGTAATGCATCATCCCGCAACTAACACATTAGTCACATTGCTTGCAAGGCTTATAGTGATGTGCATTACCGAGAGGGCCCAGAGATACCTCTCCGACAATCGGAGTGACAAACCCTAATCTTGATCTATGCCAACTCAACAAGTACCATCGGAGACACCTGTAGAGCACCTTTATAATCACCCAGTTACTTGTGACGTTTGGTAGCACACAAAGTGTTCCTCCGGTATTCAGGAGTTGCATAATCTCATAGTCATAGGAACATGTATAAGTCATGAAGAAAGCAATAGCAACATACTAAACGATCAAATGCTAAGCTAACGGAATGGGTCAAGTCAATCACATCATTCTCTAATGATGTGATCCCGTTAATCAAATGACAACTCCTGTCTATGGCTAGGAAACTTAACCATCTTTGATTCAACGAGCTAGTCAAGTATAGGCATACTAGTGACACTCTATTTGTCTATGTATTCACACGTGTACTAAGTTTCTGGTTAATACAATTCTAGCATGAATAATAAACATTTATCATGATATAAGGAAATATACAACTTTATTATTGCCTCTAGGGCATATTTCCTTCAATATCATGTGGTGAATAAAAATATAGCCTCAAGTAAAGTTACCGATGGACGAAGACGAAAGAGGGGATGCCTTCCGGGGCATCCCCAAGCTTAGGCTTTTGGTTGTCCGTGAATTTTACCTTGGGTTGCCTTGGGAATCCCCAAGCTTAGGCTCTTTCCACTCCTTATTCCATAATCCATCAAATCTTTACCCAAAACTTGAAAACTTCACAACACAAAACTCAACAGAAAATCTCATGAGCTCCGTTAGCGAAATAAAACAAACCACCACTTTAAGGTACTGTAATGAACTCATTCTTTATTTATATTGGTGTTAAACCTACTGTATTCCAACTTCTCTATGGTTCATACCCCCGATACTAGCCATAGATTCATCAAAATAAGCAAACAACACACGAAAAACAGAATCTGTCAAAAAACAGAACAGTCTGTAGTAATCTGTATCAAACGCAAACTTTCTGTAACTCAAAAATCCTACCAAAATAGGAAGACCTAGATAATTTGTTTATTGATCTACTGCAATTGGAATCAGTATTTTATCACGTTCTGGTGATTTTTGACAATTGTTTTCGTGAGCAAAAAGTTTCTGACTTTTTCAGGAAGATCAAATAACTATCATCCAAGAAGGTCCTATAGGTTTTATTTGGCAGAAACACTAATTAAAACATAAAACCACATATAACCAGAGGCTAGACGAATTATTTATTGAATAACAGCAAGTAAAAAATGGGTTGTCTCCCAACAAGCGCTTTTCTTTAAAGCCTTTTAGCTAGGCATAGATAATTTTAATGATGCTCACATGAAAGACAAGAATTGAAGCGCAAAGAGAGCCTCATAAAACACGTGACAAACACATCTAAGTCTAACATACTTCCTATGCATAGGCATATTATAAGCAAACAAATTTGCAAGGCAAGCAAAAACTAGCATATGCAAGGAAGAAGAAAGTGACGATAGCAATCTCAACATGAAGAGAGGTAATTTAGTGACATGAAAACTTCTACAACCATATTTTCCTCTCTCATAATAATTACATGTAAGATCATATTCAAATTCAACAATATCGCTATCACATAACATATTCTCAACACGATCCACATGCATGCGAAGTTGAAACTCTTCCAAAATAGTGGGATTATCATTAACTAAAGTCATGACCTCTCCAAACCCACTTTTATCAAAAATACCATAAGATTGAACATTCTCCAAATATGTGGGATCTAAAGTTGAAACTTTTCCAAACCCACTTTCAATAATATTGCAACATTATTATCAATCTCATATTCATCATGGGGCTTAAATAAATTTTCAAGATCATAAGAAGAATCACCCCAATCATGATCATTGCAATAAGTAGTAGACATAGCAAACTTAGCATCCCCAAGCTTAGGGTTTTGCATATCATTAACACAATTGACATTAATAGAATTTATAATAACATCATTGCAGTCATGCTTTTTATTCAAAGATCTATCGTGAATCACTTCATAAAGCACTTCATCACAATTTTTAGATTCATGGATTTCAAGCAAAACTAAAGATAATCTAGTGCACCCAAATCACTAAGAATAGGTTCATCATAATTGGATCTCTTAAAAAGATTGGCAAGCGGATGAGGATCCATAGATATTAGGTTCTCTATTTAGCAATAAATACACAACTATTCCAACCAAACGAGCAAACGAGCCAAGTAAGACATCAAGGCAAACGAAAAGACGAACAGAAGAAGGGTGAATAAAACGGCAAGGGTGAAGTGGGGGAGAGGAAAACGAGAGGCAAATGGCAAACAATGTAATGCGCGGGATAAGAGTTTGTGATGGGTACTTGGTATGTCTTGACTTGTGCATAGATCTCCCCGGCAACGGCGCCAGAAATGGCTAGTTGCTGGGAGATCAAATCTTGACTTGACTTGGTGTAAGCCTCCCCGGCAACGGCGCCAGAAATACTTCTTGCTACCTCTTGAGCACTGCGTTGGTTTTCCCTTGAAGAGGAAAGGGTGATGCAGCAAAGTAGTGTAAGTATTTCCCTCGGTTTTTGAGAACAAGGTATCAATCTAGTAGGAGGATACACACAAATCGCCTCGTACCTACACAAACAAATAAGAACCTTGCAACCAACGCGACAAAGGGGTTGTCAATCCCTTCACGGCCACTTGCAAAAGTGAGATCTGATAGAGATAATAAGATAATATTTTTGGTATTTTTATGATATAGATTGGAAAGTAAAGATTGAAAAATAAAATAGATCGGAAACTTATATGATGTAAAATAGACCCGGGGGCCATAGGTTTCACTAGTGGCTTCTCTCAAGATAGCATAAGTATTACTGTGGGTGAAAAAATTACTGTCGAGCAATTGATAGAAAAGTGCATAATTATGAGAATATCTAGGCATGATCATGTATATAGGCATCACGTCCGCGACAAGTAGACCGAAACGATTCTGCATCTACTACTATTACTCCACACATCGACCGCTATCCAGCATGCATCTAGAGTATTAAGTTCATAAGAACAGAGTAACGCATTAAGCAAGATGACATGATGTAGAGGGATAAACTCAAGCAATATAATATAAACCCCATCTTTTTATCCTCGATGGCAACAATACAATACGTGCCTTGCTACCCCTGCTGTCACTGGGAAAGGACACCGCAAGATTGAACCCAAAGCTAAGCACTTCTCTCATTGCAAGAAAGATCAATCTAGTAGGCCAAACCAAACTGATAATTCGAAAAGACTTGCAAAGATAACAAATCATACATAAAAGAATTCAGAGGAGATTCAAATATTGTTCATAGATAATCTTGATCATAAACCCACAATTCATCGGATCTCAACAAACACACCACAGAAAGAATTACATCGAATAGATCTCCAAGAGAATCGAGGAGAACTTTGTATTGAGATCCAAAGAGAGAGAAGAAGCCATCTAGCTAATAACTATGGACCCGAAGGTCTGCAGTAAACTACTCACACATCATCGGAGAGGCTATGGTGTTGATGTAGAAGCCCTCCATGATCGATTCCCCCTCCGGCGGAGCGCCGAAAAAGGCCCCAAGATGGGATCTCACGGGTACAGAAGGTTGCGGCGGTGGAAATAGGGTTTCGTGGTGCTCTCGGATGTTTTCGGGGGGTATATGAGTATATATAGGCGAAAGAAGTCGGTCAGGGGAGCCACGAGGGGCCCACGAGGGTGGGGGCGCGCGCCTACCCCCTGGGCGCGCCCTCCTGCCTCATGGCCTCCTTGTTTCTTTCTTGACGTCCACTCCAAGTCTCCTGGATTGCGTTTGTTCCAAAAATAACTCTCCCGAAGGTTTCATTCCGTTTGGATTCCGTTTGATATTCCTTTTCTGCGAAACACTGAAATAGGCAAAAAACAGCAATTTACACTGGGCCTTTGGTTAGTAGGTTAGTCCCAAAAATAATATAAAAGTGTATAATAAAGCCCATTAAACATCCAAAACAGATAATATAATAGCATGGAACAATAAAAAAATTATAGATACGTTGGAGACGTATCAGGTCCAAAACTCAAAAGTGCATGCAGGCACGCAGAGGGGTCCGGGCACCCGGACTGGTCAAAGGGCTGGCGCCAAGGGGAGGCCGGGCACCCGGGGGCGAGGGGCTGGGAACCCGGGCCGGACAGGCGGGCGGCTGGAGGGGGGCCGGGCACCCGGGCTTGAGGGCCCGGGCACCCGGGGCGGTGGCTGGCGGCTGGAGCAGGGGCGGGGCACCTGGGTTTTGAGGGCCCGGGCACCCGGGGCGTTGCCTGGGAGGAGGGAGGCCGGGCACCTGGGGCTGGGAAGCCGGGCACCCGGTGTATCCAGGGGCTTTGCCCACCCCACGGTTGCATGCCCGGGCACCCGGGGTCCTCCTTTCCGGGCACCCGGAGTGTCTAGGGGCTCCGGTTCTCCTTGTTCTTCTCCCTCTCCTTCTTCTTGGGTCTCCGGTGAACTTGGTGATTCCTCCGTGCTTCCTCGTGACGATCTCCGAAGTACCTAAGAATGCATAACGTGTCTCTTTGAGGTAGAATCCGGACGAAACTCGGAGAGGAAAGACTTAACCTCGGTTTCGACAGTGCGTGCACGTGCTCTTGTCATTGGTCCTCGAGGTGCTTGACGAGTTGTAGTAGTGTCCATGGGGATGAGCGAGGGATGCTCCGCATCATCTCCCCTGCCCCTTGGGAGAGATCCGTCCACAGATCGTGATCTTCATCACCATGGGAAAGAGAGGGCGTCGCCGTGTAGAAATGGACAACCACCAAACACTTATCATGTTGAAGCTCGAAATGGTCACTCTCCAATGTCGCACCGTCTTGTGATTCCTTGAAAAGTCGCAAATAGAACAAGCACTTGGAAAAACAAATGTGGTTGGCATTAGAGCAAAACCAAGCATTCGAGAGATGATTAACCCAACAAGTGTTGTCCTCAAGCATAGCATATGGTTTGACAAAGAAGTGTGGCATGGCATTTAAGCATCTAAATTGAGCACATGGAAAAGCATCATGGAAACAATCATGCAAAGGTGAGGTAAAGATGCTAATATGTGGGACAAGTAAACAAGCATCTACCTCAATGTCATAGCAAGCATGCATAAAGTGCTCAACAAATGGTCTATGGTATGCATATGAACCATTCACAACACCAAATAAGAGGAGATGTCTAAACACATGGGGTAAGTGCAAGACAATCCGAGCATAACGTGCATGGGGTGTAGTGAAAATAGCATGGCAATAGTGGCTATCAACCGCATGAAAAGAACAAGTATGAATCATCGGTGATGCGACAAGGCAAGCAATCATAGGAAGCAAGTCTGTAAGCTAGTAGTGCGAAGATGCAACATACTAGAGGAAATCATGGAAATCATGTCATTTGAGCAAATAATAGGCATATGCAATGCACATGACATATCACAAGCACGATTACAAAGCAAGATCAATGTATCATCATAGGAATGGATCACCAAGGAAACATGGCAAGAACAAGCAATATCTCCACCAAGCTTGTAAATACACATACAAGTAGTAGAATCAATCATCATGTGTAATGCAAAGCATGGGTTACAAATGCATGGCAAAGGCATAGGAATGAGCATATCATGCAAAGTGAACATGGCAAGATGGGTATATAATATGTAATGGACGATTACCCATAGCCAAGTGAGGGCCATGTAGAAGGAAAGTGCGAAGTCTTTGCGCGAAGAGAGCGGTGGGAAAGACAATCCATGGGATCCCAAGTCATCATTGCTCTCTAGAGCTCATTTCATCAACTCATGGGATTGCGAGGTTGACGAGGTAGAATGTGTACCTACACAAAAGAGACACAAACCAAATAAATTGTGCGCGTGGTAAATGTACACATCATCCATCATGATGTGTATGTGCATGTGTGAGTTAGCACAACATAAGCATGGCTCAAATAAATTTGATGCATGGTATAAGAACATGTCATCCATCATGAAAGAATAGTGTTATGTATGGCACGATGGGGACACAAATTGAGAATGTAAGTATATGGCACATCCTAACATGTTTATTCATGGGGATCATATATATGGTGCACACAAGTAATGGGATCATGCAATGGATGGGATGAATCAAAATCTCCTAAAATGTATGAGGAAACTATGGGGGTCTCCTCATGAGCACTAGTGGAAACATCATATGGAGAATATGAACAACATCCAAAACAATGCATATCCGAAGCTAGGTGGTCATGGCATGGCATATGAGATAAATGATGCAAAGGGAGCATATCAATATCATCACAAGAAAAACAAATGCCAATAACCATGTGCTTGTCATCTATGCCATATGTGCAAATTGGGCTAATCTTAATGGCATGTCCATAGTCACTATGAAGAGATTGCAAGTATGACATATGGTTGATCTCATGCATAGCATATGACAAGTCAAGCGGATTGTCAAACATGATGTGACTGAGAGAATTATCACAAGAAATCCTATGTAACGTGGCATCACAACTAATAGACTCCACATGGCAATCATCAAACTCATCATAAATGGGTAAATCATCGCATCAGGAAGTCGAACTAGCATGAAGCATGACAATAGGTGGATCAACATCATGCAAGTAATCAATGTCGAGAATGTCCACTAGTGGGACTAGAGCATCACCTTCACCTATATTACCTTGTTCATTCCACTCAAGTGGTGTAGGTGAGGTGGCAAAGACCAAATGGTGGTCATCATCTACATCTTGATGGGACCATGTGGGGGGTGCATCAAATTCCACCATGGCCATCGTCTTGTCCATAGGAAGGACGAAGTCGTCGCGGATCGGCACATCATCATATATGGGACCTAGGACCAAATGAGAAGACACAATAGAGGTGGAGGTTAAGTTGTTAGAAATCGAAATGGCCTCACATGCCCTATCAATTACCTCACTCTCTCTATGTGGTGGTGGCTCACTCACTCCCTCAAGGTAGGTGCACTCAATGTCACATATGGTGGAGTCACTCAAATCACTCAAGTGGTGGTGGTGGTGGCTCTCCTCACATGGGAATTGGGGCAGCTCATCATATATGGGGCTAGTGGTGAAGTCACTCTCACTCTCAATATGGTGGAAAAAGTCACTCAAGTCATCATACATCGCCATGGTCAAAGGGAAGATCCCATGCTCAACCATCTCGTAGTCGTCGCCGTGGATGAAGGCCGAAGATGGCACATCATCACTCTTGTCGTGGGTGAAGGCCGAAGATGGCAGAACATCACTCTCTCCATGGATGAAGGCTGAAGATGGCACATCATCACTCTCCTCCATGACCGAAGGGAAAATCCCATGCTCGATCATCTCATAACCGTCGCCGTGGATGAAGGCCGATGTAGGCGTACTCGTCGGAGGTAGGCGAAGATGCCGTACGTCCAAAGGCGAAGATGAAGGAAATATGCCCTAGAGGCAATAATAAAACTGTTATTTATATTTCCTTGTATCATGATAAATGTTTGTTATTCATGCTAGAATTGTATTAACCGGAAACATAGTACATGTGTGAATACATAGACAAACAGAGTGTCACTAGTATGCCTCTACTTGACTAGCTCATTGAATCAAAGATGGTTAAGCTCCTAGCCATAGACATGAGTTGTTATTTGATTAACGGGATCACATCATTAGAGAATAATGTGATTTACTTGACCCATTCCGTTAGCTTAGCACTTGATCGTTTAGTATATTGCTATTGCTTTCTTCATGACTTATACATGTTCCTATGACTATGAGATTATGCAACTCCCGAATACCGCAGGAACACTTTGTGTGCTACCAAACGTCACAACGTAACTGGGTGATTATAAAGGTGCTCTACAGGTGTCTCCGATGGTACTTGTTGAGTTGGCATAGATCAAGATTAGGATTTGTCACTCCGATTGTCGGAGAGGTATCTCTGGGCCCTCTCGGTAATGCACATCACTATAAGCCTTAAGCATTGTGACTAATGAGTTAGTTGCGGGATGATGCATTACAGAGCAAGTAAAGAGACTTGCCAGTAACGAGACTGAACTAGGTATTGAGATACCGACGATCGAATCTCGGGCAAGTAACATACCGATGACAAAGGGAACAACGTATGTTGTTATGCGGTTTGACCGATAAATATCTTCGTAGAATATGTAAGAACTAATATGAGCATCCAGGTTCTGCTATTGGTTATTGACCGGAGATGAGTCTCGGTCATGTCTACATAGTTCTTGAACCCGTAGGGTCCGCACGCTTAACGTTCTGTGGTGATTTGTATTATGAGTTATGTGATTTGATGACCGAAGTTTGTTCGGAGTACCGGATGAGATCAGGGACATGCCGAGGAGTCTCGAAATGGTCGAGACATAAAGATCGATATATTGGAAGGCTATATTCGGACATTGGAAAGGTTCTGAGTGATTCGGGTATTTTTCGGAGTACCGGAGAGTTACGGGAATTCGAATTGGGCCTTAACGGGCCATACGGAAAAGGAGAGAAAGGCCTCAAGGGTGGCCCCGCCCCTTCCCCATGAACTGGTCCGAATTGGACTAGGGAAAGGGGGCGCCCCATTCCTTCCTTCTCCTTCTCCCTTCCCTTTTTCCTATTCCATGTGGGGAGGTGGAATCCTACTAGGACTAGGGAGTCCTAGTAGGACTCCACACTTTGGGCGCGCCCTATGAGGGCCGGCCTCCTCCTCCCTCCATCCTTTATATACGTGGCCAGGGGGTACCCCATAGACACACAAGTTGATCATTGATCTTTTAGCCGTGTGCGGTGCCCCCCTCCACCATAATCCACCTCGGTCATATCGTCGTAGTGCTTAGGCGAAGCCCTGCGCCGGTAGCTTCATCATCACCGTCATCACGCCGTCGTGCTGACGAAGCTCTTCCCCGACACTCTACTAGATCGTGAGTTTGTGGGACGTCACCGAGCCAAACGTGTGCAGATCGCGGAGGTGCCGTACCTTCGGTGCTAGGATCGGTCGATCGTGAAGACGTACGACTACATCAACCGCATTGTCATAACGCTTCCGCTTACGGTCTACGAGGGTACGTGGACAATACTCTCCCCTCTCGTTGCTATGCATCACCATGATCTTGCATGTGCGTAGGAATTTTTTTGAAATTACTACGTTCGCCAACAGAAGATGTCTTGATAACACTTGGCGAAGATGCTGAAGTGGTGGTAGTAGTCATAGCTCCGTCTTGTTGGTGCTCGTCTCGCAGTCTTCTATTGTGCTCATGAAGGTTTTCTTGCTGGTGTTGCGTGGTACTTGTATCTTGTGGCCGCTGAGGGAGTCCTGGACTAAGGGGTCCTCGGGCGTCCGGCTTGTTAGCCATGGGCCGGACTGATGGGCTATGAAGATACGAAGACCGAAGACCGCACCCGTGTCCGGATGGGACTCTCCTTGGCGTGGAAGGCAAGCTCGGCGACCGGATCTGTAGATTCCTCTCTCTTTAACCGACTCTGTGTAACCCTAGATCTCCCCGGTGTTTATATAAACCGGAGGACTTAGTCCGGAAAGGAGAGAGAGATTCATTACCATAGTCATGCAGGATAGACTTCTAGGGTTTTAGCCATTATGATCTCGTGGGAGATCAACTCTTGTAATACTCATATTCATCAAGATCAATCAAGCAGGAAGTACGGTATTACCTCCATAGAGAGGGCCCGAACCTGGGTAAACATCGTGTCCCTTGTCTCATGTTACCATCGACCTTAGACACAGTTCGGGACCCCCTACCCGAGATCCGCCAGTTTTGACACCGACATTGGTGCTTTCATTGAGAGTTCCACTGTGCCATCCCTAAAAGGTTCGATGGGTCCTTCAATCATCAACAACAATGTTGTCGAAGGGGAAACCTTCCTCCCCGGACAGACCTTTGTGTTCGGCGACTTCGTACTGCGGGCCAACTCACTTGGCCACATGGAGCAGATCGACAGCTACGCCCCTGGCCATCAGGTCAAATTTGGGAGCTCGAATTACGTCGCGGACATCCGTGGAGATTTAATCTTCGCCGGATTCGAGACCGCGGCAACCGCTCCTAGTCACCCCGATGAACATGACCTAAATCTGTCGTCGGGCCGCATCCGAGAGATTGCTCCTGTAACTGCTCCGGCCGTAGATCCGGAGCATATTGCGCCATCCGAGGATGGGAGGCTCAACCCCACTGCGGAGGCCGCAGATTCCACGATGTTGGAGCCGAACATGGACCCAAAGTCACACGGCATCTTTGTCACTGGAACTCCGGACTCGTCTCTGGTCATAAATTCCAAGCCATGTGCATCCGCGGATACCGAACTTGATCGCTTATCGATCTTTGAGTTCGACGCCGCAGACATCTTCCAGCACTCGCCCTTGGGCGATGTGCTGAATTCGTTAAAGAACTTGTCCTTGGCGGGGGACTCATAGCCGAACTATGTACGGTTCGAACTAGGGGCTGATGATGGGGAATTTTGCTTCCCACCCGCCACCCACTTCGTAGCCACTGTCGAAGACTTAACCGACACACTTGACTATGACTCCGAAGACATCGACGGTATGGACGATGATGCCGGAGACGAGGAGGCCCAAAACCCGCCGTTCACTGGGCGATGGACGGCCGCCTCCTCATACGACGTCTACATGGTAGATACGCCGAAAAATAACAACGGCGATGACAAGGAGAACCCAGCAAAGGAGGACCCTCCTAAAACACAGCCAAAGCGCCGGCGTCAGCGGCGCCGCTCTAAATCCCGCCGCAGTAGGGATAGCAACACCGGCACAGGAGACGACAACACTCCGGATGATGCCGAAGACACAGAAGAACCCGATGAACAAACTGCCGAACAAGACCATCGGGAAGATGGGCAAGTCAGCCCTGACAAACAGGCAATGGAAGAAGACTCGAAGGATGGCAGTTACCATCCGCCCTCCGAGGAGGAGGCAAGCCTCGGCAACGACGACTTCATCGTGCCAGAGGAGCCTCTAGAGCAGGAGCGCTTTAAGCGCCAGCTAATAGCCACCGCAAGGAGCCTGAAAAAGAAACAGCAGCAGCTTCAAGCTGACCAAGATCTGCTCGTCGACAAATGGACTGATGTCCTGGCAGCCGAAGAAAATGGCCTCGGATGCCCAGCCAAGAGTTACCCAAAGCGAAGGTTGCTACCTCAGTTCGACGGAGAGGTGACGGAGCCCATACCTCCTTCGCGTAACGCGGCCGACCGAACACTACGCGGTCAGGATAGTGTGGCGGATCGACCACCTCGTGGTCGGGATAGAGCGGCAATTCAAGCCGAATAGCCCACCCCGCCGCCATGGAAAAATAGAGACAAAACAGTTCGGGGTCATAAATATGACCTCCGGCAAACCCTGGGCAGCAGAGCAGGACATACAAGATCGATCTACGGATCGCGAGGACGTGCCTCGACATGCGATGACGGCTACCTATTTGGACGGGACAAACCTAGTCACGCTCGAGCCGATAACCATAGACGAACTCCATCGGAGCTACGTCGCGACGCGGCCCGATATAGAGGCGCCGCACACCCTCTTTGCTTTACTGATGAAGTAATGGACCATGAATTCCCCGAAGGGTTCAAGCCCGTTAATATTGAATCATACGACGGAACAACCGATCCCGCGGTATGGATCGAGGATTTTATTCTCCACATTCACATGGCCCGCGGAGATGACCTCCACGCTATCAAATACCTCCCACGAAAACTCAAAGGGCCATCTCGGCACTGGTTAAACAGCCTGCCTGAAAATTCCATCGGCAGCTGGGAGGACTTGGAGGAAGCCTTTCTCGACAACTTCCAAGGTACATATGTCCGGCCGCCGGACGCCGATGACTTAAGCCACATAGTTCAACAGCCCGGGGAGTCAGCCAGGAAATTCTTGACTAGGTTCCTAACTAAAAAGAACCAGATAGTCGACTGTTCGGATGCAGAAGCCATAGCGGCCTTTAAACATAGCATCCGCGACGAATGGCTCGCCCGCCACCTCGGCCAAGAAAAGCCGAAGTCCATGGCCGCCCTCACGACCCTCATGACCATGCGGGCGAGGACAGCTGGCTAGCTCGTAGTAAAAACACGGCCAGCGAGGCAGGCCCCTCCGAGGCCAAAAATAGCAACAGCAAGCTCCGACGCAGCAGAAACAAATGCTGAAGCAATGGCGATAGCACCGATGAAACTGTTGTAAACGCCGGGTTCAGCGGCTCCAAGTCTGGTCAGCGGAAAAAGCCGTATCAAAGAAACAATCAGGGACCATCTAGCATGGACCGCATACTTGACCGTCCGTGCCAAATCCATGGCACCCAGCACAAACCAGCCAATCATACCAACAGAGATTGCTAGGTTTTTAAGCAAGCCGGCAAGTCAAACGCCGAGCATAAGGAAAAGGGATCGTAGAGCAAGGACGATGACGAGGAGCCCCGGCAACGGAACACAGGGGGACAAAAGAAGTTTCCCCCTCAAGTGAAAACAGTAAACATGATATATGTTACACACATCCCAAAAAGGGAGCACAGACGTGCACTAAGGGACGTCTATGCGATAGAGCCAGTCGCCCCAAAATTCAATCCCTGGTCGTCATTTCCGATCACCTTTGATCGTCGAGACCACCCGACCAGTATCCATCATGGCGGCTCAGCCGCACTAGTCCTCGACCCAATCATCAATGGATTTCACATGACGCGCGTCCTTATGGACGGTGGTAGCAGCTTCAATCTGCTCTACCAAGACATAGTGCGCAAAATGGGCATTAATCCATCAAGGATCAAGCCAACAAAGACTACCTTTAAAGGAGTCATACCAGGCGTAGAGGCCCGCAGTACAGGCTCAATTACACTAGAGGTTGTCTTCGGGTCCCCCAACAACTTCTGAAGCGAGGAGTTAATCTTCGACATCGTCCCATTCCGCAGTGGTTATCACGCACTGCTCGGACAGACTGCATTTGCTCGGTTCAACGCGGTGCCGCACTATGCTTATCTCAACCTCAAGATGCCCAGTCCACGTGGCGTCATAACGGTCAACGGAAACACCGAACACTCCCTCCGTACGGAGTTACACACCGCCGCCCTAGCAGCAGAAGTATAGATCGGCCTTCTCAAGCAGAACCGTAATCCAGCTGCCGAGCCCCTAGACATCGTAAAGAGGGTCCGGACTACGCTGCACCAGGACGGCGCGGCTCATCAAGAGCTCGAGTAGCAATTTCGCCTCCGTCCCAGCCACGATCAGGTAGTGGCATTCGCACCGCGCATACATAACTACGCACTCAAAATCCCATGGTATCGACGGAGGCGGAGCTAGCTCGCGAATCCACAGTGCGGCTCAGCCGACCCTAGGATTCGCACATCTTTACGTTTTCCTTTTTCATTTCTGGTTTTTCTCTTTTCGAGCTTTCTTCCGACAACCCGTTCGTGGGACACACCAAGGAGGCAAGGAGCTTTGGCGTACAAGGGAACCCCCAGGTGGTCTCTGATTGCTATACCTGTTTTACATACCCGCACGCAGCTCGCTCTTGGTCTTGGCATGTTACATTGCCTTGCTTGCTTATCGCATCACTCGTACAAGTACGCCTCGACGTATTATTCACATTAAAAATGGTAAAAACAAGTGGTAGCGTCAGCTTATTACTTAATTCACCTTTCTTCCTTACCTTTGTATCTATTACTCATTGCACACGTACACTCTGGTACGTTTCATATTTGCCAGGGGCTCCCAGGTGCCCCACAATACGGCAACAAAGTCCGAACACTTTTTATAGTATAGTTTGGCACCCCGGATTTAGCACTATATGCATTGGCTCCGAATCATATCTTTGGTCAATAGTTGGGTTGCCCGGCTCCTGTGCTTGCTAACTTATGTTCTGCTATATTGGCTAAGGTAGTAAAGGGAACACTACTGCGATTGTGCCCTGGTTTATCCAAAGGAGCACCTCAGTAGGGAAAGCCAAAAACTGACTATCATGATGTGGCAAGAGCCGGTCAGCTGTTCGGAGGTTACAAATCGTTGGAGATTTCTCCCGCATTACGTGAAGGATCGGTACTTCCCGATCAGGCGCCCATAGCACTCTGGTTCAAAAACTAGGGGTTGCGCCTATGTTTTATTATAAAACTCCTATGGCTAAGTGAGGGCGTTTAAGCCGCATAGTCCGATTGCCTGGTTCGTTGTGCTAAACAACTCCTTCAAGGACCATACAATTGGATCAAGATTGTTTAGATTCCATCCCGAACACCCCCGTACTACCTACGTGGGGGCAGAAGCCGACGACTGGCCAACCCTCAGATTCCATATAACACGACCGCACAGGAGGAAAAAAATTAAAACATAAAAAAATTATATTACAAACTGACTTTGTTTCATCATACAAGGCAAAGACAACACGAATGTATTCATTCGAAAATAATGTCCTGCCCACACTGCGCTGCTACAATGCGAGACCCCTCCAGGACATCCGTGAAATAGCGCTCGGGTGTGCGGTGCTCCTTGCCCTTTGTTTCATCTTTGCCCACCACATCTTCCAACGGGCGAAGGCCGTACGAGCACCCTCAATACAGGTCGATCGCTTGACGATATCCAGCCGAGGACAGGCGTCCACCATCCGCCTCACGAGTCCGAAGTAGCTGCTGGGTATAGCTTCGGCTGGCCACAGCCGGATTATCAAATCCTTCATGGCTAGTTCGGCCACCCTATGCAGCTCCACCAGCTGTTTCAGCTGATCGGTGAAGGACACGGGATGCTCTGGCACAAGATATTGCGACCAGAATAGCTTCTCCGTAGACCTCCCTTCTTTGGCTCGGAAGAATTCCGCGGCGTCGGACACACCTCACGGCAAATCAGCAAAAGCCCCTGGAGAACTCCGAATCCGGGTTAGTAAAAGATACTTTCTCTTTGCATATTTGCTTTGCATACTGAATGCCTTACCCATCGCGATCTTCCTCGCCTCTTGGATCTCTTGGAGGGAGCCATGGGACTCGTTCCGGGCCGTCTCCGTGCTCTGGCGAGCCTTGGAGAGTTCGGCCTCTTTAGCCGACACATCATGTTCCAAGGTCTCACACTTCTTCACCGCGTCATGGAGCTCTTGTTGGACCTCGTTGACACGGGCCTTGAGCTTCTTACGGGCAGCCTGCTCCTTGACGGCCTTACCCTCGGCTTCTCCCAGGGCCTTTTTCAGGGCCTCGACCTTGGTCGTCGCTCCTATACATATCATAACACTTTGGTCAATATATATTTTACTCCTTCCGAGTACTTCTTAGGTTATTACATACCTTGATTCTCCTGGAGCTGCCTCTTCACCTGGCCGAGCTCCTCCTTGGCCCGCTCCAGCCTCCGCTTTAGATCGGAGACTTCGGCAGCACATGAGGCCGCGGCCAGCAGCGACGCCTGTATATTTATTCCAGACAAATTTAGTTAGTTTCCTGCCATAAAAGGATTGATCCTCTGTCCGGCTTTTTCTTTCCGAACACCGAACAGTGTCTCAGGGGCTACTGTCTATATGGGGATTTTCTCATTTTGCGTCGCCTACCTCAAAACCTGTTAGCAGGCTGCTGCAGGCTTCGGTTAGTCCGCTCTTAACGGACTGAGCCCTTTGAATCAGTGTGCTCATAAGAACACGGTGCTCATCCGCAATGGAAGCGCCTCACAGCGCTTCCAGCAGATTGCCTGGTGCCCCTGGTTGGACAGGGGTCACCGGTGGAATAGGCATACCCCCTTCTTTCAAAGGAGGCTGCATGCTGAATTTCGAAGCCGTGTCGGTCTCCGGAATCAAGTCTGGTTGAGGACCGAACTGTGTACGGCCCTCCTCCCCAGTCTCCCGGGGGATTGGTTCCACCCGATGTTCGGCAACAGGGGCTTCGCCTTTGGGCACCTCTTGTGTCACATCCCTAGTTCTGGTTTGCTCTAGGCTAGCTAGTCATGTGTGCATCATGTTTAAATTTCAATGAAATTGAAATGGGGACATGTGAAAGCCTCAGAAATCATTTCTGAAAAAGACCAAGATAAAAATTGCTTCAAATAGGTCCAAGAAAATGTTCATGTTTCTCTATGAAAATATTGGTCAGAATTAAAATTCAAACCAATATTTTTAGGAGCTCATAAATATTTATTTTGGGCATTTGAAGCTAATGCAATAACTATTTGCATTGGATTTATATTTGCTATATATCGAATATGTGTCCAATAATTCTGAGAAATTGTGAGGGGCTTTGGGATAATCCTTTCAGTCCCTGCAAAATTATCAGAAGAAAGCAAAATGGTTTAGTGCTTAAAACTAAATCAAAACAAATAACAGAAAAGGAAAACAGAAAACAGAAATAGGAGAGACAGAGAAACCCCACCTGGGCTTACCTCCTTGACAGCCCACCTGGCCCAGCACTGTAGCTGGCCCAGCCCAGCCGCCGCACCGTCTTCAACCTCCTGCCAGTAGGCAGGAGGGCGTGTGCTCGCCGCACGCGCGCGCCACCTCCACCCTGCCTGGCTGCCCCCTCGTTGCCCTAGGCGCCTCCCGCGACGCCACGCACACCCCTGACCCTCTCACTCTCTCTGGACCCCTCCTCCTCCTCTGCTCTCCCTTCCTCTCGTCACCGAACGCACCTGAGAGCGCCGCTCGCCGTAGCCATGACCACCGGCCACCCCTCGTCCCGTGATCGTGCCCAGCAGCTCCGCAATCGAGCACCACATCCCCAAGCCGAAGGAAACGAGCCGGAGGGCTTTTCTTCGTCGCCAACGTCCTCGTCTTCACCGCTGGCGCCCGGAGATCATCTCTGTCGATTCGTCGGCTTCTGTCCGTCCCCGAGGCCGCTGACCTTCTCTACCGCATCTTTGTGAGCTCCTACACCTTCCCCCGTGCTCACCCCCTCTGTTCCCGCTCTCTAACCGCAGCCCCGCCATGGCCGAGCACTCGCTGCCGCCGCCGCGAAGCTCGCTGTTGCTAGCTGCCCCGCCCGACCAACCCAAGCATGGAGTCGTGCTCCGGGTTTCTCCAGGAACCCGTAGCGCGCCTTAGGTCGCCCGCTCGTGCACCGTGGCCCTCGCACCCGTGCAAGCCGCAGCTGCGCCACCGCGGAACTCGACGTCGTCGACGTTCCCGGCCACCCTAGCATCGCTTGAGGCCACCAACCTACGCGCCTCCTTGCTCCGGTTCCAACGCGCCCAGCCACGCGAGCTCCCGTCGCCGGAGTTGGCCGGACAGGCAACGCCGCCGCGTCCTGGTTACGCCGGCGATTAGCCGCCGGTGATAGCAACTGTTAGGGGTTAATCACCCCACTAAGCCCCTATGCCACTGACAGCCAGGCCCCACCGGCTTAGTTAAACCACTAACCAAATTAGTTATACTTAACTTAACCCAACGGGACCCACGCGTCAGCTTTGACCAAGCTGACGTGGCCGTTGACTGGGCCCATATGTCAGGGACACTAACCAGCCCCAGCCACTGACCAGTGGACCCCACTGGTCAGGTTTGACCTGGACCAGCCGCTGTTGACTTGCTGACGTCATCCTGACGTAGTGCTGACGCAGTAATTTAATTACTGGAATTATGTTTGTACAGGAAATTTCAGAAAATACTACAAACTTCAAAAATTCATAGAAATTGAACCATAACTCCAAATGAAACAAATTATATATGAAAAATGATCAGAAAAATCCAATATATCCATCTGTACCATTTTCATGCATGTTAGAACAATTTATGGCTGCTGTTTAGGACAAATCATGTAAATGGCATTTGAATTTCCACATATGAAGTTTGAATTTGAACCTAAGGTTCAAACCAACTCCATTTAATATGTTGCTAGTTGCATTAGCTCAAAACACATTCATATTGCCATGTCATAGCATGCATCATATTGTTGCATTGCATTGATTGTGTTTTCTCTCTGTTGCCGGTAATTGTCCCCTCCCGATAGACGTGATTCCGACGACGTGATCAATGACACCGATGAAGAACTATAATATCTTCAGAAGTGCCAGGCAAGCAAAACCCCCTTGTTCATTCCGATACAATCCCACTCTCTCGCTCCTGCTCTCTTTTACTGCATTAGGTGTAACACCCCGCATGTAACTTACCATATTTGTAACTCCGACTCTTGCCATTTCCGGCCATGTGTTATGTTATTCCCTCCGTTGTCGGGTTTTGTCTTTCGTTTTGTATTTGTCATGTCATGCATTTCATATCATGTCATCATGTGCATTGCATTTGCATACGTGTTCGTCTCGTGCATCCGAGCATTTTCCCCGTTGTCCGTTTTGCAATCCGGCGCTCCTATCTCCTCCGGCGCATCCCTCTTGTTTTCTTTCGTGTGCGGATGTCGAACTTTCTCGGAATGGACCGAGGCGTGTCAAGTGGCTTTTATATACCACCCGGAGACTACCGGTCAAGTTTCGTTCCATTCGGAGGTCGTTTGGTACTCCAACGGTTAACCGGGCATCCGCAAGTCCATTTGAGTGTCCAGCAAAAACCCCCTCTAAAACCAGCCCAAAACCCACCAAACTCTCTTCCATGCTCTAGGTCGTTCGATCACGATCGTGTGGGCGAAAACTGCACCTCATTTGGAGCCTCCTAGCTCCCTCTACCTATTTATTTGCATCTCCCCCGAAAACGAATCACAGTTCAACCCTAGAAAATTTCCTCTCCGCGGGCGGACGCGTCCAGCGCCCGCCGGACAACCGCGTCGCCCACCGCAGCCACTCGGGTGCCGCCACGTGGCATCCGGCCACCTCCCTCCGCCGCGGCCCGCTCGGCCCACGGGAGGCCCTCCCGGCCCGGCCGCCGCAGCGCGCCTGCCCCGCCGCCGCGCCGCCGCCCTTGCGCCTCGCCGGCGCCGCCACCTCTCCGTAGCACGCCCCCGCCGGCCGGCCGTCGCCGCCACCTCGCCGCGGCACGGCGCCGCCGCCGCCGCCCGCCGGTGCCGCCGCCCCGCCTTCTCTCCTTCCCCCGCGCCGGCGCCGCTCCTTCCTCCCCGCCGGCGAGCAGCGCACCGGCCAGCGGAGCCCAAGCCGGCCTCTCCCTCGATCGGATCTGGGCAACAGTAACGTGCGTTGACTTCCTTCTCGGCCCCCCCTATTTTTCTAAGTCTGGAATTTTTCTCAGCATATGCCTCTGTTCGTGTTGCTCTAACTCCGTGCTTGTAGCTCCAATTCGCGCATGTATTATGTCAAATTGTTAGCCTCACGATGCTCTTCATTTTGTTCAATTGCACCATGTTCATTAGAGGTCATCTTGATGCCCAAATCTCTGTTGGAAGAGGGCTAGTTGCTGTTATCCTCTGGTTCTTGACAGAACTTGGAGATTTGTCATTTTTGTATCATTTAATCTGTGCATCTTTTGAGCATGAGCTCTAAATGTGTTTTGAAGTATGCCATGCCATATTTCCAGTGGTGTAGTCCATGTATTTTTGTGATCTCTGTGGTGACTAGCACAAGCATGCAAAGTAGGCCCCGTAATATTTCTGATTTCAGGGACAGTGATTTCTCTAAGTCCTTGTCTGCTGTAATTTTGTTGCCATGTAAACTTGATGCTACAGAGAGATCCATGCATATTTTGGAGATGCTCAGTAAGGATGTTTTGTAGCTATAGTTGTAATGGATCCATTCCTGCAACTGTTTGCAATTATGGAGTGCCATAGCATGACTCAATCTTGCTCTACTTTTGCTATAAAATATTTCTGGCAGATTCTTAACATGATTTGCAATTTTGCCAAGCTTAATGTAGTTGATCCATACATGCTATGCTATTGTTCTTGCCATGATTAGCTTCATAAACATGCCTTCTTGCTGTAGGTGTGCTTGGTTTGTCATGCATTTCTCTGTAGTGAGTGCATCAAGCTCAAAAAGAGGCCTACATATTATTATTTCTGCCATGCTCTGTTTTCTGCCAAGTCTGAAACCTGATAACGAAACTTGCTATGTTTACATGCTTGCCATCATATCTTATTTTCCTTTTTGGCTTATGGTCAGTAAGGGACTTTTGTTATGTGCATTTAGTAGAACACTGCCATGCCTTTTTTTGCTATGTTAAGTTCCTGTAGCATGTTGATTTCGTGCTCCGAACATTGCTACCTGATGCTGTTTTCTGCCATGTCAAGTTTTTCACCAAGTCTGTGAACCTGTAATCATTTGCACTTTTGCCATGCTTGTTTGAGCTTGATGTGTTGGGAACTAGCCGTAGCTCAGTGTTCATCTTTTGTTAAGCATCTCCTGTAGTTTACTGTCATATACTTCGTTGCTATGTTGGGGTGCTGTAGCATTGTTGCTTGTTGCATTTTAAGTGCTATCTTGCTGTTTATCGCAGATTCGTGTCATTCTTGTTTTGCTTGCCATTTGCAAACCGTGCATCCGTTTCCGGTGATCTTTATATCGATTTCGACCGAAATCATCTCATCTTTCCAGTGGCATGCTTGGTTTGTCAAGTTACTGCCATGTTCATCATTTTCCTTCCGGAGCACGCATATGCATCGCATATCATATCCCGCATATCATACATGTTTTGCATCATGTTGCTTGCGCATTTCTCGTTGTTGATTGTGGTTCCGTTTGTTTGTGTTCTTGTCTTGGGTAGAGCCGGGAGACGAGTTCGTGAACGAGGAACCTGTCGGGTACGCTTACGAGGATCAAGCTTTCGACAACTCTGAGAATCTTGCAGGCAAGATGACCACCCCTCGAAATCACTTCTATCTTTGCTTTGCTAGTTGATCGCTCTATTGCCATGCTCCGCTACCTATCACTTGCTATATCATGTCTCCCATTTTTGCCATGTCAGCCCCTAACCATCCTCTCCTAGCAAACCGTTGTTTGGCTATGTTACCGCTTTTGCTCAGCCCCTCTTATAGCGTTGCTAGTTGCAGGTGAAGTTGAAGTTTGTTCCATGTCGGAACATGGATATGTTGGGATATCACAATATCTCTTATTTAATTAATGCATCTATATATTTTTGGTAAAGGGTGGAAGGCTCGGCCTTATGCCTGGTGTTTTGTTCCACTCTTGCCACCCTAGTTACTGTTATACCGGGATTATGTTCCTTGAGTTTGCATTCCTTACGCGGTCGGGTGATTTATGGGACCCCCTTGAAAGTTCGCCTTGAATAAAACTCCTCCAGCAAGGCCCAACCTTGGTTTTACCATTTGCTACCTAAGCCTTTTCCCCCGGGTTTTCGCGAGCCCGAGGGTCATCTTTATTTTACACCCCCGGACCAGTGCTCCTTCGAGTGCTGGCCCAAACCGAGCGATGTCCGACGCCCCCTGGGAAACCAGGGTCTATGCCAACCCGACGTCTGGCTCATCCGTTGTGCCCTGAGAACGAGATATGTGCAGCTCCTATCGGGATTTGTCGGCACATTCGGGGGCTTTGCTGGTCTTGTTTTACCATTGTCGAGATGTCTTGTAAACCGGGATTCCGAGACTGATCGGGTCTTTCCGGGAGAAGGTTTATCCTTCGTTGACCGTGAGAGCTTATGATGGGCTAAGTTGGGACACCCCTGCAGGGTATTATCTTTCGAAAGCCGTGCCCGCGGTTATGAGGCAGATGGGAATTTGTTAATGTCCGGTTGTAGATAACTTGTCACTTGACCCATTTAAAATACATCAACTACGTGTGTAGCCGTGATGGTCTCTTCTCGGCGGGGTCCGGGAAGTGAACACGGTCTGTGTTATGTATGACGTAAGTAGGTGTTCAGGATCACTTCTTGGTCATTGCTAGATGACGTCCGTTCCGTTGCTTCTCTTCTCGCTCTCATTTGCGCAAGTTAGCCACCATATATGCTTTTGCCGCTGCAGCTCCACCTCATTACACCATCCTTTCCTATAAGCTTAAATAGTCTTGATCTCGCGGGTGTGAGATTGCTGAGTCCCCGTGACTCACAGATTCTACCAAAACAGTTGCAGGTGCCGACGATGCCAGTGCAGATGACGGCGTCGATCTCAAGTGGGAGTTCGACGAGGAACGTGGTCGTTACTATGTGTCTTTTCCTGATGATCAGTAGTGGAGCCCAGTTGGGACGATCGGGGATCTAGCATTTGGGGTTGTCTTATTTTCATCTGGATTTTGGCCGTAGCCGGTCTATATGTTTGTATTTTGGATGATGTATGATATTTATTCATGTATTGTGTGAAGTGGCGATTGTAAGCCAACTCTTTATCCCATTCTTGTTCATTACATGGGATTGTGTGAAGATGACCCTTCTTGCGACAAAACCACTATGCGGTTATGCCTCTAAGTCGTGCCTCGACACGTGGGAGATATAGCCGCATCGTGGGCGTTACATTAGTGCAACAACGATTCATCTGTTACTTGTTGCAGTAGCTGAACCCCTTTATCCTCTGCATGACCTGTCATTGCCACAGTCAATAGATGAAACCCACTAGCATGAGTAGGAGTTGTTTGAGCCCTGATGTGCCTACTCATTCATGCTTGTTTGTCATGCCTGCTATTGCTTAGAGTTGTGTCAGGTCTGATTCATCGGGAATGAATTGGAAAGTTGTGAACATGTCCTACTGTGTGAGAGCTAAGTGTGTGAACACGATTTGGTAAAGGTAGCTGTGAGAGGCCATGTAGGAGTACATGGTGGGTTGTCTCATTGAAACCGTCCTCAGGAACTAAGTTCTGTGTTTGTGATCCATGAACAGTTACTACCACACATTGGGCTCCGGGCGCTCCAAGCTCTCTCGACTTATTAATCAACCTGATCTCTGTCCAGGAGTTGCAACTAGTTTCTGGTGTTTGTAGGTAGTGTTAGTAGTCTACCAAGTGGCACCCGATACAGGTGGGCTTGGGACAGACTAGGCACACGTGGCCTGGTGTACCGAGTGGCACCCAGATGGTGGGCTCGGGAACCCTGCACACATCGTTTGGGGCCGTGAGCGACACCCCGGCCGGATCTCCTTGCGGATGGAACCCGAATAGGCGATAAACCTAGACTAGAGACTTGTGTGGTTAGTCAGGTCATGGCCGACTCCCTCGCCAGGCTTCCGCTTGAAGGTTGCCGAGGTACACGACGTGTACATGGTGGTAAGTGGCGAGAGCGTGTGTGACGAAGTACACCCCTGCAGGGTTAATATGATCTATTCGAATAGCCGTGTCCGCGGTAAAGGACTTCTGGGTTGCCTGTACAGTTCATAGACAAGTGAAAGTGGATACTCTAAAATGCGCAAGATAAGCGTGAGTGCTATGGCTAGCGTTCTCGTAGGGAGACGGGAGCAGATCCATAGTGGTGTATTGATATGGTGAATATGTGGACTCGTGTGCGCCACCTCAAAAGAGTTACTTGCAGTCGTAGTTCAGGATAGCCACCGAGTAAAAGCTGGCTTGCTGCAGTTAAACCCCACCACCCCTTTTGTTGATACCGATGCATATGTAGATAGTTCTGATGTAAGTCTTGTGGGTACATTTGTACTCATGTTTGCTTATTTTATGTTTTGCAGAGAGACGTCAGTCTCGCTAGTAGTTCCGTGTGGACTTCGACGTTTAGCTTGTTTCCTCAGCTACGATCTTGTGCCCTCGGCAGGATCTGGTAGATAGTCAGGCTTCTCAGCCTTTTTCATTTGTAGTTGTCTGTACTCAGACAAGTTAAGCTTCCGCATGTGCTTGTTGCTTGTATGCTCTGAATGTTGGGTCATGAGACCCATGTTTGTAATATCTGGCTCTTCGGAGCCTAATGAATAAATACTCTGAGTCGTAGAGTCTTGTTGTGATGCCATGTTGTATTTGCACATATCGAGCATATTGTGTGTATGATTGAAATGCTTGGTATGTGTGGGATCCGACAACCTAGTTGTTTATCCTTGGTAGCCTCTCTTATGGGGAAATGTAGTCTTGTGCTTCCATGAGCCATAGTAGTCCGCTACAGCCCGGTTCACCGGAGTCCTGCTAGCCCAGCACTATTGCTCCGGAACACTTGACTGGTCGGCATGTGATTCACTTCGTTCCTGTGTCTGTCCCTTCGGGGAAATGTCACGCGGTCACATCCGGAGTCCTGTCTAGCACGCTACAGCCCGGTTCACCGGAGTCCTGTTAGCCCAGTGCTACAGCCCGGATTCGCACGCTGCTGACCGACATGCTCGATGTTGATTCATGTATGCCTGTCCCCGTATGTTAGTGCCACTTTGGGTTCATGACTAGTCATGTCGGCCCAGGTTCTCTCTCATATGGATGCTAGCGACACTATCATATACATGAGCCAAAAGACGCAAACGGTCCCGGGCCATGGTAAGGCGACACCCGTGGGAATACCGTGCGTGAGGCCGCAAAGTGATATGAGGTGTTAACGGCTAGATCGATGTGACTTGGAATTGGGGTCCTGACAGCTTTGGTATCAGAGCCTGATTGCCTGTAGGATTACCAAGCCAAACTGGGCAAAGTTGAGTCTAGAAATGCTTTAGTATATAAGGGAATTGATTGTGGAAGGGAACGTAAGGCTCTTTTTACTCCTTTACCTTATAGCCTTCTGATCTGAGTCATCCTCTTCTCTTCTACGGGGATTAAGAACTAGGCTTCTCATCTTTCTATCAGGATCACGGGTTACTAATCCGTAGACTCGTAGGATTGTTGGTCTGAAGCCTCAGTTCAGTTTCTACTGCTTCCATGTTTTGACAGTTGATCTCGGAACCTTGATATTGTGATTCTGAATGGTTATGCCACCATTTTTGCAGGATGTCTCAAATCTTTTTGAGCATTTACAGCCGTTATGCTGTCCGAGTCATCCCAGGTTTCTAAAGAATCTGATGCATTTGCAAATCCTTCCTCCCAGTTTCCGATGTTCTTTTGGGCCAGATTAAGCGGACTAAACGGTCTGTTGAGGTACTCCATTGCCTTGACATATATGTTGGAATTATTATTATGACCCTAGCTGCCTTAGGGGATCATCTAGTAACCTAGCTATGTTTTGTGTCCCAGTGTGATGATTCTGGCCGTCATTCTCGAAAGCATCCCATGATGCCATTTAGTTAGTAGGCATTCTATTTCTGGGTTCTTGAGCCCAAGATTCACTCCACTTACCTCCTGTTGATAGTGTTTGCTCGTTCCTTTAGGATATTAGTAACCTTGCGACAGTCCTCGAGGTCCGTGGTATCTCATTCTTCCAATACCATGAACCATTATGGCAGAAGTTCTTTTAACCAAAAGAGCACAACCAGGGCGCTCTTGAGGAGTACTCCATTCATATTGTGACTCTGCCAGTCCTTACTCCTCTGCATGGGTTATCCGGAAGAAATATGTTGAATTTGTTCGACATACTAATTCATGCATCCACAACTCAGAAAAACATATGTTCCTTTGGGTTGTCCCTCTTTAGTTATTTTCTGGCCCTCGTCTATCAATTGATAGTCAGGAGTAATTGTGCATTTGTGTTATCGATGCCTATTATTCTTGTGGTCTGTCAAGCCATTCTAATCCGGAATGACTAGGAGAAACAAACTCCAGTACCTCGTCCATCTTTGGGATTGGGTCAAAGTAGTTGTATTCCGCAGATCAAATGCCTAACCAGCTTTTTTCTGATCTACCCTCGAGTATTACCCCCTTTATGTCGAGAATGTCGTAGGAATTGCACCACCTTTTGTGAATTCTTCACGCAGTGATACCCCTCGCCATCATCATTCATTTCTCGGTCCCGTGTTCTGTAACCGGAACACCGACAAGTGAATCGTGGTGCGTGAAATCTATACTCCTAGCAACTCTGTTGCTTGGTAGTTAAAGGACAATAATTTCATCCTTAGCGTGTTGGTTACTGAATCACATCCTAAGGTTGATCGTGCCACCCAGTTCTTATTCCCGGTGCGCTTTTCGATCAATGAGTTAGGATAGTGTCAGTCCTTGCTTATTTGGTCATATCGTCTTGCCCTGAAAAGCAAGATTGTTCTCGAGCTTAGCAACATATCGGTGGTACGTGATTTTCCGAATATCTCCTCGGAAGTATCACCAGGTCGTCACCTGACCGCTATGTTGAGTTCATGATCATGTTGGTATTCTTGTAAACCACCCTTTCTCCAAAATCTTTGTTGGATACCCCTAAGCTAGTTGGTTAAGCCAAACAACAACTTGGAGAGTTGGAAGATAAAAGCTTGCCTGGCTTAGTTCATTCTAAGGGATATCTTTTGTGTGTGTGTTGAAGAAAGATGATATCTTCATTGATTGATCCTTGTGATCAATTGTTGAATCTACTGTCTTGTCAATACTTTGATTTGAGTGTGGGCTATCGTCAAATCAAATCAGAACCAACGATGTTCGTAATGTTGTCTTACTCGTGGTTGTTTCCTCGAGCATACACCATTATATTCTTTGGGTTTGACCAATGCTATCGCTTTGTTCACATAGCTGTGGAATTCCATCTCCATTGGAATTTTGATAAATTGTTGCTGAGCCCATCGGCAACATTCTTATCTTCTCCATGACTCGTGTTGAACATTAAGTTAGTGTTGGAAACTTGTGCTAGCATTTTCTTCGTGCTATCTCATGAAGGATATGTTTGGATGAAAGAAGTGGCTTTCTTTAATTCACGTGCACTTGATGTAAGTTGTCGCCGTGGATCCGAGAAAGATTGTTTTTGTTTTCTCTGGAACCATCCCAAGTCAGTCATGCATGTGTGAAGTATGATATGGTTTGATAGCCTCGCTACCTCCATTCTATATGTGTCCCTAGGACACCAAGCCACTGATTGAATTGTTCAAGGAGAAGAAGTTCCTTCATAAGAGCTAATCCGGACTTATGAAAGAACTTCGACATCCTCGTTGATGGTTCCCAACCAGAACTCGGTACTGTTTCATTGTAAGACTACCATGTGGGCATGCTTGTCTGGGATAACGTGTTCACATGTTTGTAGCAGAACCAGCTCATGTTTTGGAGCTTACTACCGTAGTCCATCTCCCGAGAATCTTGCAACGTCTTCTCGTTGATTTGTGTTGCAAACTTCCTTTTTCCGGACATGCAGTCTGAAATATCCTGTTACCAGCCAGATCTGAATCTCAGGCAGATATGATGGTTGGAACGCCTCCCAAGAACTATAATATTGGTCTCTGTAACTCGGTAAGTGGATGTCGTGGCCAACACCACCCAGCCGGAAGACCTATTATTGTAGTATCCTGATTGATAAAGTTGGCCACCTCCCCATAAGGATTCCGTAGGATTTACTTCCGTAGTTATTCCTTATGGATTCTTGCGCTCCCGAGGTACGACCTTCTACTTGATGTTCTAGATACCAAACCATATAAATGGGTTACGCTAGCACATCAAGGAGAACATTAGAAGCGGAGTGCTAAATGTCTCTCGGTCGATCATCCAGATTTGCTTCTTTGGCATTGCTAAGGAAAAATCTGAGAAAGTGTTGTCCTCCTTTGCACCTGCATCCTCCATCACCGTTCATCATGGTAGTATGATGTGTTGCCAGGATCCTCGACACGGATAATGGTAAAACCTTGATGAATATGGAAATGCTCAAGTTCTTGAAAGCACGCTCTGTCACTAGGTTATATCCTTGGTATCAACTGGAATGTGCCTTCCATTTGCCGAGTTGTTCTATAACCATAGTTTCCTTTCCAAATTGAGTGTGCCATTCTTTTGAATTCTTTCAAACGATCATTTGTAAATTGCCTTACGCTGGTATGAAGAGTTTCAATGATCTCTGAATCAAAAGTAATTTTTTTTGCCACTTAAGGGATTATTTCTATGAGCCACCCTCCCTAAGGTGCCCCGTTATGGAATGATGGCAGACAACTCCTCGTTATCTTGAAACCATGCACCGTCTTTTTCAGCGTGGAATTGTGCTTATCAACTTGAATCTTCATTCTCTGTTTCACTTCTTCCCTCTGGATGTATGTTCCGTGTCTTGGCTCGAGAGATGTTCAACATCTCATTCCGTGAGTTGATCGTGAGTTGCTCGATCTTTAAGGAGATTGATTCCTATAGAGTTTCTTCTGTCGTCATCATGTTGGATGAAGATCCCGAAAGCAAAGACGACAAGATCAATTTGAAGCAATGAGTCAACATCTTCGATGAGGGTATTGGATCGAGAAGACTGTGTTAGCTTTTGTGTCCCCTCTTCCTCTTACCCTACGCCTGAATCTCGGGATGAGATTCTTGTTTAGTGGGGGTGAGTTGTCACATCCCTAGTTCTGGTTTGCTCTAGGCTAGCTAGTCATGTGTGCATCATGTTTAAATTTCAATGAATTTGAAATGGGGACATGTGAAAGCCTCAGAAATCATTTCTGAAAAAGACCAAGATAAAAATTGCTTCAAATAGGTCCAAGAAAATGTTCATGTTTCTGTATGAAAACATTGGCCAGAATTAAAATTCAAACCAATATTTGTAGGAGCTCATAAATATTTATTTTGGGCATTTGAAGCTAATGCAATAACTATTTGCATTGGATTTATATTTGCTATATATCGAATATGTGTCCAATAATTCTGAGAAATTGTGAGGGGCTTTGGGATAATCCTTTCAGTCCCTGCAAAATTATCAGAAGAAAGCAAAATGGTTTAGTGCTTAAAACTAAATCAAAACAAATAACAGAAAAGGAAAACAGAAAACAGAAATAGGAGAGACAGAGAAACCCCACCTGGGCTTACCTCCTTGACAGCCCACCTGGCCCAGCACTGTAGGTGGCCCAGCCCAGCCGCCGCACCGTCTTCAACCTCCTGCCAGTAAGAAGGAGGGCGTGTGCTCGCCGCACGCGCGCGCCACCTCCACCCTGCCTGGCTGCCCCCTCGTTGCCCTAGGCGCCTCCCGCGACGCCACGCACACCCCTGACCCTCTCACTCTCTCTGGACCCCTCCTCCTCCTCTGCTCTCCCTTCCTCTCGTCACCGAATGCACCTGAGAGCGCCGCTCGCCGTAGCCATGACCACCGGCCACCCCTCGTCCCGTGATCGTGCCCAGCAGCTCCGCAATCGAGCACCACATCCCCAAGCCGAAGGAAACGAGCCGGAGGGCTTTGCTTCGTCGCCAACGTCCTCGTCTTCACCGCTGGCGCCCGGAGATCATCTCTGTCAATTCGTCGGCTTTCGTCCGTCCCCGAGGCCGCTGACCTTCTCTACCGCATCTTTGTGAGCTCCTACACCTTCCCCCGTGCTCACCCCCTCTGTTCCCGCTCTCTAACCGCAGCCCTGCCATGGCCGAGCACTCGCTGCCGCCGCCGCGAAGCTCGCCGTTGCTAGCTGCCCCGCCCGACCAACCCAAGCATGGAGTCGTGCTCCGGGTTTCTCCAGGAACCCGTAGCGTGCCTTAGATTGCCCGCTCGTGCACCGTGGCCCTCGCACCCGTGCAAGCTGCAGCTGCGCCGCCGCGGAACTCGACGTCGTCGACGTTCCCGGCCACCCTAGCATCGCCTGAGGCCACCAACCTACGCGCCTCCTTGCTCCGGTTCCAACGCGCCCAGCCGCGCGAGCTCCCGTCACCGGAGTTGGCCGGATGGGCAACGCCGCCGCGTCCTGGTTACGCCGGCGATTAGCCGCCGGTGATAGCAACTGTTAGGGGTTAATCACCCCACTAAGCCCCTATGCCACTGACAGCCAGGCCCCACCGGCTTAGTTAAACCACTAACCAAATTAGTTAGACTTAACTTAACCCAACGGGACCCACGCGTCAGCTTTGACCAAGCTGACGTGGCCGTTGACTGGGCCCATATGTCAGGGACACTAACCAGCCCCAGCCACTGACCAGTGGACCCCACTGGTCAGGTTTGACCTGGACCAGCCGCTGTTGACTTGCTGACGTCATCCTGACGTAGTGCTGACGCAGTAATTTAATTACTGGAATTATGTTTATACAGGAAATTTCAGAAAATACTACAAACTTCAAAAATTCATAGAAATTCAACCATAACTCCAAATGAAACAAATTATATATGAAAAATGACCAGAAAAATCCAATCTATCCATCTGTACCATTTTCATGCATGTTAGAACAATTTATGGCTGCTGTTTAGGACAAATCATGTAAATGGAATTTGAATTTCCACATATGAAGTTTGAATTTGAACCTAAGGTTCAAACCAACTCCATTTAATATGTTGCTAGTTGCATTAGCTCAAAACACATTCATATTGCCATGTCATAGCATGCATCATATTGTTGCATTGCATTGATTGTGTTTTCTCTCTGTTGCCGGTAATTGTCCCCTCCCGATAGACGTGATTCCGACGACGTGATCAATGACACCGATGAAGAACTATAATATCTTCAGAAGTGCCAGGCAAGCAAAACCCCCTTGTTCATTCCGATACAATCCCACTCTCTCGCTCCTGCTCTCTTTTACTGCATTAGGGTAACAACGATTCATCTGTTACTTGTTGCGGTAGCTGAACCCCTTTATCCTCTGCATGACCTGTCATTGCCACAGTCAATAGATGAAACCCACTAGCATGAGTAGGAGTTGTTTGAGCCCTGATGTTCCTACTCATTCATGCTTGTTTGTCATGCCTGCTATTGCTTAGAGTTGTGTCAGGTCTGATTCATCGGGAATGAATTGGAAAGTTGTGAACATGTCTTACTGTGTGAGAGCTAAGTGTGTGAACACAATTTGGTAAAGGTAGCTGTGAGAGGCCATGTAGGAGTACATGGTGGGTTGCCTCATTGAAAACGTCCTCAGGAACTGAGTTCTGTGTTTGTGATCCATGAACTGTTACTACCACACATTGGGCTCCGGGCGCTCCAAGCTCTCTCGACTTATTAATCAACCTGATCTCTGTCCAGGAGTTGCAACTAGTTTCTGGTGTTTGTAGGTAGTGTTAGTAGTCTACCAACAGGCACCCGGGACAGGTGGGCTTGGGACAGACTAGGCACACGTGGCCTGGTGTACCGAGTGGCACCCGGATGGTGGGCTCGGGAACCCTGCACACATCGTTTGGGGCCGTGAGCGACACCCCGGCCGGATCTCCTTGCGGATGGAACCTGAATAGGCGATAAACCTGGACTAGAGACTTGTGTGGTTAGTCAGGTCGTGGCCGACTCCCTCGCCAGGCTTCCGCTTGAAGGTTGCCGAGGTACACGACGTGTACATGGTGGTAAGTGGCGAGAGCGTGTGTGACGAAGTACACCCCTGCAGGGTTAATATGATCTATTCGAATAGCCGTGTCCGCGGTAAAGGACTTCTGGGTTGCCTGTACAGTTCATAGACAAGTGAAAGTGGATACTCTAAAATGCGCAAGATAAGCGTGAGTGCTATGGATAGCGTTCTCGTAGGGAGACGGGAGCGGATCCATAGTGGTGTATTGATATGGTGAATATGTGGACTCGTGTGCGCCACGTCAAAAGAGTTACTTGCAGTCGTAGTTCAGGATAGCCACCGAGTCAAAGCTGGCTTGCTGCAGTTAAACCCCACCACCCCCTTTGTTGATACCGATGCATATGTAGATAGTTCTGATGTAAGTCTTGTTGGGTACATTTGTACTCACGTTTGCTTATTTTATGTTTTGCAGAGAGACGTCAGTCTCGCTAGTAGTTCCGTGTGGACTTCGACGTTTAGCTTGTTACCTCAGCTACGATCTTGTGCCCTCGGCAGGATCTGGAAGATAGTCAGGCTTCTCAGCCTTTTTCAGTTGTAGTTGTCTGTACTCAGACAAGTTAAGCTTCCGCATGTGCTTGTTGCTTGTATGCTCTGAATGTTGGGTCATGAGACCCATGTTTGTAATATCTGGCTCTTCGGAGCCTAATGAATAAATACTCTGAGTCGTAGAGTCTTGTTGTGATGCCATGTTGTATTTGCACATATCGAGCATATTGTGTGTATGATTGAAATGCTTGGTATGTGTGGGATCCGACAACCTAGTTGTTTATCCTTGGTAGCCTCTCTTATGGGGAAATGTAGTCTTGTGCTTCCATGAGCCATAGTAGTCCGCTACAGCCCGGTTCACCGGAGTCCTGCTAGCCCAGCACTACTGCTCCGGAACACTTGACTGGCCGGCATGTGATTCACTTCGTTCCTGTGTCTGTCCCTTCGGGGAATGTCACGCGGTCACATCCGGAGTCCTGTCTAGCGCGCTACAGCCCGGTTCACCGGAGTCCTGTTAGCCCAGTGCTACAGCCCGGATTCGCACGCTGCTGACCGACATGCTCGATGTTGATTCATGTATGCCTGTCCCCGTATGTTAGTGCCACTTTGGGTTCATGACTAGTCATGTCAGCCCGGGTTCTCTGTCATATGGATGCTAGCGACACTATCATATACGTGAGCCAAAAGACGCAAACGGTCCCGGGCCATGGTAAGGCGACACCCATGGGAATACCGTGCGTGAGGCCGCAAAGTGATATGAGGTGTTACCGGCTAGATCGATGTGACTTGGAATCGGGGTCCTGACATCTTGATCCTCTCCCCGACCTGGGAAGGTCCGTTGGGAGAGCACCTCGTTGTCTCCTTTGACCGTCGGAGAATAAGCGGCCGGCGGTGTCTCGCTGGCCGTCTCCTTCGTGTCCAATGAACCCTCTGACGAGGATCGCTGGGAGCTGTTGTGGGCCGGACTGTAATAGCATGATTGATCATATCAATACGACAAGGAGGAAGGGTTAGATCTATGGGCATACACGAGTCTTAGCACTTACGAGGCGGCCCGGGGCTTAGTGCGGGGGCGTCGCTCCGGACTGCTGCAAGGGCGCCCTTCCCCTTCTTGGGCGTTCCCGCCTCTAGATTCGTGGAGGCCATCCTCTTCTTCTTTCCCTCCTCAGGGGAGGGTTGTTTTCCTCCTCCTCCTCCTCTTCCTCATTGTCGTCCTCAGGGATGGAGGAATGGGTTTCTTCTTCTTTGGACGTTACGTCCGAAGTACCCTTACGACGGGGGCCACCTTTGGCCCCCTTGGCCTTCTTCTTGGCCTTCTTCTCTGGTGCCTTATAGGGCGCCGACACCAGCATCTTCGCCAACCGCAGGATGACTGGCTCTTCAAGCAGTGGAGCTGGACACTGGATCCGCTTCGCCCTCTCCATCCAGTCCTGAAGAAGGAATGATCATAAAAGCTCAGACATCGCCCTTGAAGCAAGCAAGTAGGGGATGCGTTAAAAATAACTTACCTCGCTGGCGGGGTGGTTAGTGTCGTGCCCACGGTCTGAATCTGTGGCCGGCGGTTTATCGTTGCCCTTAAAGAGCAACCTCCAGGCTCCTTCGTGAGTGGTTTCAAAGAGCCTCTTCAGGGTATGGTGCTTCTTCGGGTTGAACTCCCATAGAGGGCGGCTTCGGCTTTGGCACGGGAGAATTCGACGAACTAGCATCACTTGGATTACATCGACAAGTTTGACATTCTTGTCCGCCATGCTCTAAACGTGCGTCTGCAGCGCTATCAGCTCGTCTGGCGAACACCAGTTTGGGCTCTTCCCGACCCAAGAGGTGAGCCGCATTGGGGCACCGGGGTTGAATTCGGCAGCTGCGGCCCAGTTGGTGCCGCGGGGTTCTGTAATGTAGAACCATTGTTTCTGCCATTCCTTGACAGTCTCCACGAAAGTGCCTTTCGGCCAGGAGACATTGGACAGCTTGCTCACCATGGCTCCTCCGCACTCTGCGTGCTGGCCATCCACCACCTTCGGCTTCACGTTGAAGACCTTGAGCCACATCCCGAAGTGGGGTTGGATGCGGAGGAAGGCCTCACACACGACGATGAACGCCGAGATGTTGAGGAAAGAGTTCGGAGATAGATCATGAAAGTCTATCCCGTAATAGTACATCAGCCCACGGACGAAAGGGTGGAGAGGAAACCCTAGCCCGCGGAAGAAATGAGGGATGAATACCACCCTCTCGTTGAGCCCCGGCGTGGGGACGATTTGTCCCTGGGCTGGAAGGCGGTGGGCGATTTCCTTCGCCAAGTACCCGGCCGCCCGAAGCTCGGTAATATCTTTCTCCTTAACGGAGGAGACCATCCACTTGCCCTGACCTCCGGATCCGGACATGGTTGAGTGCTATCTTGAGTGGAAAGAAGATGACAACTTGGGCACTGGAGCTCAAGGTTGGAAGGGCGGAGAAAGAGAGAAGGCATGGGAGAAGAAGGGAATCCTTATCCCCTTATAAAGGCAGTGAATATCGAACGCCTCCCCATTCGCCTCGAAACTCGCCTATTACCAAGGCCTGTGTAAACGGCACGGTTGGGTTACCCACGCCCGTATTGATGAGAATATCATAATGAAGGGGACACGATCTCTGCTTTGACAAGACGTGCCAATGGCAACCGCGTCTCGAAACGTGGGGCAGCAGATGAAAAACGGTTCGAAATTATGACCGGGCAGACGTGATGTCATGTTGTAAAAGTTGTCAGCGGATTGGACTCGTGAAAGTATTATGTTCTCTCTACAGTTGCATGGGGTGTGTGTTACAGGACCGGACACAATCATTGCGTCTGAAGACTATCTTGGAGTTCGGAAAGAGGGGAACCCGCCTTGCAATGCTGAAGACAAATCTGCGCGTCAGGCTCCTCGTCATTGAGCCGGGTTCAGGGGCTACTGAGGGAGTCCTGGACTAAGGGGTCCTCGGGCATCCAGCTTGTTAGCCATGGGTCGGACTGATGGGATGTGAAGATACGAAGACCGAAGACCACACCTGTGTCCGGATGGGACTCTCCTTGGCGTGGAAGGCAAGCTCGGCGACCGGATATGTAGATTCATCTCTCTGTAACCGACTCTGTGTAACCCTAGATCTCCCCGGTGTTTATATAAACCGGAGGACTTAGTCCGGAAAGGAGAGAGATATTCATTACCATAGTCATACAGGCTAGACTTCTAGGGTTTCAGCCATTACGATCTCGTGGTAGATCAACTCTTGTAATACTCATATTCATCAAGATCAATCAAGCAGGAAGTACGGTATTACCTCCATAGAGAGGGCCCGAACCTGGGTAAACATCGTGTCCCTTGTCTCATGTTACCATCGACCTTAGACGCACAATTCGGGACCCCCTACCCGAGATCCGCCGGTTTTGACACCGACAGCCGCTCCGAAGGTGTGCGACTTGAGCGTCTCTGCCGTGAAGATGACGAAGGAAGAAGACATGTATTTGGCCACCAAGTCTCATACTTGATCCCTTTGTTCGTCCAACTTGGTGTCGATGTAGTCCCTTTTCCTTGCTTCGTTTTGGCGAATGTCGATGGCGAGTCGCTCAATGCCTTGCATTGCCCGTTGTAGTCCGAAGATGGACGTTTTGGTGATGTAGTTGTTCGCGCCGTCGTTGTCGAGGAAGACCAGAGATGAAATGCCTTGCCTATCCATCACAAGATTCAAGCAAATGTGAGTGGAAGAAAGGAAAGAACTAGACCAAATGTACCTTCCAATGTTGAAGATGGATCAATGATCACTCAATAATGTATCAAGGAAATAGCACAATTGGTACCGGATCTTGTCAATTCTCAAACCTACACAAGTAAGGCTTATGGTGGAGCTCGGTGAGGATAGTGGCACAAAAATTTGATGCAAAATGTTAGAAGAGTCAATAATGTTGGAAAAGATTCACAAATTCGCAAGTGAAACAAGTAGACCAATAGCAATGGGTGGCACACGGAAACACACACACGGATAGATAAATGGGGTCGTGCAACCAAGGAATGAGCAGAAAATGTGGAATCCACGGAAAACGCTCGTGTTGCACAACTCAACAGAGACGCTAGCACGATTGCTTAATAGGCGAACACGACACTTGTGCACAACCTATAAGATGCAAAATGTATGAGCTTTCTATCCCAAGTATGCTATGTGTATGATGTTCCCAGTGTTCTTCTCAAGATGATCCAAGATGATCAATATGGTAGTATGGTATGCAATGTGGCGATACTATGGCTCTTGCTTACAAGCTCTTTGCTCTCTTTTCCTTTTTATTAAAAGCTTATTCTCTCTTTTTTGGCCACTTATACGAAATGCACAAACCAAGGTAGCAATTGTGTATATGCAGGAACAATCTTGTGACACAACGGATGATATGATGATACCAATATGATATGGTATGTAAGCAATGGAAGGTAAGGATCACTAATGTGCACAAGTAACGTTGCCGGCAATACTCAATGGCTAGTCTCGATAGGCAAGTGACACAAAATGGGCTAAGGGGTTAACAATGTAATGGCAAGAATGTACAATGATGGGATACCATGATACCAAGATGATATAGAGGTTACCATTCTTGCTTACGGTTAGGGTGTCAAAATGGTGAAGTGGTCGATGACGAGTCCTTGTCAAAGGTGAGCGGTGGTGTTGTCGATGTCGAACCGTTCCTAGTTAGCCGAAACACCCTAGGAAACGAAAAAACTGCAAACTCAAAATCTCAAAGGAAAATGTCAAATGGTGGTGGCGGAATGCATAGGTGGTTCCGGAATTAGCAATGCGGAAGTGGTGGTGGTGGTTGATGATGAAGCAACCGTCCCTAAGTAGCCGAAACACCTTAGGAGACTCAAGTCACTACTCAAGCAATCACAAATGCTATATGGATCAAAAATGGGTTAGGTTGCGGAAAGCTATGGTGGTTTTGCGTATGATATGGTGGATGGCCTAGGTAAAGATGCCAAAAGGCCACAATTTTGATGGAGTCAAATGGTGTTGGAACCTGTCTAGATGAATGGGGGATGTCAATAGCTACTCAACGAGCTAAAGAATGTCAAAATCGGACTCCGGGAGCGAAAGTTATGGCCGAAACGGGGATGGTGTTGGGCTGTTTCGGGGGGGGTGCGGGTGCCCGGTGGTCGGGAGTGCGGGCACCGGGGTGGTCCGGGGCAAACAGCCCGGGGGGTGCGGGTGCCCGGGGGTTCGGGGTGCGGGCACCCGGGGTGGTCAGTGGGGATGCACGGGGGGTCCGGGTGCCCGGGGGCCACGGATTTGGGCGGAAATTCATGGGAAGATGCAAGAAATTGGTGGATTTCATGGAGGGAAAGGTGGAGATGGATGGGGGGAAGGCTAGATCCACTTGAAACCAAGCAAATCCATGGATCAAATCCAACAAAACCTCATCAAACCAACAAATCACAACAACTTTTGGGGCTATTTTTGGTGGGGAATTTTCGAAATTGGGGAAGAACACAACAAAATTAGGCTAGAGAACAAGATGGGGGGCTCCAATTTCGTGAGAAACCATGACTCATGATACCAAGATGTTGTAGGGTGGAACCCTAGATGAAGATCTTTCACGAATTGGAGGGGAAATCCCCAAGAACACGAAGAACACAAAGAACACAAGAGAGGGAAAACACTCAAATTGACTAGATCCAATCACACATATGCTAGATCCAAGAACACACAAGAGGTCACAGTGATTCAAGGACAACAAAGGAAAGATACAAGGTACTAGTTCATCCCAATCCTATGAGGAGAGAGGTCTTGATGATCCTATGATGGGGATCCTTCCCTAGATGGGGGTCTTGATATCCACTAGGGATCTTCTCCTAGGAGGTCTTGATCTCCTAAAGGAGTGGGTACAAGGAGCAAAGCTCTCTAATGTCTCTCATATACTTTGCTATCCACCAAATGAGCTAGGTCAGGTGTTTATATAGTCTAGGGACGAATTGTGAGGGAGAGGGGGATACAAGGGTCCAAAACCCAAAAGTGCACGCAGGCACGCGGAGGGGTCCGTGCACCTGGGGCAAAAGGGGTCCGGGTACCCGGACTGGTCAGGGGCTGGTGCCAAGGGGAGGCCGGGCACCCGGGGGCGAGGGGTTGGGCACCCGGGCTGGACAGGCGGGCGGCTGGAGGGGGCCCGGGCACCCGGGGTTGAGGGCCCGGGCACCCGGGGCGGCGGCTGGCGGCTGGAGCAGGGGCCGGGCACGTGGGGTTTGAGGGCCCAGGCACCCGGGGCGTCGCCTGGGAGGGGGGCGGGCACCTGGGGCTGGGAGGCCGGGCACCCGGAGAGCACCCAGGTGGAGGGCCGGGCGCCCGGGGCTGTAGGGGCCGGGCACCCGGTGTGTCCAGGGGCTTTGCCCACCCCGTGGTTGCATGCCCGGGCACCCGGGGTCCTCCTTTCCGGGCACCCGGAGTGTCCAGGGGCTCCAGTTCTCCTCGTTCTTCTCCCTCTCCTTCTTCTTGGGTCTCCGGTGAACTTGGTGATTCCTCCGTGCTTCCTCGTGACGATGTCCGAAGTACCTAAGAATGCATAACTTGTCTCTTTGAGGTAGAATCCCATTCTGAATCCGGACGAAACTGGGAGAGGAAAGACTTAACCTCAGTTTCTACGGTGCGTGCACATGCTCTTGTCATTGGTCCTCGAGGTGCTTGATGAGTTGTAGTAGAGTCCATGGGGATGAGCGAGGGATGCTCCGCATCACTATGCCTCAGCCATAGGTTCTATAAAGTATGCCATGTTGTGTTGTGTACCTTGCCATGAGTTTGGAAAGGGGGTACGATGGTGATGTATGAGTGGATCACTGGACAGCGGTCAAAATTATCCTTAGTGGAATATGGATATGTTTCTCGGTTATGGAGGTGACAAAAAGTTCGTCGTAAAGGGTTATGTCGATGCAAGCTTTGACACTGATCCGGATGACTCTAAGTCTCAATCTGGATACATATTGAAACTGGGAGCAATTAGCTAGAGTAGCTCCATGCAGAGCATTGTAGACATAGAAATTTGCAAAATACATACGGATCTGAATGTGGCAGACCCGTTGACTAAACTTCTCTCACAAGCAAAACATGATCACACCTTAGTACTCTTTGGGTGTTAATCACATAGCGATCTGAACTAGATTATTGACTCTAGTAAACCCTTTGGGTATTGGTCACATGGCAATGTGAACTATAGAGTGTTAAATCGCATGACGATGTGAACTATTGGTGTTAAATCACATGGCAATGTGAACTAGATTATTGACTCTAGTGCAAGTGAGAGACTGAAGGAAATATGCCCTAGAGGCAATAATAAAGTTGTTATTTATATTTCCTTATATCATGATAAATGTTTATTATTCATGCTAGAATTGTATTAACCGGAAACTTAGTACATGTGTGAATACATAGACAAACAGAGTGTCCCTAGTATGCCTCTACTTGACTAGCTCGTTAATCAAAGATGGTTAAGTTTCCTAGCCATAGACATGTGTTGTCATTTGATGAACGGGGTCACATCATTAGAGAATGATGTGATGGACAAGACCCATCCGTTAGCTTAGCATTATGATCGTTTAGTTTTATTACTATTGCTTTCTTCATGACTTATACATGTTCCGCTGACTATGAGATTATGCAACTCCCGAATACCGTAGGAACACCTTGTGTGCTATCAAACGTCACAACGTAACTGGGTGATTATAAATATGCTCTACAGATGTCTCCGAAGGTATTTGTTGAGTTGGCATAGACCGAGATTAGGATTTGTCACTCCGTGTATCGGAGAGGTATCTCTGGGCCCTCTCGGTAATGCACATCACTATAAGCCTTGCAAGCAATGTGACTAATGAGTTAGTTGCAGGATGATGCATTACGGAACGAGTAAAGAGACTTGCCGGTAACGAGATTGAACAAGGTATGAGGATACCGACGATCGAATCTTGGGCAAGTAACATACCGATGACAAAGGGAATGACATATGTTGTTATGCGGTTTGACCGATAAAGATCTTCGTAGAATATGTAGGAGCCAATATGAGCATCCAGGTTCTGCTATTGGTTATTGACCGGAGATGTGTCTCGGTCATGTCTACATAGTTCTCGAACCCGTAGGGTCCGCACACTTAACGTTCGATGATGATTTGTATTATGAGTTATGTGATTTGATGACCGAAGTTTCTTCGGAGTCCCGGATGAGATCACGGACATGACGAGGAGTCTCGAAATGGTCGAGAGGTAAAGATTGATATATTGGAAGGTTATATTCGGACACCGGAATGGTTCCGGAGTGATTCGCGTATTTTTCGAAGTACCGGGAGGTTACCGAAACCCCCGGGAAGTATTGGGCCTTCATGGGCCTTAGTGGAAAGGATAGGAGGGCCGCAAGGGGTGGCCGCCCCCCCCCCCCCCATGGCAAGTCTGAATTGGACTAGGGAGGGGGCGGCGCCCCCCACTTTCCTTCTCCCTCTCCTCCTCCTTCCCTCTCCCCCCTCTTGGAAAAGGAAGGGGAGTCCAACTAGGATTGGAAATCCTAGTTGGACTCCCCCTATGGCGCGCCCCTCCTGGCCACCGGCCTCCTCCTCCCCCTCCTTTATATACATGGCCAGGGGCACCCCAAAGCACAACGGACAATCTCTTAGCCGTGTGCGGTGCCCCCTCCACAGTTTAACACCTCGGTCATATCGTCGTAGTGCTTTGGCGAAGCCCTGCGCCGGTAACTTCATCATCACCATCGCCACGCCGTAGTGCTGACGAAACTCTCCCTCGTCCTCAATTGGATCAAGAGCTCGAGGGACGTCATCGTTCTGAACGTGTGCTGGACACGAAGGTGTCGTACGTTCGGTACTTGGATCGGTTGGATCTTGAAGACGTTCGACTACATCAACCGCGTTGCTAAACGCTTCCGCTTTCGGTCTACGAGGGTACGTGGACACACTCTCCTCACTCGCTGCTATGCTTCTCCTAGATAGATCTTGCGTGATCATACACGTTCCCCAACACTCTCTCTGAAGGAAATATGCCCTAGAGGCAATAATAAAGTATTATTTATTTCCTTATATCATGATAAATGTTTATTATTCATGGTAGAATTGTATTAACCGGAAACATAATACTGTTGGGGAACGTAGCAGAAATTTAAAATTTTCTACGTATCACCAAGATCAATCTATGGAGTCATCTAGCAATGAGAGAGAGGGGAGTGCATCTACATACCCTTGTAGATCGCGCGCGGAAGCGTTCAAGAGAACGGGGTTGATGGAGTCGTACTCGTCGTGATCCAAATCACCGATGATCCTAGCGCCGAACGGACGGCACCTCTGCGTTCAACACACGTACGGAGCGGGGACGTCTCCTCCTTCTTGATCCAGCAAGGGGGGAGGAGAAGTTGATGGAGATCCAGCAGCACGACGGCGTGGTGGTGGAAGTAGCGGGATCCCGGCAGGGCTTCGCCAAGCGCAAGCGGGGAGGAAGAGGTGTCACGGGAGGGAGGGAGGCGCCATGGCTTGGGGTGCTGCTCCCATGCGCCTCCCCACTATATATAGGGGTGGAGGGGGCTGGTTTCTTGCCCTCCAAGTCCATTGGGGCGTTGGCAAAGGTGGGGGAAAGAAATCCCATCATTTCCCTTCCCCACCGATTGTTATCCCCCCTTTTTAGGGATCTTGATCTTATCCCTTCGGGATATGATCTTATTCCTTCTAAGGTGGGATCTTGGTGCGCCTTGACCAGGGGTGTGGGTACTTGCCCCCACTACCCATGTTCATGTGGGTCCCCCCATGCAGGTGGGCCCCACTTCGGAACCTTCTAGAACCTTCCCGGTATAATACCGAAAAATCCCGAACATTTTCCGGTGGCCAAAATAGGACTTCCCATATATAAATCTTTACCTCCGGACCATTCCGGAACTCCTCGTGACGTCCGGGATCTCATCCGGGACTCCGAACAACTTTTGGTTAACCGCATACTAATATCTCTACAACTCTAGCGTCACCGAACCTTAAGTGTGTAGACCCTACGGGTTCGAGAGATGTGCAGACATGACCGAGACGACTCTCCGGTCAATAACCAACAGCGGGATCTGGATACCCATGTTGGCTCCCACATGTTCCACGATGATCTCATCGGATGAACCACGATGTCGAGGATTCAATCAATCCCGTATACAATTCCCTTTGTCAATCGGTACATTACTTGCCCGAGATTCGATCGTCGGTATCCCAATACCTTGTTCAATCTCGTTACCGGCAAGTCACTTTACTCGTACTGTAACGCATGATCCCGTGCCTAACTCCTTAGTCACAATGAGCTCATTATGATGATGCATTACCGAGTGGGCCCAGAGATACCTCTCCGTCATACGGAGTGACAAATCCCAGTCTCGATTCGTGCCAACCCAACAGACAATTTCGGAGATACCTGTAGTGCACCTTTATAGCCACCCAGTTACGTTGTGACGTTTGGTACACCCAAAGCATTCCTACGGTATCCGGGAGTTGCACAATCTCATGGTCTAAGGAAATGATACTTGACATTAGAAAAGCTCTAGCAAACGAACTGCACGATCTTGTGCTATGCTTAGGATTGGGTCTTGTCCATCACATCATTCTCCTAATGATGTGATCCCGTTATCAATGACATCCAATGTCCATGGTCAGGAAACCATAACCATCTATTGATCAACGAGCTAGTCAACTAGAGGCTTACTAGGGACATGTTGTGGTCTATGTATTCACACATGTATTACGGTTTCCAGTTAATACAATTATAGCATAAACAGCAGACAATTATCATGAACAAGGAAATACAATAATAATCATTTTATTATTGCCTCTAGGGCATATTTCCAACAAATACATGTGTGAATACATAGACAAACAGAGTGTCACTAGTATGCCTCTACTTGACTAGCTCGTTAATCAAAGATGGTTATGTTTCCTAGCCATAGACATGAGTTGTCATTTGATTAACGGGATCACCTCATTAGGAGAATGACGTGATTGACTTGACCCATTCCGTTAGCTTAGCACCCGATCGTTTAGTATGTTGCTATTGCTTTCTTCATGACTTATACATGTTCCTATGACTATGAGATTATGCAACTCCCGTTTACCGGAGGAACACTTTGTGTGCTACCAAACGTCACAACGTAAATGGGTGATTATAAAGGTGCTCTACAGGTGTCTCCAAAGGTACTTGTTGGGTTGGCGTATTTCGAGATTAGGATTTGTCACTCCAATTGCCGGAGAGGTATCTCTGGGCCCACTCGGTAATGCACATCACTATAAGCCTTGCAAGCATTGTGACTAATGAGTTAGTTGCGGGATGATGTGTTACGGAACGAGTAAAGAGACTTGCCGGTAACGAGATTGAACTAGGTATCGAGATACCAACGATCGAATCTCGGACAAGTAACATACCGATGACAAAGGGAACAACGTATGTTGTTATGCGGTCTGACCGATAAAGATCTTCGTAGAATATGTGGGAGCCAATATGGGCATCCAGGTCCCGCTATTGGTTATTGACCGGAGACGTGTCTCGGTCATGTCTACATAGTTCTCGAACCCGTAGGGTCCGCACGCTTAACGTTACGATGACAGTTTTATTGAGTTTTGATGTACCGAAGGAGTTCGGAGTCCCGGATGAGATCGGGGATATGACGAGGAGTCTCGAAATGGTCGAGACGTAAAAATCAATATATTGGACGACTATATTCGGACTTCGGAAAGGTTCCGAGTGATTCGGGTATTTTTCAGAGTACGGAGAGTTACGGGAATTCGTATTGGGCCTTAATGGGCCATACGGGAAAGGAGAGAAAGGCCTCAAAAGGTGGCCGCACCCCTCCCCATGGTCTGGTCCGAATTGGACTAGGGAAGGGGGGCGCACCCTTCCTTCTTTCTCCTTCCCCCTTCCCTTCTCCTACTCCCACAAGGAAAGGAGGAGTCCTACTCCCGGTGGGAGTAGGACTCCCCCCTATGGCGCGCCTCTCCCCTTGGCCGGCTGCCTCCCCCTTGCTCCTTTATATACGGGGGCAGGGGGGCACCCCGGAGACACAACAATTGATCCTTGAGATCTCTTAGCCGTGTGCGGTGCCCCCCTCCATCATATTACACCTCGATAATACCATTGCGGAGCTTAGGCGAAGCCCTGCGTCGGTAGAACATCATCATCGTCACCACGCCGTCGTGCTGACGAAACTCTCCCTCAACACTCGGCTGGATCGGAGTTCGAGGGATGTCATCGAGCTGAACGTGTGTAGAACTCGGAGGTGCCGTACGTTCGGTACTTGATCGGTCGGATCGTAAAGACGTACGACTACATCAACCGCGTTGTGATAACGCTTCCGCTGTCGGTCTATGAGGGTACGTGGACAACACTCTCCCCTCTCGTTGCTATGCATCACCATGATCTTGCGTGTGCGTAGGAAATTTTTTGAAATTACTACGTTCCACAACAGTGGCATCCGAGCCAGGTTTTATGCGTTGATGCTATGCACAAGTAGAACACAAGTGAGTTGTGGGCGATATAAGTCATACTGCTTACCAGCATGTCATACTTTGGTTCAGCGGTATTGTGAGATGAAGCGCCCGGACCGACATTACGCGTACGCTTACGCGAGACTGGTTTCACCGTTGCGAGCACTCGTTGCTTAAAGGTGACCGGCGGGTGTCTATCTCTCTCACTTTAGTTGAACCGAGTGTGGCTACGCCCGGTCCTTGCGAAGGTTAAAACAGCACCAACTTGACAAACTATTGTTGTGGTTTTGATGCGTAGGCAAGAACGGTTCTTGCTAAGCCCGTAGCAGCCACGTAAAACATGCAACAACAAAGTAGAGGATGTCTAACTTGTTTTTGCAGGGCATGTTGTGATGTGATATGGTCAAGACATGATGTGATATAATGTGTTGTATGAGATGATCATGTTTTGTAATCGAGTTATCGGCAACTGGCAGGAGCCATATGGTTGTCGCTTTATTGTATGAGATGCAATCGCCATGTAATAGTTTTACTTTATCCCTAAGCGGTAGCGATAGTCGTAAAAGCAATAAGGTGGCGAGACGACAATGATGCTACGATGGAGATCAAGGTGTCGCGCCGGTGACGATGGTGATCATGACGTGCTTCGGAGATGGAGATCACAAGCACGATGCTTCGGAGATGGAGATCACAAGCACAAGATGATGATGGCCATATCATATCACTTATATTGATTTCACGTGATGTTAATCCTTTATGCATCTTATCTTGCTTTGTTTGACGGTAGCATTATAAGATGATCCTTCACTAAATTATCAAAGTATAAGTGTTCTCCCTGAGTATGCACCGTTGCGAAAGTTCTTCGTGCTGAGACACCACGTGATGATCGGGTGTGATAGGCTCTACGTTCAAATACAACGGGTGCAAAACAGTTGCACACACGGAATACTCAGGTTAAACTTGACGAGCCTAGCATATAACAGATATAGCCTCGGAACACGGAGACCGAAAGGTCGAGCGTGAATCATATAGTAGATATGATCAACATAGTGATGTTCACCATTGAAACTACTCCATCCCACGTGATGATCGGACATGGTTTAGTTGATATGGATCACGTGATCACTTAGAGGATTAGAGGGATGTCTATCTAAGTGGGAGTTCTTAAGTAATATGATTAATTGAACTTAAATTTATCATGAACTTAGTCCTGATAGTATTTTGCAAATTATGTTGTAGATCAATAGCTCGCGTTGTTGCTTCCCTGTTTTATTTTTGATATGTTCCTAGAGAAAATTATGTTGAAAGATGTTAGTAGCAAAGATGCGGATTGGATCCGTGATCTGAGGATTATCCTCATTGCTGCATAGAAAAATTATGTCCTTGATGCACCGCTAGGTGACAGACCTATTGCAGGAGCAGATGCAGACGTTATGAACGTTTGGCTAGCTCAATATGATGACTACTTGATAGTTTAGTGCACCATGCTTAACGGCTTAGAATCGGGACTTCAAAGACGTTTTGAACGTCATGGACCATATGAGATGTTCCAGGAGTTGAAGTTAATATTTCAAGCAAATACCCGAGTTGAGAGATATGAAGTCTCCAACAAGTTCTATAGCTAAAAGATGGAGGAGAATCGCTCAACTAGTGAGCATGTGCTCAGATTGTCTGGGTACTACAATCGCTTGAATCAAGTGGGAGTTAATCTTCCAGATAAAATAGTGATTGACAGAATTCTCTAGTCACCATCACCAAGTTAGTAGAACTTCGTGATGAACTATAGTATGCAAGGGATGACGAAAGTAATTCCCGAGCTCTTCGTGATACTGAAATCGACGAAGGTAGAAATCAAGAAAAACATCAAGTGTTGATGGTTGACGAGACCACTAGTTTCAAGAAAAGGGCAAAGGGAAGAAGGGGAACTTCAAGAAGAATGGCAAGCAAGTTGCTGCTCAAGTGAAGAAGCCTAAGTCTGGTCCTAAGCCTGAGACTAAGTGCTTCTACTGCAAAGGGACTGGTCACTGGAAGCGGAACTACCCCAACTATTTGGTGGATAAGAAGGATGGCAAAGTGAACAAAGGTATATTTGATATACAGATTATTGATGTGTACTTTACTAGTGTTTATAGCAACCCCTCGGTAATTGATACTGGTTCAGTTGCTAAGAGTAGTAACTCGAAAACGGGAGTTGCAGAATAAACAGAGACTAGTAAAAGGCGAGGTGACGATGTGTGTTGGAAGTAGTTCCAAGATTGATATGATCATCATCGCACACTCCCTGTACTTTCGGGATTAGTGTTGAAACTAAATAAGTATTATTTGGTGTTTGCGTTGAGCATGAATATGATTTGATCATGTTTATTGCAATACGGTTATTCATTTAAGTTAGAGAACAATTGTTGTTCTGTTTACATGAATAAAACCTTCTATGGTCATACACACCAACGAAAATGGTTTGTTGGATCTCGATCGTAGTGATACACATATTCATAATATTGAAGCCAAAGGATGCAAAGTTAATAATGATAGTGCAACTTATTTGTGGCACTGCCGTTTAGGTCATATTGGTGTAAAGCGCATGAAGAAACTCCATACTGATGGGATTTTGGAATCACTTGATTATGAATCACTTGATGCTTGCGAACCGTGCCTCATGGGCAAGATGACTACAACGCCGTTCTCCAGAACTATGGAGAGAGCAACAGATTTGTTGGAAATCATACATACAGATGTATGTGGTCCGATGAATATTGAGGCTCGTAGCAGGTATCATTATTTTCTGACCTTCGCAGATGATTTGAGCAGATATGGGTATATCTACTTAATGAAACAAGAGTCTGAAACATTTGAAAAGTTCATATAATTTCAGAGTGAAGCAGAAAATCATCATAACAAGAAAATAAAGTTTCTACGATCTGATCGTGGAGAAGAGTATTTAAGTTACGAGTTTGGCCTTCAGTTAAAACAATGTGAAATAGTTTCACTACTCACGCCACCTGGAACACCACAGCATAATGGTATGTCCGAACGTCATAACCGTACTTTATTGGATATAGTGCAATCTATGATGTTTCTTACCGATTTACCACTATAGTTTTGGGGTTATGCATTAGAGACAGCTGCATTCACATAAAAAAAGGGACACCATCGAAATCCGTTGAGACGACGCCTTATGAACTGTGGTTTGGCAAGAAACCAAAGTTGTCGTTTCTTAAAGTTTGGGGTTGCGATGCTTATGTGAAAAGGTTTCATCCTGATAAGCTCAAACCCAAATCGGAGAAATGTGTCTTCATAGGATACCCAAAGGAGACAGTTGGGTACACCTTCTATCACAGATCCGAAGGCAAGACATTCGTTGCTAAGAATGGATCCTTTCTCGAGAAGGAGTTTCTCTCAAAAGAAGTGAGTGGGAGGAAAGTAGAACTTGATGAGGTAACTGTACCTGCTCCCTTATTGGAAAGTAGTTCATCACAGAAATCTGTTCCTGTGACTCCTACACCAATTAGTGAGGAAGTTAATGATGATGATCATGTAACTTCAGATCAAGTTACTACCAAACCTCGTAGGTAAACCAGAGTGAGATCCACACCAGAGTGGTACGGTAATCCTGTTCTGGAGGTCATGTTATTTGACCATGACGAACCTACGAACTATGAAGAAGCGATGGTGAGCCCAGATTCCGCAAAATGGCTTGAGGCCATGAAATCTGAGATGGGATCCATGTATGAGAACAAAGTATGGACTTTGGTTGACTTGCCCAATGATCGGCAAGCCATTGAAAATAAATGGATCTTCAAGAAGAAGACTGACGCTGATGGTAATGTTACTGTCTATAAAGCTCGACTTGTTGCGAAAGGTTTTCGACAAGTTCAAGGGATTGACTACGATGAGACCTTCTCACCCGTAGCGATGCTTAAGTCTGTCCGAATCATGTTAGCAATTGCCGCATTTTATGATTATGAAATTTGGCAAATGGATGTCAAAACTGCATTCCTGAATGGATTTCTGGAAGAATAGTTGTATATGATGCAACCAGAAGGTTTTGTCGATCCAAAGGGAGCTAACAAAGTGTGCAAGCTCCAGCGATCCATTTATGGACTGGTGCAAGCCTCTCGGAGTTGGAATAAACGCTTTGATAGTGTGATCAAAGCATTTAGTTTTATACAGACTTGCGGTGAAGCCTGTATTTACAAGAAAGTGAGTGGGAGCACTACAGCATTTCTGATAAGTATATGTGAATGACATATTGTTGATCGGAAATAATGTAGAATTATTCTGCAAAGCATAAAGGAGTGTTTGAAAGGAGTTTTTCAAAGAAAGACCTCGGTGAAGCTGCTTACATATTGAGCATCAAGATCTATAGAGATAGATGAAGACGCTTGATAAGTTTTTCAATGAGTACATACCTTAACAAGATTTTGAAATAGTTCAAAATAGAACAATCAAAGAAAGAGTTTTTGCCTGTGTTACAAGGTGTGAAATTGAGTAAAGACTCAAAGCCCGACCACGGCAAAAGATAGAAAGAGAATGAAAGTCATTCCCTATGCCTTGGCCATAGGTTCTAGAAAGTATGCCATGCTGTGTACCAGATCTATTGTATACCCTATACTGATTTTGGCAAGGGAGTACAATAGTGATCTAGGAGTAGATCACTGGACAGCGGTCAAAATTATCCTTAGTGGAATAAGGATATGTTTCTCGATTATGGAAGTGACAAAAGGTTCGTCGTAAAGGGTTACGTCGATGCAAGTTTTGACACTAAATCTAGATGACTCTAAGTCTCGGTCTAGATATATATTGAAAGTGGGAGCAATTAGCTAGAGTAGCTCCGTGCAGAGCATTGTAGACATAGAAATTTGCAAAATACTTACGGATCTGAATGTGACAGACCTGTTGACTAAAATTATCTCACAATCAAAACATGATCACACCTTAGTACTCTTTGGGTGTTAATCACATAGCGATGTGAACTAGATTATTGACTCTAGTAAACCCTTTGAGTGTTGGTCACATAGAGATGTGAACTATGGGTGTTAATCACATGGTGATGTGAATTTTTGATGTTAAATCACATGGCGATGTGAACTAGATTATTGACTCTAGTGCAAGTGGAAGACTGAAGGAAATATGCCCTAGAGGCAATAATAAAGTATTATTTATTTCCTTATATCATGATAAATGTTTATTATTCATGGTAGAATTGTATTAACCGGAAACATAATACATGTGTGAATACATAGACAAACAGAGTGTCACTAGTATGCCTCTACTTGACTAGCTCGTTAATCAAAGATGGTTATGTTTCCTAGCCATAGACATGAGTTGTCATTTGATTAACGGGATCACCTCATTAGGAGAATGACGTGATTGACTTGACCCATTCCGTTAGCTTAGCACCCGATCGTTTAGTATGTTGCTATTGCTTTCTTCATGACTTATACATGTTCCTATGACTATGAGATTATGCAACTCCCGTTTACCGGAGGAACACTTTGTGTGCTACCAAATGTCACAACGTAAATGGGTGATTATAAAGGTGCTCTACAGGTGTCTCCAAAGGTACTTGTTGGGTTGGCGTATTTCGAGATTAGGATTTGTCACTCCAATTGTCAGAGAGGTATCTTTGGGCCCACTCGGTAATGCACATCACTATAAGCCTTGCAAGCATTGTGACTAATGAGTTAGTTGCGGGATGATGTGTTACGGAACGAGTAAAGAGACTTGCCGGTAACGAGATTGAACTGGGTATTGAGATACCGACGATCGAATCTCGGGCAAGTAACATACCGATGACAAAGGGAACAACGTATGTTGTTATGCGGTCTGACCGATAAAGATCTTCGTAGAATATGTGGGAGCCAATATGGGCATCCAGGTCCCGCTGTTGGTTATTGACCGGAGACGTGTCTCGGTCATGTCTACATAGTTCTCGAACCCGTAGGGTCCGCACGCTTAACGTTACGATGACAGTTTTATTGAGTTTTGATGTACCGAAGGAGTTCGAAGTCCCGGATGAGATCGGGGATATGACGAGGAGTCTCAAAATGGTCGAGACGTAAAAATCGATATATTGGACGACTATATTCGGACTTCGGAAAGGTTCCGAGTGATTCGGGTATTTTTCGGAGTACCGGAGAGTTACGGGAATTCGTATTGGGCCTTAATGGGCCAAACGGGAAAGGAGAGAAAGGCCTCAAAAGGTGGCCGCACCCCTCCCCATGGTCTGGTCCGAATTGGACTAGGGAAGGGGGGCGCACCCTTCCTTCTTTCTCCTTCCCCCTTCCCTTCTCCTACTCCCACAAGGAAAGGAGGAGTCCTACTCCCGGTGGGAGTAGGACTCCCCCCTATGGCGCGCCTCTCCCCTTGGCCGGCTGCCTCCCCCTTGCTCCTTTATATACGGGGGCAGGGGGCACCCCGGAGACACAACAATTGAACCTTGAGATCTCTTAGCCGTGTGCGGTGCCCCCCTCCACCATATTACACCTCGATAATACCGTTGCGGAGCTTAGGCGAAGCCCTGCGTCGGTAGAACATCATCATCGTCACCACGCCGTCGTGCTGACGAAACTCTCCCTCAACACTCGGCTGGATCGGAGTTCGAGGGACGTCATCGAGCTGAACGTGTGTAGAACTCGGAGGTGCCGTACTTCGGTACTTGAGCGGTCGGATCGTGAAGACGTACGACTACATCAACCGCGTTGTGATAACGCTTCCGCTGTCGGTCTACGAGGGTACGTGGACAACACTCTCCCCTCTTGTTGCTATGCATCACCATGATCTTGCGTGTGCGTAGGAAAATTTCTGAAATTACTACGTTCCACAACACTCTCCACTAAGGCCCATGTAGGCCCAATAATTCCCTGGGGGGGTCGGTAACCCCTCGGTACTCCGAAATATATCCGAACCTTTCTGAAACCATTCCGGTGCCCGAATATCATCATCCAATATATCAATCTTTACCTCTCGACCATTTCGAGACTCCTCGTCATGTTCGTGATCTCATCCGGGACTCCGAACAATCTTCGGTCACCAAAACACATAACTCATAATACAAATCGTCATGGAACGTTAAGTGTGCAGACCCTATGGGTTCGAGAACTATGTAGACATGACCAAGATACATCTCCGGTCAATAACCAACAGCGGAACCTGGATGCTCATATCGGTATGTTACTTGCCCGAGATTCGATCGTCGGTATCCTCATACCTAGTTCAATCTCATTACCGGCAGGTCTCTTTACTCGTTCCGTAATGCATCACCCCGTAACTAACTCATTAGTCACATTGCTTGCAAGGCTTATAGTGATGTGCATTGCTGAGAGGGCCCAGAGATACCTCTCCGATACACGAAGTGACAAATCCTAATCTCGATCTATGCCAACCCAACAAACACCTTCGGAGACATCTGTAGAGCATCTTTATAATCACCCAGTTATGTTGTGACGTTTGATAGCACACAAGGTGTTCCTCCGGCATTCGGGAGTTGCATAATCTCATAGTCAGAGGAACATGTATAAGTCATGAAGAAAGCAATAGCAATAAAACTTAACGATCATTATGCTAAGCTAACGGATGGGTCTTGTCCATCACATCATTCTCTAATGATGTGATTCCGTTCATCAAATGACAACACATGTCTATGGTCAGGAAACTTAACCATCTTTGATTAACGAGCTAGTCAAGTAGAGGCATACTAGGAACACTCTGTTTTGTCTATGTATTCACACATGTACTAAGTTTCCGGTTAATACAATTCTAGCATGAATAATACACATTTATCATGATATAAGAAAATATAAATAACATCTTTATTATTGCCTCTAGGGCATATTTCCTTCAGTATGTATGTGCTAAAATGTTGGAGTATACATGCTGAAATGTTGAAAAATACATGATGAAGTGTGAATTGGGTAAGGTGACCGAGATGGGTATTTTTACCCGCACGTATTACCCACAACGGTCGGGTACGGGCAGGGCCGTCTCCAGAAATTCGGGGCCCCGGGGCGAAAATCAAAATAGGGCCTAAAATTATTTCAAAATTTTCACACGATAGAAGAACTAATATAACTAAAACAAATTCTCACTTTATTACCACTGATCAGGAACAAAGTTAATTCCATACTACTCCTAACTTGGCTTTGTTGACAAATAAATTCATGACAAAGATTCCATGGACAATCTCAATTTCATCCTAATTCGGTCCCTGTCAACCTAATTTAGTGCCAGCCTGGAGTACCAATACGGCAATACCTAGCGCCGTGGACAAATAATATTAACCTACTCATCTACTCCTAACTTAGCATCGGGGAGATCATGCTTAATCAAGTATTAGTAATCAAAGAGAGGGATGGGCTTAAGCAGATGAGACATTTATACCTAGCAGACTAGTACTGGAGAACTAGGGGCAGCCATGGAGGGGGAAGGCAGCAGACGACGGCGTCCTGGCCGATCGGTGGAAGGCAGTCAGCAGACGACGGCGTCCTCGGCGGTTGGCGGAAGCAAAGCCGATCGGTGTGTTGTGTTTAGGGTTAGCGATCGATGACGAAAACATGCCTGGTCGATAGATGTACGAGGACCCGTGGGCTGGCTTTGCTGCTGCGTGGGCTCTCTATACGCTTTTCCTAGGCCTTTGCTTGGTTAGCCGCTGGTGGATTAAATCACCTAAGCCTAATACCTGGTAATTTGGGGCCCCAAATTTTGGGGGGCCCTATGCGGTCGCCCATCTTGGCCCCCTCCATCGACGGGGCTGGGTATGGGTATGAGAACAGTTTGAAACCCAAGGTGCGGGTACGGGTACGGGTTTGGGTGAAAAATGTTCGGGCATGGATTTGGGCGACCATTACCCACACCCGAACCGAGTGGGTGCCATGTTGAGATGGGTGTAGATCCAAGGCTATGTTAGAAATCTTGGCATCTCACATTGGGGAGATGGTGGAAATTGAAACTGAACTTAATGGTGTAGGAAACTTCTTGATCGATGTTTAGAATCCCCTGACCAAGTATGTTATAATTACAAGGAATAAGAAGAGGGAATTTTTTTCATGTGGCTTATGAGAAGATTCCCGGGTTCTCTCATCTGGAGTGTGGCACTAGGGAACATCTGGAGAAAGACTTGAAGTGCGGAAGTTGGCTTGAAGCTATCCGGAACACATGGCATGGACGTTTGTATTTGGTAGAGGAAGAGGAAATGGTATGGGAGGCCGATTGGCAATTTGTATGGATGCAACACATGGTCGTGGTAGAGGTGGGGAGTACTATGACTGGAGGAACCAACTAGAAAGGAATAGAGGTGTCGACCCGCCACTAGGGAAGACAAATGCAGAGCTAGTAGGTGCAACAACAAACCCTCTAGAAAATAACAATACTGAAATTATTATGTATGATGCAGACAAGAATGCAAGAAAGAGGCTTGATCTTGGAAAGGAGAGGGAATGGAGAAGGAGCAGCACTGAACCTTTAAATCTTTTGGCAAGAGGACCCAACCTTTAAATTTGGACGAGATCCCATCATTTGAGTAATAAATTGTTTTTCATCTCTCAAAAAAAAAGTTGGTATTGCGGCAACGAGTTTTTTTGAAAGCCGCCGGTCTATGTTGAGATGAAAGAATTTCGCCTAGAAAAAACCCTGAAACACTTAGATCAAAATGGAAAGACCACAAGTCCAAAAGCAACACGCTGCATAACATACAGAAGTGGCATAGTTGGATAACTCGATCATCGTCCAAGTAGCACCTAAACGAGTACAGGTCTGGGGGAGAAGAGAGTTGCGGATCAATTCTTTCTTTTTCTTTTTGTAACTACTTACAACTCCTAATATGGATCGGAGAAACTAGCGGACTTTTAAAATGGAAGGTATGCACACTAAGAAAATTGATGTTTATTCTTGGATGGGTCTTGAAAAACAACTAATTTTTACATGGTAAAAAAATATTTCTCAATTACGCCCCGATCGGAGGGAGTATTATCTAGTACTACTAGCTATAAGATTGCACGATATTAATTCATGCAAGCAATCTACAACTTCCATCAAGAAATAAACTTTCCCGCTGAAAATAAAGCTATATCTTTTTGCAGAGAGAGAATTAAAATAAAGCCTCGAGATGCCACTGCTCAAAATAAATCCCTTTAATTCGAGATCAACAACACACTCTCCCCCTCTCGTTGCTATGCATCTCCTAGATAGATCTTGCGTGAGCGTAGGAAATTTTTGAAATTGCATACTACGTTTCCCAACACATAGAACCATATAATGGCCTCGTGTTGCCCAATTCAATTAAATTGGGCTGAATTACGATATAGGCTCAAATCCACAAACTACCAGATGGGTATAACATGGCAATGGGTAACGCGCAAACCCGACGGATAAAAACCCTATTAGGGTAAGAGTTTGGGAAAAATAAATACCCATGAGTTTATGAATGAAAAAATGTACCCATGGGGTAAGTCGGGTACGGTACGAGAAGGAAATACCCAAACCTGCGTGTCTCATGTGTCGTTCGCCAAAGGAAAAAGGAACCCTGACCAATTTACCCTAGGCTAACGCAACCGCTAGGCTCGACCCAAAATTCCCTACCTTTACCCATGTGCATGATCTTGTTTAAATCTGTTGATCTTGTTTTGTGAGCTCATGATTTTGTCTTTGATTTTGTTTATCTTACTATATAGTCTCCTTCATTTGATCATTTTTAAACAGAGGCTGCAGAAGTATCTTTAATAAAAGAAAATTAGAGAAAATTGTGCCCCTCTTGTTTGTGTCGTAATTGAAAAAAAGAGAACAAATGTGAATGTTTCTCTAAGAAGTTCACTTACAGGCTACTCATCCATGAATATAATTGGACATTGTTTAGTGTCATCTAGTTCATGCTTATTGATATATATTTCTGAAAACTAATACTATTCTTTTTATTCCATCACACAACAAGTCATCATATATATGTGCTAAAATGCTAAAATGTGGTATGCATGTGCTAAAATGTTGAAGTATACATGCTGAAATGTTGTGTATATATGTGGAAATGTTGAAAAATACATGATGAAGTGTGAATTGGGTAAGGTGACCGAGATGGTCTTTTTTACCCGCGGGTATTACCCACAACCGGTCGGGTGCGGCAACCGGCCGGGTACAGGGTATGAGAACAGTTTGAAACCCGAGGTGCGGGTACGGGTTTGTGTGAAAAATGTTGACATGGGCATGGATTTGGGCGACCATTACCCGCACCGGAACCCAGCGGATGCCATCTTGAGATGGGTGTAGATCCAAGGCTATGTTAGAAAACTTGGCATCTCACATTGGGGAGATGGTAGAAGTTGAAACCGAACTTAATGGTGTAGGAAACTTCTTGAGAGTTAGGGTGAGAATTGATGTTCATGATCCCCTGACCAAGTATGTTACAATTACAAGGAATAAGAAGAGAGATTTTTTTTCATGTGGCTTATGAGAAGATTCCAGGTTCTGCTCATTTGGAGTGTGTCATTAGGGAACATCTGGAGAAAGACTTGAAGTGCGGAAGCTGGCTTGAAGCTAATCGGAACACATGGCATGGGACGTTTGTATTTGGTAGAGGAAGAGGAAATTGTATGGGAGGCCGATTGGCAAGTCGCGAGGATACAACACACGGTCGTGATAGAGGTGGGAGTACTATGACTGGAGGAACCAACTAGAAAGGAATAGAGGTGTCGACCCACCAGTAGGGAAGACAAATGCAAGGCTAGTAGATACAACAACAAACCCTTAAAAAATAACAACACTGAAAATATTAGTATGTATGATGCAGACAAGAATGCGAGAAAGAGGCTTGATCTTGGGAAGGAGAGGGAATGGAAAAGGAGCAGGACCCAACCTTTAAATCTTGACGAGATCCTATCATTTGAGTAATAAACTGTTTTTCATCTCTAAAATAAAGTTGGTATTGCAGTAACGAGTTTTTTGAAAGCCGTCGGTCTACGTTGAGACAAAAGGATTTCGCCTGGAAAAAAACCCGAAACACTTAGATAAAAATGAAAAAGATGACAAGTCAAAAAGCAACACGCTGCACAATGTACGGAAGTGGCATCATTGGATAGCTCGATCATCGTCCAAGTAGCACCTAAACGAGTAGAGAGAGAGGGTTGCGGATCAATTCTTTCTTTTTCATTTTTTAACTACATACTACTCCTAATATGGAACGGAGAAAGTGGCGTACTTTTAAAATGAAGGGTGTGCACACTAAGAAAATTGACATCTATTTCAATTGGCTTGGATGAGTCTTAAAAAACAGCTATTTTTTACATGGTAAAAATATATTTCTCAAATTACGCCACCAATTGGAGAGTATTATCTAGTACTACTAGCTATAAAATTGCACGATATTAATTCACGCAAACAATCTATAACTTCCATCAAGAAATAAACTTTCCCGCTGAAAATAAAGCTTTTCTTTTTGCAGAGAGAGAATTAAAATAAAAGCCTCGTGATGCCACTACTCGAAATAAATCCCTTCAATTCGAGATCAACAAACACACTTAAGAGTCAGAGACTCGTGATCTTAACAAGAATTTGAGTCTAATCCAGCATACAACTCCTCTCGCTGAATTTCGCCAAAAAGAAATAGAAAAAAGCCACAATGCAGCTCCCCGCTTCCGACCGCTCACGAATCGTAGTTGTAGAGATAGTCGATCTCGTCCTCGTCGAGGTAGTACGTCTTGCTGATCTTGCCGTGCTTGAAGTTGCGGCCCGGGCCCGCCTTGGACGACGCCTTTCCCCCCGAACGCGCCGGCTGAACCTGCGCTTGCTGCTTCTGCGCGACGGCGCCGTACCGGGACGGCGGCGACGACGGCGGCCACCATCCCGGCGAGTACCCGTACCGCGCGGCCGGCTGCGGCGGAGGCGCCTCCTCCTCCTCGTCGAGCGCGCGGAGGGCCTTCCTGCAGAGCGCGTCGAGCGCGCGGCTGCCGCCCGGCTTGGAGTGGTTGGTCGGCCTCCGCGACGCCCTGACGTACCCGCCGTTGGCCACCACCACGGCCTGCCCGTCGGCGTCCACGACGTGCGCCGCCCGGCGCTTGCCCTCCGGGTCGACCAGCTCGCGGTCGTACACGCGCACCCACCCTCGCTGCCTCCCCTCGCGACGCATCTTGGCTCGTTTCTTGGTTTGCTTCTGCGGTTCCGTGTGCCGGGGCCGGAGCCGCCGGTGGCAGATTTATACGGCACGGGCGGGTCGGTCTCCCCTTCCTTGGCGTCCACGGGTTCGTGTTGGTCGTCGGTTCGTGTCGCGGTCGGCAACTTGGGATCCAAGTTTCCGATGGGCCGAGTATGTTCTGGCCTTTTTTCTTTCGGAGACTACTGCTGTGGCCTAACCTCACAGTACACAGTACACACACGAGTGCTCCTATTCTTTTTTTCTTTTTTTTTGAGGGGAGTGCTCCTATTCTTTCTTCTTCTTTTTTGAGGGGAGTGCTCCTATTCTTGTGGCCTTAACCCATAAGTGGAGAAAAATAGGAGGCAAATCGCCTCGAAGTTTCTACATTTTTCTTTTGAGCGTCCCTCAAAGTTTCTACATAGGTCGGCCATACTGACGGGCCATTAATAAATACTTTCTCTGTAAACTAATATAAGACGTATATATAAGTTTATTTCTATAAAAAATAACTATGTAAGTTGGGTACGAGTTTTTAAAATAGTACTATAAAGGAATTCATCAGTAATTTTTTATATTTAAAATAGATGTTCATGATTTCAAAAATAAATGTTGACATGCTTAAAAAGGAAGTATTTATGTATGTCAGAAGAAATATTTATTTATTCCAAGACAAAAGCTTCACTTGTATAATAAAATGGATGTCCATGACTTCAACAACAAATATTCATATACTTCTGAAAGAGATTCATCCTTTTTCTACAAATAAAATAAATAAGAAAAAAAGGTGAAAAAAGTAAAGGAAAAGGGAAATACGAGAAAATTGAAAAGTTAAAACAACACGAAAAACAAACATAAATAATAATGATGAGAAACTCGAACCATGAGCCATATACCAGTGCTTAACTGGATGTGCTCTGTATCATTAGCTATGCTAAAGTACAAGGTTTTTTTGGGTTTGGGGTGGGGTGGGGGGGTGAGTCGATTAAGAACAAACCAAATCGCAGTTGACTAAACCCAACTTGTGATAATTGAGGAAGAAAGGGAGCGCGAAAAAGCCCTTCTAGGAAGCGGTCTTTTGGGCACGAGGGTGTACATATGAATTACAAGACGCATCAAGGTGATCCTTGGTGTGTAATAATTGAGGATGAAAAGGAGCGCAAAAAGAAAAAAAAACTTCAAGGAAGAGGTCTTTTGGGCATGAGGGCATGGAGACGAATTGTGAGACGCATCAAGGCGATTCATGATGTGTGATAATGGAGGAAGAAAGGGAATGTGAAAAACAAAACCTTTGAGGAAGCGGTCTTTTGGGCATGCGGTCATGACATGGTTTTAAATAGCACGCTATAGTGTTTACAAGAGGTCTTGCGCTAAGGGACTTAGACCCAAACACATGAACAAACATTTTAAATAGCGCAATATAGCTCCGCTATAGCGTTTAGAGGATGTCCGTCGCTAAGAGGCTTAGCGTGCTATTTAAAACTATGGGCCATGGAGACGGATTGTGAGACGCATCAAGGCGATCTGTGATGTGTGACAATTGAGGAAGGAAGGGAACGTGAAAAAACCCTTTAAGGAAGCGGTCTTTTGGGTATGATGGCATGAAGACAAATTGTGAGACACATCAAGGCAATTCGTGATGTGTGATGATTGAGGAAGAAAGGGAAGGCAATAACCCTTCGAGGAAGAAATCTTTTGGGCATGAGGGCATGAAGTCGAATTGTGAGACGCTTCATGGTGTTTGGTGGAGCTGTGGTTTTTCTGAAAGCAGTTGTAGGGGATGTGTAGTGGGAAGCCAACTGTGGGAGATGTGCCGTGAGAAAGCTGTAAGTCGTTTGGCAAACTAGCTGTATGAGCCGTGGATGTGAATATAAATGTCTAAAATACCCCTAAGATCATTACAATTGATTTAGAACACTAATAAAAACATAATTAAATAATTATCCAACTCTTATGACCAACATGGTGTTTTGGCACGGCAAAAACTAGCACACAAATGGAAATACAAACAACTCATCATAGAATTCACTAGCAATCTATCCCAATTTCTTTTTGTCTTTGGTCAATACATTAGAACACTTGCATTTTTCACAAGCGAAAGCCAAGCAACTAGATTAGTAGCATCGGCATAGAATCTTATATACACTTGTACACATATCACAAAATGAAATAGTAGCTCATCCATGAGCAGATCAAAGAACTCTATGATTAACTCGAGCTCATCAAGGGTTGGCAATTATGGGCCAGTTTGGATCACATCCACACCGCTAGACATTTAGCCTGGAGCTCTCCTAGAAACTGCCTGACACTTGTTTGGTTGGTGCCCCGGAAAGGAAAACGTCTGCCTGGCCTAGCAGCCGGTAGCATTGTCATTAGCCTGGTTCAGTTGAAAAAAATAAAAGAAAGAAAAATGCTTGGCCCAGGCAACATCTTAGCCTGGCCCAGGTGTCCTATAGCTTGCGCCTGGCCAACCGCCTGGCACTAATAATGACCAATGAGCAGTATGGCCCATGTGCAAAAATATTTGTAAGTACTAGATGACAAAGTAGCAACTATGGGAAGGAATCAAACATGTGTGGTCAGGCAAAAAACATGACCAATGAGCAGTCAGGCAAAAATTGTCCATCATCTCAGGCTCCATCCAGGCAACACTTTTTCCCAGGCACAGTCTCCAGGCCTCTAACCGAACACAACATATATCACAGACTCTATTCATGCCAGAGAAGGACGACCAGAAGATGTGTCTTCTATCGATGGGTTCCTGTGAATCAGTCCTGGTCGACCCATCGAATAACATAGGTGGATGCTTCGTCTCGCGCGTGTATTTTTTGTTGCGCTGTGATGGAATCGGCTGGCTCGTTTACCTCTTCGGTTAGGATTCGACCTGCACACCACAATGGAATCGGGCGGTCTCGTTTACCTCTTCGGTTAGGATTTGGCTTGCACACCACATAATCCGGCTAAAAAAAGTGAAACCAAACGGTGTCCAAGGCAATCCGTGATGTGTGATAATTGTGGAAGAAAGGGAATGTGAAAAAACCCTTCGAGGAAGCGGTCTTTTGGGTATGCATGCATAAGATGGACGATGAGATGCATCAAGGTGATCCATGATGTGTGATAATTGAGGAAAAAAGGGAACACGGCAAAATCCTTCAAGGAACTAGTCTTTCGGGCACGAGGGCATGGAGACGAATTGCGAGATGTATCAAGGCGATCCGTGGTTGCCGACGACAGCATTATCCCGTTTAAACTAAGAAAAAAACTCCGTGATACTGAGCTTATTCACTCTGCCCTGTTACGCCTTATAAAAAACTAGGGGAAAAGAACCATTTTTTGTTCCTATCCCCAGTGAAGATTTAACCTATTTGGTGGCAGTGAGTCATAAAACCAAGTTGGCTTTCATCTTTAAAAACTGTTTGATTCTTATCTGTGCTATATATGTATTCCTGGCATTCCCGGTCGAAGCACAAATGTCATGGCAACGAAACGAACTGTGCTACAGAAAACGTGCTCCAAAAAGAGCTTATTATTCATGCTGCAGTCCGACATACACAATGAATTGCTGCTTCCCATGTCCTGTGTTCAATCAATTCAGCAGCCTGACCTCTCAACAAACCTGAGTTCACTGGGCACAATGGATTGGAAAGCCGGCCACTTCATTTGGTGATTATCAACCGCCGTCGGATCTTCAAGTAACCAAACTTGCCAGCGCCTGGAGACGACCCGTCAAAGACGATCGGTTGGTATCCCGTGGCCGCCTTGTACCTTTGCTGAATCTGAAAATTGTCCAAGGGCAAAGTTATAGTCCCAACCACACAAAGTAAAAAAAACAACTATAGCTCAATGGACTGCACGGTGCATTCCGAAACAGAATCGGTACTGCCGAAGTGCGACACAAGGGAGTAAGCATTTGGGGGAAGCTACTAAATTGACCGTAGCTCGCAACATGGTGAAGCCATCAACATACTAGTATATGAACTTAATTACCTCGGCGATCTCTTCAGCGCTTTGGAGGCAGTTCTTCCCGATAACACAAACGGAGCCACCAGACCCTCCGCCCGTAATCTTCGCACCGTACAGATTAGGACCTCCATTTTCCGGCGTCTTTCTGTGCTGCATTTCTTGCACTAGATTAACCAGCCTATCTGTGCCGTCTGAACCAAGCCCACATGCATTGTAGCTGTAGTGGCACTGCCAAGTGTCAACAATGGGATGTTAAAACGATGTCAGAATTATGGAACACAGTGAAGGGTTAAACCTAAAGTCCAGTGGGGAAAAAAATGAGACAGAATCATCATTTTTGTGGACGAAAACGTACATCGTAACAAAGTGATTAAGAGATTCAAATTCACCTGGTACATAAGTTCTCCAAGGGCTGACAATTGCTCATCTGTGTTAGCTGCTGTTAATAATGCCTTGAAGGTCTGTATGCCAGAAAATAGAAGAATGTCAACAATAAAATCAAAAAATATATTTTATTTTTAGTGCTTTGTTTCAGTAAAGAGAAATCAAATGAATGATCATTGCTCGGAGAGAGATTTTAGTTCTTCTCTTTTGGGATAATTCACATTATTGTGCCACTTATGATGATACCAGAAAAATTGCACCCATTGCCACAACAGCATGCTGGGAAAACAATGAAAAATTCCAAACATAGTGCAGAAAAAGTAAACAATCTGGTGAAAATATCGAACCTCAACTCTGAAGTTTTCATATATGGGATGTCTAGTGGGTGCCTTCACACTGTAAGATCTTTTTGGATCAATTACTGTTACCATGTCATCGTGGTCTCCATATTTCTCTAAAAATGCATCTCCAGTGATGGTCTCCGGAATATCTTTTGAATAAGCAGCTTCATATCTGAAATTCAGATCTTATTATAAGTAAATACTATACATGCAATGTCCAGAACGATTCATGTTTTTGTGAACTAAGTAAAGAAAGTGTGACCTGTGAGGTGGCAGCTTGCACAAATACTCCATGGAAGCTTCAGACTTCAGTACATCCCTTCCCTTTTCTTTATAATCATCAGACTGAGCAGGGGCATCTGAAGTTGAGGATACTGATACTAAGTCGGATGCTGCACACTTAATCATCTTTCGTCCCATATAAGTGCCTACCCTTACAGATCCATAATCTCCCCCACCGACACTGTTATCTCAAGACATGGCAGAATACTGAAATCAGATGCAATTCGCCCAACCACAAAAGTTCTGTCCCATGAGGCTGCTAACAGAAAGCTCAACGAGGAAAAACAAAACTACCTATGTCGTATGCCAGAGTCTAGACCCCAAAATCGAATATGAGATGGAATCATAACCAATTCCTTCACTTCTGCAGGCTGCACCAAAACTGTGATTGAACAATACAGAAGTAACATGGTTTCGAGTGGAGTTAAGATAAATCAACCAACTTGTGGAATTTAATAAAGACTACTAACCTGGCAGACCATTGCAAGGAGTTTGTTAGCTTCTCCACAGGCAGATGCCATTTGGTCCATGACCCCACATGGAGCTCCAACAACATGATTCTCAACCTGAAAAATCGTTGAACTGTAATGCACTTGCTGGATTCTATTTTTACAACCAGACTTGTTAAGCTCATACCTTTTGACAAAGCAAAGCAAGATCCCTTGGAGTAATGTTTAAACCTGCAGCCAACAAAATAAAATAGAAAGCAATTTAGGAGATTCTAACAAGGTTAGTCAAATAGATGGCAGGATTATGGTAAAGGTAGCTATGAGCGATCAACAAACCATAGGCAGCTGCAATAGCAGACATCGTGGCAACCTCCACCGATGCAGAAGAAGAAACACCTTTGCCTTCTGGCACAGCAGAAGAAACCTACAGTTTTGGGGTAGAAACTAAATAAGAACTGATTAACATAATCCTCATCATCTATCCAAGAGAAGAAAAACGACCAACTAGTATACATTGTGATTTAAGAGTCCCTTAAATGGAGTGTTCTTAATGGAGGAAAAGGACAAGCTTATGTGCTTACCAGAATGCTCATGCTATCAGTGAACTGTACGCCTAGCTCAGTCATCAAGATTAAAATTGTTCCGGAGACATAAGCAGCCCATCTGAGATCGCATATAATTAGGAAATATGTGAATATAATTGATCATTCAGAATTTCTGTAGAAAAATTAAGATACTTACTTTTGTGATGGGTCCTGGCAGAAAAATTCTCTGGCTTTTTCATACGATATCGGTTTGTCACCATCCATAAAATCTGACAGGTCCATATCAAAAGTTGGTGCACGGTTACTCAACTCAGAACCAAATGAAACCTGCAAAATAATGATATTTACATAAGATAATGCACATTTACCAGTTCTATCGGAGTTACAAAAGTACAAATTGGCAAAAAGGGCATTTTTATCATACAAACAATATACGGTATACTTTTGTTCCGCAGATAACTAAAGAAAATAGTGGCAGCGAATCTTGAGAATTGATGACAACAAAAAATATTTGAACGATTGAGTAGGACTTACAATTTGTACCACAGGTACCACCCCTGTGTTCTCAAGCTGTCTTGCTTGTACATGCTTCCATAGCTTCTGCTTGCTAGGATGGTTTCTCTGAACAGCAACATGGCAGGCTTCCCGAAGAGGCATCTACTAATGGCATCAAAATTTTCCATCACAACTAACTAAAATATGACTTGACAAGAATAATACTGCATTTAATTCCAAAATTCTATCTAATTATCTGTGAACTGAAGAAAGTTCATGACAAGTCAACGGTTTACTGAAAATATAGCATATATGGGGAACGATGGAATTCTGAGTTTTTGCACAGCATACAGAACTTAAAGATGCACAATCTGAGCAGAAATCATTTTATGACTCTAGAGGAAAAAAGTTGCTTGTTTCAGGCGCAACAGATGTTAATGGTAGTCAGGGGACTAAGTTATTTGTAAAAGTACCATGATATTATCTAACGTAAAATCAGATAGATAACTGCCATTTTTCACCTGTAATTGAGCATACCTGCAAAACAAGACTTCCTGAATAGTCTGCAATGCCACCCATGACATCTAACCTTCCAGGCGCCCTTGCTACATATATTTCCCTCTGCAAAGGAATGAATTAAGAGAAAAACAATTATAAGAAACCAATCATTTGTTGGGCATTTCAAATAACTAACTTCAGGTGTCAACCTAACATAACATACGAACAAGCCAGTAAGACTAATTACGAATCAAGTTTCCTCCTATAAAAGCTTGACAAAGTCATATATGCGTGGATAGAATACGAGTGAACAAAGATAAATTTGAGAAAACGAAAGATCAACGAAAGAAATAGGTTTGTTGGCAAAACAAAGAGCAACGGTTACCTGTTTGAACATATGTTGCACCACAAAATTGCTATTTAGTTAACATGGTAAAATTTGTGGTCAACAACGTGAAACCGGAATAATATATGCAAAGTATCTATCTGACAATTTCCCGTTGAGTTGCTTTATGACAAAACTTGAATCCAGCATGGAAAGTTAGCTCTACCTGGTCTGTGCAAACTAATTAGAAATGAGCCATGGCTCACATTGGTTGAACCAAATAGTATGCGCGGATAATAAATTAGCAATTTTCAAAATGGAACTTCAGAGCATAGGCAAAAGTTGGCGTATTTCTGAAATCCAGGAAGATATTATCTGAATGTACAAGGTCAGCAGCAGCAACATGTGCTTCATACGGTGGTATAGTTCACTAAAATTAACACAAAGCACTGAAAGATTAGTACCTCCCAGTCAAAGAGCACGGATGCAGCAGTTCTTTCTCGGGATTGCACCTCAGAATCCTTCAATTCATTTCCAGTAAGTCCAGATAAGCTCTTCAAAAAGGCCATGGTATCTGTTAATCCTTGCAAGTCCCCATGGAGTATCTCAAAGTCTTCACAGCATCTGCCAGAACCAAATTTGGTACGTCAGTAAAAGAAATTTATCATTGGAAAACCACAAACATATGAAAAACGCCAGGATAAACTCACGATTCTGCCGTTTTGATCTTTTCAGTATTTTCTATGATTGGATGGGCACCAATTTCTGTGCCATTAAGAGAATACCAGTCAGGAATTCCTACATCTTTCCCAGGAGTCCTTTGTAGTTGATATCCTAACACTATGGCATCTTGCAATCGTCTTGCTCCATTAAACTGTAAATGCACATAAAATAGGTTGATCGGCTGACACTAAAACAGGGTTTCTGAAATGTTGCTTACAACTCCAATCTCGTTTATAAAATAAAAGAAAACAGAAAATATGTGCTCGATATGTGATGAGTTTACTTGCAGCACAGCATAGGTTTCCACCTTCCCAGGGAAAAATGTTTTCCATATGAAGCATGGAAAGTAGAGAATTTGGGATGAAGACAGATGCAGTTGCATATAATGAGTGGAACAGTGGGCATGGAAATATCTCTATCATAATCACATATTTAAATAGTGTGAATCTCACTGATCAGTCAACAGTCGTCCAGAATGACTCACTTTGTCAGAAGCACACTTCTTTCCAACAGCAATGTCCTGAAGGATCCGAGCAGCCACCTGCATGGACAGGTATTAGCTCATTACAAATATTATGAATTTCAATAGCTGAAGCCTTCTTTATGATATACTCCCTCCGTCCCAAAATAACTGTCTTAAGCTTAGTACAACTTTGTACCAGAGCTAGTACAAAGTTGAGACACTTATTTTGAGACGGAGGGAGTAGTTGATTTAGTGAACTAATAATCTATCTTTTGGAACATACATGAGGATTATGCTGGTAGTGTCATAATGATGTACTGCAGCTAACTGTTAATCTTCAAAGGTTCTAATACAATTGACTGCAAGCTGCAACATGACATAGCCCAATGGAGGGGCACGTTATCTCTCTGGCTGATGATAAGAGTTCAATTCTCATCAACCACAGGCCGGATGGGTTATTTTTTGTGGATTTCTAGTACAATTTTGAGGATTCGAAACCATGACATGTGTGTTGTGAAATTTTAGATGATTACACTAGCCAAATGCCCCTGTGGTCTCCAAATACAATTGGTAGCATAAATAGTTTTAAGTCCTGACAAGCTAGGATGCAGTTATGCAAAAAAATTATAAGATCCCTATTGGAGAGCATGCAGGGAAATTACTTGGCCACCATTTGTTGGGCCATCATAGGAAGGTTGAAGTGTGAGAGCACGGAGTAGATATGGTTTCCAGTGCCCAGCAAGGAAATCCCTTCTAATCATCTCAATGCTGCTTTGGTGGTGCTGAAACAAAGTGGGAGAGATGACGTCAAATTAAGGCATTTTCAGCACAGCTATACTAACTTACCCCAAGAATATTGTGATGGTAAGAAATGTTCAACCTCAAGCAAATTCCGCAGAAATGGCTCCTCATTAAAATAATCTCTGCGAACGAACACAAATGGTAGTTTGTATGCTAAAGCTTCACTTGCCGTTCCATACCCAATTTTTCCTATATGAAACTGGAGTGAGTATCTTTGAAGAGTTCTTTTTTAAATAATACCTAGCATTCAACAGTGAATATGTAATGCTTTATTTTACCTAGCATGCAGTCAGATGCAGCCATAACATCTGGTGTGTAAGTATCTTTCTCAAGCTTAATGAAGTTTGGAGGAACCTCTTGAGAATCAGATGCACCACAGACCTTTTATGAAGAGATTACCAAGTTAAGATCAGCCAGAGGCACAGTTGTTGAAGGAATAGAACTCCATTGCAGAAAGAAACATACCAAACAGATCCAGCCATCAGGCAGCCATTCTTGCTTCAGTTTCCATCCTGCTGGCTGGGGATAATAGCACATTGATTTCATTTGATATGTGAGTATGTAAGCGTAGGACCATTCAGTACAGAAGATAGCCGGCTTTCAACAAAGCATGGCATGTGATTATATGAAGAACAATGTTTACACACGCATTTTTTCCTTGTGAATATCAGTGTATAGTGTATTTTAAGGATTTTACTGTTGCAGGAAAATTGGAAATGATGTATGTGTATTAATGCGTAATGGCATTACAATTTCAAATAATTGCACAATAAGTCAAACTGATCGGTTAGCCTATCTTTTATTGAATACCCCGAGCACTTCTAAATTTTGTCTCTGAGGGTGCGTATGTGTTACCCTTTACAGCAGAGAGTAGTGAAACATGTCTCTTAAACTCACCTGTCCACCAAAATTAAAAATGACCACCTTAGTGCTCTCCGCAATTCCAAGGTCCTTCCTCACCTAATAGATCAAAATAAAAATTAGAAAACAGAGTGGTAATCAAGCCTGTGGCATATCGTTCTCCAGCAAAAGGACACCAACCTCAGATCTGGATTTGCGCAAACCTCTTACCACTAGAGGCACATCAGTGACATCACGGAAAGCCGGCACTAGAGTGAAATGTTCAGTTCTGATGAATATTCAGAAGTTGGGCATAGAAAGTTTACAAGAAAAAAAGTGCAATTGCACGTACTAGGGCAATATCCAGGTAGTCGAAGTAAAGTCTCACAATTAGAATAATCCTCTGCTATCTGTAAATGTTGATGAGATAGTCACATTGAGCAGGTAAAAGTGCCAATGAGCATACGCAAAAAGGGACAGTGTTAAAGACAGCAGCAGAGAGTTGGAACGTACAACATGGAATCAAGAATTTTAATCTGAAGGTCCAAATTCGAAACTTTGAACACTTTGAAAGATACAAATAAGGTAATAAAATGATGTGGGAAATAGTGAAAGGGACCTGCCAAACAATAGATCGGTGTGGATACCCAGCTGCCATGATGTATTCTGCATATATGGAGTCCCAACTGCAAATTGTGTGTGGCGAAATAAAATACCAACTTTTGAGACATTTGTTATTCCTAATGCAAGTGTAAGTTGAGATTGTTCAAAGAGTCAACATGCAGACAGATAACACCGCCGCACCAACAGAGACTAGAAAAACAGCTCCACATGATTGTGTAAGGCCGATGATTGCAGCAGAAACAGAGAGACTGGTGAGAAATGCTGATAGGTCTAGCAGGACACCGTATAGCATGACAGGCAAGGTAGAGGAAAATGGTACTAGTATAAGAATAGTTTCAGGCAATGCAGCAGAAACAGAGAGGGGAAACAAAAGCTCACCTAAAATTCCCAATGCACACCGAGCGGATACCGGCATCTGCAGCCGCCCTGCACACCACAGGAACAACATCCGAGACCTATCCCACAACAGCATTCACTTCACAGTTCATACATTGCAGCCATGGCCGAGAGGAATCAATTTTGACATGGACTGAATGATAGCACAGCAGAGCAGCAGTAGTACCACTAGGTCTGCCTTGACGGAGCGGAGCCACTCCGCCTCAGTCCTCAGGATCGACTCGCGGGGCACCACGGCGGTCTGATGGTACTGCATTTCCGCAATCACACCCCAAATGAGAATCAGTTACAGCACGCGCAGACGCAGGCCAGTAGCGTAGCGTAGCTGCGTAGGGAGTGAGGAAAATTGGGTGCGGCCTGAACCTTCTCGAGGGACGCGAGGGGGTCGACGGTGAGGGGGTCGGACTGGACGGCGCCGCAGTCGAGCAGGACCTTGCGGACGTGGAGGCCGGGGGAGCGCAGCTCGGCGGTGAAGACGAACTCCGGCACCGCCGTGGACACGTGCACCTCGTGCCCCGCCGCGATCAGGTGCCGCACCACCTGCGAATTGCCAGGCGCGCCCCGGCAACGCGCACAGACAGAGTCAAATTCTCCGGCGAAACGGACGAGTCGGGATCGTGGTGGGCGAAATGGCTGAGGAGAGGGGAGGGGAGGGAAAGGGGCGGGACCTCGATGGCGCGGGTGGCGTGGCCGAAGCCGTGGCCGGTGAGGTAGAAGGCGAAGACCAGGCGACGCTCCGGCGCGCCGTCGGTGCCTCCGGCGGTCGACATTGCCGGTGAACTGGCAGGGAGCTCTGGATCCATCCGAGTGGGATGGGCCGCGTCGGCTGTTGCTTCAAGCGTAACTAATCGGAGCGACCGACTCCACACTCCCCACAGCGCGACTACACACAACTTCGCTCTCGACCGACGACCTGTCAGCCTCTTCAATCAAAATTCTACTACTACCCCTCAAATCTACATTAATTGTCGCTTATTTAATATCACTTTTATACCAAATGAGCGACAATTATTAATATTAAAAGAACAATAAATACGGTTAGGCAAGTGACGTCCTATAAATATGTATAAATATTAAGCTCAAGCTTACATCCAATCTGTAATAAGAAAAAAAAATTACTTAATTTTTTGGTGGGATTTTTATTTAATTCTTTGAAAAGGTGGTTAACCCGTCCTTTACATCGATTGATACATATGGACATATATTTAACAATGGTGAAGAGTTAAGCATCACTATTCATAAAGAATTATTATTTTTGAAACCCCTCCCATATATTAATTAATTAAAAAACATTCATACAATCATCTGTTACAACGTTAGGCACGCATGGCGGAACACTATTTATAAGCAAACCATCAGACCTATCTTGAGATTAATCATCATCTTGAAAATACTCAGCACTTCAATCTTAAGATCAACGAGGGGAGATCTGTCCAAATAATCATTTCTAAGAAAAGACTTTTCAAAATGCTGGGTTTATGAAGGGTAATACCGATATAAAGCCCCGCAAGTGTCACTCTCAGTTTCGCTCCATCCACACTTTTGCAAATCCTAATATAATCCCAAGAAGAGATGATGACTTCATCTGTATGGTTCCTGGCGACCACTCCTATTCTGGCAGCACTAATGGCCTTCACAAAACTTGCCTCAACATTGATCTTAATGAAATCTGGATGGGGGGCTGCCAGGTCACACATTTTCCATCCACATCATTGGTATAATTTACGCCATCCACCCCCTCCTTATTGTTGTTGGTAATCTCCATCTTCATGTTGGTATGACAGGACGAGGAGTAGTCCCGGTAGCTTTGAATAAAACTCATAGAGGCAGAGATAGTTTCTTTACCTTTACCAAATATCAAATCATTTCTCAAGTGCCATGCCCTTCAAAATGTAAATGTAATTTGCTCACGCACGGCAGCCTTAAAAAATGTGGCTTGTTCGCTGAGCATGTACATATCTATGTCGTGTATTTTGAAGTGCCATCTCATCGTTGTAGGTGCTTTTTTTTACTATAAACAGTAGGGCCAAAAGCCCCAATGAAATTTTTAATTAATCAAGGCAGCAAAGCCTAAAAAAATTCTCACAAAATCTTACTAAAAGAAGAAAATAAATAAAAATAGTGGCTTGAGGTAAGCCAAAGAAGGAAGAAAATAAGAAACAACAAAAAATAAAATTACAACCGGCTGTCCAGCCAAAGGTTGAAAGTAGCGGCATATTTCCTTTTGATCCTATGTCCCAATAGGTTCATCTCAAGAAAATAAGTATCTTTCCATCTCTGAAAAGTTGGCTCAATGTTCTTAAATATATTATTATTCCTTGTGATCCACATAGCCCAACCAGCGAGAATAATAATCTCCGTGAAGAATGGCACCCTCAATTTCGTCTTCAAATATTGGAAAGCTTCAATCACACATAGATTGACCCTCCTTGCAGAGTAGATATACTTCCAGCATCTCTGAGCAAAGGGCAACTCCAAAAAAGATGTTGAAGAGTTTCTTCACTTTGACAATCAGTTGTGGCACAATTATATGAGGCTAGAACAGAAAGTTTCCTCCTGAGAAGGTTTCTAGAATTCACTCTATCATGAAGGAGCACCCGGAAAACTGGGTCAACCCACGTGTTAGTTGTCTTAACAGATTGTGGTTTTATTGGACACAAAGTGTGCAAAAACGTCCTACCGCGTCTCGTCAACGTCTCTCTCCCTTTCACTCCACATATAACAACCACTACGTGGTGGATCGCTCAGCTCAAGATAGAGAAGCAAGCTACCCTTAGTTAGCTCTGTCCAAGAACCAACGTATGCCAGTCTGTGCCGCTCCCCTCCTCTCCCGATCGCCCCCGAGCTTGGTTGACTGAAATCATCGCCGATGACCATTGTATGCTCGCGCTGCCCCGCGCACCCCACGTGTCCGGAGTAGAACGGCAGAGATGGCTTGTCGGCGACCATCTCCGGCAGTGGCGGAGCTAGACAAAATCTATTGTGGGGCAAAGACAGAATATTAGTGTTTAGAGGTCAAAGGCTAAAAAAAATCATGTTTAAGCCCTTCAATAGACACATAGCTCCGGTGCTAGTCACGGAAGAAGGCAATAGCAGCACCGGCGGCCTCGGCCACTTCCTCCAGCTCTTCTGCGGCTCCAGCTCCAGCTCATTTGCCTTTGACAGCCACCACGAGAGTGCCTCCTCCTCTGCATTATGCACCATATGGCTACACGCCCCGACCATGGTGGTCTATCGGTCGCCATGCTTCTACGTAGCACCATGTTGCACTTGCACCGCCGACTAACGAGTTGGATGTGGAGACGAAGGCGAAAGCCGCCACCTACTCATCACGCTTCGCCGCTGGAGCAGCGTCAGCGTTGTCGTGCGTGATCATCTGATATGTAGTCGATCCCTACGATATCTGCAACTCCAACTACTTGTGACCATTGACTCTACGCTACGTATCATAGGTATTGACTATGTTATCGTCCTCATTGCAATATCATTTGGATCGTGATGTATATACACAAGGGTAGAGCTATGTGTTATTTGGTGGGGGGGGCACGCCCCCCCCCCTCAGTGGTGGCGCCAGGAAATGAAGGCTGGGTGTTCCTCTAAAAAAATTTGCTCTCCTTATCAACATAACGCTTCATGAACATTGGACGAATTCAATTTCAGATTACAAGCAATCACTGAAAAATCTTCAGATTTGTTTAGAAAACAGAGGGAAAGGGCGCTGGTGCGCTGGCATGCCGGGGGCCTACTTGGGCCGGTGTCCGGGGAGCAGGGGAGGCCGGAGGCGGACTGGCACCTGGCGGGGCGACGGAGCCGCGCTGTCGCGAAAGCCGGAGGGCGAATGGGCAAGGGAGGGAGCGGGCTGGCAGGAGTGTGGAGGGGAGGGGACCGAGGGGCGAGGCGAGGGAGGCAGGAGAGGGTCGGCCTGCCGACGGAGCCGGACCTGATTCAAGGGAAGGCTGAGTCGGGGGAGGGAGCAGCTAGGTTAGGAAAGTGGATCGATTGAATCGGCCTTGGAGAAGACTGAAGGAAATATGCCCTAGAGCAATAATAAATTTGTTATTTATATTTCCTTATATCATGATAAATGTTTATTATTCATGCTAGAATTGTATTAACCGGAAACTTAGTACATGTGTGAATACATAGACAAATAGAGTGTCCCTAGTATGCCTCTATTTGACTAGCTCGTTTATCAAAGATGGTTAAGTTTCCTGACTATAGACATGTGTTGTCATTTGACGAACGAGATCACACCAGTAGAGAATGATGAGATGGACAAGACCCATCCGTTAGCTTAGCATAAATGATCATTTAGTTTTATTGCTATTGCTTTCATCATGACTTATACATGTTCCTTTGACTATGAGATTATGCAACTCCCGAATACCGGAGGAACACCTTGTGTGCTATCAAATGTCACAACGTAACTGGGTGATTATAAAGATGCTCTACAGGTGTCTTCGATGGTGTTTGTTGAGTTGGCATAGATCAAGATTAGGATTTGTCACTCCGTGTATCGGAGAGGTATCTCTGGGCCCTCTCGGTAATGCACATCACTATAAGCCTTGCAAGCAATGTGATTAATGAGTTAGTTGCGGGATGATGCATTACGGAACGAGTAAAGAGACTTGTCGGTAACGAGATTGAACTAGGTATGATGATACCGACGATCGAATCTCAGGCAAGTAACATACCGATGACAAAGGGAACAACGTATGTTGTTGTGCGGTTTGACCGATAAAGATCTTCGTAGAATATGTAGGAGCCAATATGTCCAGGTTCCGCTATTGGTTATTGACCGGAGATGTGTCTCGGTCATGTCTACATAGTTCTCGAACCCGTAGGGTCCGCACGCTTAACGTTCGATGACGATTCGTAATATGAGTTTATGTGATTTGATGTACTGAAGGTTGTTCGGAGTCCCGGATGAGATCACGAACATGACGAGGAGTCTCTAAATGGTCGAGACGTAAAGATCGATATATTGGAAGGTTGTACTCGGACATCGGAAAGGTTCCGAGTGATTCGGGAATTTTTCGGAGTACCGAAGAGTTACGGGAATTCGCCGGGGGAAGTAGTGGGCCTTAATGGGCCATACGGGAAAGGAGAGAAGGGCCTCAAGGGGTGCCCATGCGCTCCCCCATGGGCTGGTCCGAACTGGACTAGGAGGGGGCGGCGCCCCCTCCTTCCTTCTTCCCTCCTCCTCCTTCCCTCCTTCTCCTACTAGGAATAGGAAAAAGGAGGGGAATCCTACTTGGACTGGGGAGTCCTAGTAGGGTTCCCCACACCTGGTGCGCCCCCTAGGGCCGGCCACCTCTTCCCTCCCCTCCTTTATATATGTGGTTAGGGGGCACCTCATAGACACGCAGGTTGATCTTTTAGCCATGTGCGGTGCCCCCCTCCACAGTTATACACCTCGGTCATATCGTCGTGGTGCTTAGGCGAAGCCCTGCGCCGGTAACTTCATCATCACCGTCACCACGCCGTCGTGCTGACGGAACTCTCTCTCGGCCTCAACTGGATCAAGAGTTCAAGGGACGTCACCGAGCTGAACGTGTGCAGATCGTGGAGGTGCCGTGCGTTCAGTACTTGATCGGTTGGATCGCGAAGACGTTCGACTACATCAACCGCGTTACTTAACGCTTCCGCTTTTGGTCTACGAGGGTACGTGGACACACTCTCCCCGCTCGTTGCTATGCATCACATAGATCTTGCGTGATCATAGGTAAATTTTTTGAAATACTGCGTTTCTCAACACAGACGAGCAGTAGGGAGGGGATGTAAAAAAACAAAAAAGAATCGGAGGAAGGGAGACGAGCTGGAGGCCTAGAGCTGCTCGCGCGCGTAATCAGACGCCGAGTCGCTCGTGTCTGGTCATGTGCGTAGCTGCCGTGGCCTATTCAGATTCTACCGTATATATGTTATATGTAGTAAAAAAATGACGCGAAATTCTTGGGTATTCCAGGGAAGTCCACTGCCCCCACCCCTCCCCCCAGCTTTGGTCTAAATCTAAGGATTTTTGTGGATGGTTTGATTAAAAAGTTAGCCTTTGACCCCCTCCTCCCCGCCGCCCCCCCCCCCCCCCCCCCCCGCCGCGTGCAAACATTTACAGTTTATCTTTCGCCCCCAGCAAATCTCATCTAGCTCTGCCACTGTATATACGCTGGGTAGGCCCACTTCAGTACACAGGTATTCATCTATTTTTTATGAGTGAGCTTTTTCAAATGCATGAAAATGTCTAAATCTACGAAAAATCCATGAACTTTTTCAAATTTGTATTCAAAATGCAATAATATTTTGTTGAAAATTTCGAATTTTTCTCATATAGTTGAACTTCTTTTCAAATTTATGAATGGTTTCAAACCCCAAGATGTTTTTTCATATTTTGATTCTTTTTTCAATTTTTTTTCTTCAAAAGTCAACTGCTCCATGGTCAATGGTCCACCTGTCACCCGGTTTTTTTTGAGCGGTAAAGCAAAAGCTTTATTGATCATAAACCATGGGGTTGGACAAGCCACAGGTGGCGCCCTTGATCTAATGAAAGGGAAAATCTAGCAAGTTTAATTTGTGTGCCTCTATATTAACTGAACCACTTTCATACATAAAATTGCAGGTAAAGTTAGCTGCTCTAGCTTGAATTTCCTCGATGATAGCCCCATAGCGACCTCTACTGGCATTCTTCAGATCATGTATTGCTTGTTTTGCATCCGACGAGATAACAAAGTTCTGCACTCCCAGATCCTCAGCCAACGCCAAAGCTTCCCGGCATGCAATGATTTCCAGTGTGGCTGGATCCTGCATACCACATATTAGCAGGGAAGAACTACCCATATAATTCCCTTGGTCGTCCCGGCAGACAGCCGCTGCCGTCCCCCTAGACCGAGCCACGCCTGCATCTACATGCATCTTAGCAAAGCCCGGGGGCGGCGCCTTAGGTCGTGTGCCTCCAACCGTTCTTGTTCGTGTACTCGGTTGTGCTGGGGATGGATACTTGATCATATCAAGTTCAGAAATAAACCTCTGGACGAACATGTGAGTAGCCTGTGGACTTTGAAAGATTTCTTCGTGAATCGCCTTCCTTCTTGCTGACCAAATCGCCCAAAGTGTTACAGCCATCTTCACAAAAAGTGCATGCGACAACAGATTCATCATTGTAAAGAGCCACTGTTTGGTTGAAGGTTTTGTCGTGCCTGCTATTTTATGAACAATCTCTTCCTCTGTTAACGCCCATATGCATCGAGACATTGTGCATTCCAGCAGCGAGTGACGCCAGGAACCCTGTACTCCGCATAGCCCACACACACTCGATTGCGCCATGTTGCGATGGGCACGAGCATCGTTTGTTGGTAGCGATTGTTTTGCAAGTTGCCACAAGAACATCCTCACTTTCCCTGGTACTGGAGTGTGCCAGAGTTTCTTCCAATCCCCGCTTTCTCTGTTCGTGGTCGACGACCCTGTGTTTCCTTCCAGCCATGCTTCCCTTCTCTTCCTGATCGAGACCAACATGTTGTATGCAGATCTGACAGTAAACATCCCCTTCTTCTCAAAATTCCATGCCCAACTATCTTGTATGTTTCACGAGTTTGTTATCTTAAGAATGTGTGCATGACAATTTAAAAATAAGTATATACATTGTAAAAACATGTTTGCGTACTATATTCTTTTTATACCAATAAGAAATACACGTGACATTTTTTCAAAAATTCCTATGATTAATAAATGCTTTTGACGTTTAAAATTGTTTATAAAAATGTAAAATAAATCCCATAGGTTAAAAAAATCTTATTTCTATAAAATGTATGTGCCATTTTGAACAAATATTCATGTGTTTCCAATAAAAAGTCCATGATGATTTAAAGAATGTTTATAAAATATAAAAACATGTTCGTGCAGTTAAAAATTATGTACAACTTGTATTTTGACAATGTTACCGTGTATTCAAGAAGGTGTTCGAATCATGTATTTTTAGCAATTGTACATAATGTATTTGGAAATGTCCAATGTATATCGAAAAATGTTACACATGTGTGCTAAAAAGTATAATTGTGTACTAAAAAAATTGAACATGTGTCAAAAATAAACCGGTTAAAGCCAACAAAGAAACAAAAAGTAAATTGAAGAAAACCGAGGAATATGAAGAAAGCCAAGAAAGAAACAACGAAGAAGCAAAAGTATTATGAAGAAGGGAGAAAACAGAAGGAAACCAATTAGAAACAAAGAAAAACATGGTATAACGAAGGAGTAAAGAAAAAGCAAAAGAAAACAAGTGAAAAGACCATGAAAACCCCAAGGAAAAACGAAAGAAAAGGGAAAAAATTAAAGAGTGAGCGGGGAACTCCTAGTCAGCGCTCACCGCGCCAGGTAGCGAAAGCATCTCCAGCGTTTCCCCTCGGGTGAGCCGGCCCAGCTACGTGAGCGAGTAGCTCGCTCGTTCGTAAAAAAACCTGCCACTCGCTCACCAAAGGCACCCACTTCTCGCTCCTAAAAAAAAGTTTACAACCAAGCAAAAAAAATCTTAGGAATTCAAAAAAAAGTTCAAGTATTCAAAAAATTCATGAATTAAAAAGAGGTTTCCGAATTTAAAAAGTTCATCTAATTCGAATAAAGTTTGCAATTTTGATTAGAAGGCCACGAATTTTAAAATAAGTTTGTTGATTTTGGATAAAACAATTCACCAATTTGAAAAAAGTTCATCAATTTTGAATTTTTTTCATGTGTACTAAAAATGATCATGGATTTGAAAAACGTTCACGGATTTAAAAAGAAAGTTCATCGAATATGGAAAAAAAGTTGACGAATTTGCAAAAAGTTCATGGATTTTGATTTTTTTTAAATACCATGGATTTGAATATAGTGCCTGCATTTTCATGAAAATCATGAATTTGAAAAATAATTCACGAATTAGAAATTAAAGTTTGCAGATTCATAAAAGGTTCATGAATTTGAAAAGAGTTTATGTGTTTTGTAAAGAGAAATATTCATAAATCTTAAAAAATGTCCACAAATTTAAAGAAAGTTTATGAATTTGAAATAGTTCACGCGTATAAAAAGGAAAAAAAAAAGGGAAAATAAGAACGAGAAAAACCCGGTAAAAATGGAAAAATAGAAGAAAAAGAAACAAAAATATAACCCAACTAATGAGGGAAAGAAGTAGTCGTCGACACGGAAAGGTTTGCTAAAAAAAGTAGGCACAGAAAGCGAGCAATCCCAGATGGTTACTGCGTGTTGGAATGAAACAATGTGGTATCGAGTTTGAATCTCACTTCCGGCAGAATTTTTTGAAGGTTAAAAAAAGTAAATAGGCCAAGCCGAGGACGCATGGTGTGTGCGCCCGTCTACAGGATAACCTTTAACACGCGCTTGAGGCGTCAAATAGGTGTTGGCGAGTAAGCGACCTACAGCGAGATCACTACTTAAAGGGTACCACTTGTAAACATCATTTTCATCTTCTCGGGGTTTGACAAGTGGTGCACTGCTTGTGCAGCTTTTATCGTAACCTGATTTTTCTCACTTTTAATTTTTTTGTAGATTCATTTACTCAAAACTTTTTATCTCTTAAACCATAAGTCCAAAGTCCTGAACAGTTTTCACCGTTGTATTTTTTGGGCCGAGTAGATTCTTTGTTAATAGGTTTCGATGAACTTTTTTTTCACGAAAAAACCTAGAAAAAATCAGAAGGAAAAAACCGAGCCAAAAGCATTTTTTTGGTTTTCCCCTTTCCGAGAGACACAACAATGCATATCGCAGAAGCAAATCTGTGTCTCCACAAGATGCAAATATGTGCTTCTCGCAAAAGAAAAAACACGTGCCTCTCGTGGAAGAAAATCTGTGCCTCCACGAGAAGCAAATATGTTCGTCTTGTGAAAGCAAAAAAAACATAGTTTTTTTTTCTTTTAGGAGAGGCATAAATTTGTGCCTCGATGAGAAGCAAAATTTGTTCCTCTCGTAGAAGCAAAAAAAACGTGTTTCCCGCTTTTCTCGGGCCGTGTCTCTCGCAGAAGCAAATCGATGACTCCCGTGTAAGCAAAAAAAAAAAGAATACACGATTATTTTCCTTTTCAGAGAGGCACAATTGTGCCTCTCGCAGAAGCAAATCTATGCCTCCTGTGGATACAAAAAGACATTTTGTTTCCTTTTTTGATAGGCACAGACGCGCCTTTCAGGAAGCAAACATGTGCCTCCTTGAGAAGTAAATTTGGCGCCACCCGTGAAAGCAGAAAGATTGTTTTTTCGCGTAAAAAATATATCAAAATTTCCCTTCAAAACCTAGGGAAAAGCAGGCGAAAACCAAAAAGTTAAAAAAACTGGAAAAAAGTCATCTAAAACAAAATCCCGAAGGAGTGCCCAACAAGCGACACGTGGTGATGGTGTCCTGAATTAGGAGGTGCACACCACGTTGGCTTGTCATTTATGGGCCGGGCCAAGGACCCATCGACAATTGAAAAATGTGCCATGCAGGGCATGGCCCACGGGTACTCAAGATGGAAACCTCCGAAGACTTGATGTACACTTTAAGTCGTATTCAAATGATCGGCATGTTATCCCTATTTGTAGCCGACATACTTGTAACCCAAAATACCCCTGGTGCCTATATATGCCGAAGGATTTAGTTTGTAGAGGCATAGTCAAATAGGTTAGAAATCAATTATACGATCTCGAGGTAGACCATCCTGTAGTTTATACCCCATCCACAATCAATACAATACAAGTAGGACGTAGAGTCTTAGCTCTTCGAGAGGTCCCAAACCTAGGTAAATACCGTATTCCTTTACTTTCTGTTACCATTGTGCCAAGATCAGCAGTTCGAGACCCCCTACCCGAGATCCGCCGGTTTTAGTGCCGACACGTGGCGGCGGCTGAGAGGGCACCAAATGACATGCTCTCAGCCTACCAAAGTGACCCTTGCAGGGCACCTGCAAGGTGTACCCCTTGATTAGTTGCTCTCACAACGAGATCACTACGAGTGGCAGCGAGTGAATGCATCGATGGGCCGGCCCGATTCGCTGGCCCGTAGGTTATTCCTAATGGAAACTAGTATGAGAAAGACGTAGACGTGGTGACTGGCGCTTAAGGGGAACAACTAATCAAGGAGTACTCCTTGGGGAGACCCCGCAAGGGTCACTTTTGGTGGGTTGGGAGTGCGCCACTTGGCGGCTTTCAGCCGCCACCACGTGTCGCATGCTGGACGCTCTCTCCGGATTTTTTTACGCATTTTTGGCTTTTAGATGATTTTTCTGCTTTTCAGTTTTCCTTAGGTTTTGAACCAAAACAAGTTTTGATTTTTTTTTGCGCAAAAAACATGTTTTTTCCTGGCGAGAGACATAGATTTCCTTTCGTGAGAGACACAGTTGTACCTTTCTTTTTTATTTATCTTTTTCCGAGAGGCACATATTTACTTCTCGTGGAGGTGCAAATTTGCTTTTGCGAGAGACACAAATTTGCTTCTGCGAGAGGCACAACTGTGCCTCTTGGAAAAAAGAGGAAAAAACACTTTTCTTTTACGAGAGGCACAAATTTACTTCTCATAGAGGCATAGATTTGCTTCCGCGAGAGACACAAATTTGCTTTTGCGAGAGGCACAACTATGCCTCTTGGAAAAAGGAGGAAACCATTTTTTTTCCGCGAGAGGCCCAAATTTACTTCTCATAGAGGCATAGATTTGCTTCTGTGAGAGACACAACTGTGCTCTCCGGAAAGGGAAAAAGTGGAAAAAACTTGCGCTTTCTGTTTGATTTTTTCTTGGAAAAAAAGTTCATCAAAAGCTACCTACATGGAATCTGATTACGAAGATCTTAAAGCAAGAAATCTAACAGTAATAACGGTTCGAGATTTGAGAATAAACGAATCTACGGAAAAGGAAAAATTTCAGGTTGGGACAAATGATGTACATCCAGTGCGTCACTTGTTGCAACCTGAGGAGGTTTGATGACCTTTACAAAGAGTACTCTTTAATGGATGATTTCGACACTTAAGACGGTGGTTTGGAGCTCTCGCCAGTTTTGGCCCGAACTAAGAGCGTAGCAGACCAGCTTGCAGCATGGGCTTCTCTCTCTGCTTCGTTTGAGTTTCCCCATCCCGTGCCATTCCTTCTTCTTCGGTGGAATCCCAAAAGCGTTTCCTATCGAAGTTTCCCGGAGTATGCACTTGGCATGCCGCAAGCCATGCATGTACTGGACTTGAGCTCAGCCGGTGCGTGGTCAATGGCCAAAGTCCTGGTACGTACACTCATCACTTGTGTGTACCCATGCGTGTTTGAAGTGGACGGAGACTAATAATTAATCAACAGTTAGCTGAGCTGGTCAACCTCAACGTACGTACGCTGATAGACCAACTAATACTAAGTCTTGTGATTCTGTCGTTTCTCAAACTCGCCCTAGATAAACTCATCCCACTGACTCGAACATGGACGACTTGGATACGTCGTTGCGTGCTGGTCAAAGTTATGATTATTTTTTCCTAAATTTTACCAAGGTAGGTTCACAGGAAGGTTTTTTTTCCAGGCTTGCATATGTCATTGACAAATTAAGCTGTCGCTGATTACGTGAAATAACCTAACCGCACTTTGATTCGTCATTTCAACCTGCACTGACTATGTCGTTGATTCATCCTTTTCATTTTTCATTACGTGCTGGTGCAGCTTGGACGTACCGCTGACTACTTGAATGACTAGAGCGCGTACGTAGTTGGGTGCTGGTAATTTATTTATTTTTGGCTCGTATATCTCACTGACAAATTAATTTGTTGTCCGCTGATTAGGTGAAATGACCTAACCGCACGCTGATTCGTCGTTCTAGTCTACGCTAGCTAGCTACGTCGTCGATCCTTCCTCCAAATTCGTCCTGGTGCAGCTGGGACGTACCCGTCGTTGGGTGCTGCCTACCGTTGTATATAAAGGCACTCCATGGATCAAAGCGTCCAGCTCAAAATACACCCGCTTTGCTCCAACGTTCAAGCTTTGATCTAGCTAGCTACTCCCTCTGTTCCAAAATATAAGAACGTTTTTCATACTAGTGTAGTATGAAAAACGTTTTTATATTTTGGGATGGAGAGAGTAGTAACTAATTAACTCGACTAGCTAGTAGCTAGCCGGCCAGTCGATTCATCATGTCCACGGATCAAGGCGCGGGGCTCAGGCTGGAACGAGCCGCGGGCCAGCGGCTATATCGTCGCCAGAGTCCTCCGAGGGAAGACAGCGGCGGCGACAAACATCACGGCCATCAACTATCCATCTCGGTTCCTCGTGCACCCGCACTAGAGGCACCTCTGCTGGAGGGACCTAGCGGAGCTCCCGAGGAAGGCGGAGGATCAGCTGGTGGCGGGGATAAGCGTGCAGACTGTTGCTGCTCCTGCCGGATAATGTGATGGTCGAATGGGGAGATCAATCGATGTTTGGTGTCCAGCGGGGGCTGACCCAGGGCGGTTTGCAGGGACGAACAGTCTTTGATGCTGCGCTGTGCGCTGCTTGGTTTTACCCAAAGGTGGACGCCCCTGCTTGCGCCTATGGTATGCCCGCCATTGGTATTCATACTATTGGAAAATATAGCCACCAATTTATGATTTATATGCTTTTAAATTTTGATCCATTTGTCTTGTAGTCTGGCATCGTTTTTCTTTTTTCAGTTTTTCATCAACTTCTTTGGATGTAATGTACGTATGTTGGGCTTTTGTATTATTCTTGTGCACATCGGTTATTTCTTATTTGTCTCCCGCCAACTATGCTTGTCTCATCGGCTTCAAGAATGTTTCCACGGTGACATGATAAGGCGGTGATTTAAAACTGTCATCTTCGTGAGGGGGGACGACTCCTGCTCGTGGCTAGAATTTACTCCTTTTATTAGTACGTCCATACATGTTAAATTGTTAATGTCAATCAATAATCTCATGCTTGCAATGAAACAGTATATAATTGCATATATCATAAATAGTCTAGAGGTTTGGAGGGGTTCTAGAATAATCTGTTTCCCTAGAGAAGGAGAAACCTCTAGACTATTCGTGTTTTTGGCGGTTGGTTGGGCACAATACGTCTCAGTCTCAATGAAGGATGGCAATTTTACCCACGGGTACGGCCCGCATGGGCAGGATATGGACACATTTTTATACTCATGGGTAATACCCATACCCTACCCGTTAAGTCATGGGTAGGGTACGGGTATAACCTTGTACCCGCGGGTATACCCATACCCTGCCCGCTTGTAAACTAATGTTAAGTTGTCGTCAATTAATCATTAATTTGTCATGTTGCTTGTCTGCTCCTATTGACTTATGAGTATATTGTACTCATCTACAAGTTATTGAGTTGAGATAATTGTTTTTTTATCAAATGTGCTATCAATGAGCGTAAAAATGTGAACAACTCATGTGCTATTTGTTCTATCCGCTGAGTACCCAATGGGTACGGGTACCCGTCGGGTATGGGTATGGGTAAAGTTTCATACGCATGGGTACGGGTATGGGTTTTGTACCCACCAACTATACGGGTATGGGCATAGTATTGCTCTACCCCGCCCATACCCTACCCATTGCCATCCTACTCTCAATCTCAGCCTTAGATTTCAGATCGGACGGTACATATAGCCGCATACCATCATCACTAACTCGCATTTTATAGGAATAGAGATATACTTCCGGCCCGTGAATCAGTTTTAGAAAAATATCGAAAGGCTCATGTGGGTGTCATTGACTCATGACTACAGAAATTTAGTACCATCCCAAAAGTGGAGGAAGTTTTGGACCTCCTTAAAAGGGATGCATTTCCACATGCTATTGGAGCATGAGAACAACAGTCATTCCTACTACATTGTGTCTGATCAATGGTGGGGTCGTGAGGATGGCAAAAAGAAAATGCATTGGCGTTCTTGGGAGTGGCTTTTTACGCCGAAGTCCCTCGGGGGCATGGGCTTCAAGGATTTGGCGCTCTTCAACCAAGCTATGTTGGGCAAACAAGGATGGAGGCTTCTGACTGATCCAGAATCTTTGTGTGCTCGAGTTCTAAAGGGAAGGTATTTTCCTTTTGGTGATTTTTGGAATGCTTCTGCTCCTAGTTCTGCCTCGGCTACTTGGCGTGCTATTCTGCATGGGCGGGACCTGCTCAAGCAGGGTGTGCAATGGGGAATAGGAGATGGCAGGAGTACTCTCATTCTCAAGGATCACTGGATCCCTTCCACTCCTCCGGCTATGCTTCGAACTCTTTCACCTATTCCAAACACGGCTACAGTTCACTGTTTGCTTGATGAAGAGAATGGAGGCTGGAATGAGGAATCCGTGCGTGCTTTTTTCCCTCAAGTGGTGGCTGATGACATCCTTAATATTAATGTGAACCTGGAGGGAGGCCCGGACTATGTGCGCTGGCCGTTTACAAGGTATGGTCATTACTCAGTTCGCTCAGCATACAATATGGCCAGGACGAACTTGTTCTTGTTGTCGCGAAGTGGCAATGGTGGGGGCCAGAATTCAGGTTGGCCGTTGGAGGACAAGATGTGGAAGAAGATTTGGAACATCAAGGTCCCGAACAAAATGAAAATCTTGCTGTGGAGGTTTGTTCACAATTGCTTGCCGTCGGGAGAACAATTGCAGCATCGTCAGGTCCCAACGAGGACAGATTGCGTGTTCTGTGGCAGAGCGGAAGGAATCGAGCACCCGTTGCTCTTTTGTGTCCATGCAAGACTGGTCTGGGAGGAGATCAAGCAGATTTTTGGCATAACATTGTGTCGTTCGTCATTCACTTCTCCTAAGCAGTGGCTTTTCGAACTGTTTGACCGGTGCTCCGACAAGGAAATCTCTGTCATCACGGTCTCATTATGGCACATCTAGGAAGCCCGTAATGCTGTTCGCAATGACCCGGAGCCTCCTCATCCTAAGCGGACTGCGGCGAGGTCGATAGCTTATGTGGAGATGATTTTCCAGCACCTTTTCAAGCCTGCTGCTGGCCCTGGACGTGTTTCTCGGGGACGGGCTTTCGTTGGACTCAGCCACCGCCTGGTACGATGCTGATATCCTTTGATGCGGCGGTGTCCTCCGACTGTGTGTCTTCTGCGGCGGGGGTGGTGGTTCAGGATCATTCCGGACTGTGTGTGGCGGCTGCCTCCGAGCCCTTGCCCGGTGTCTCGTCGCCAGAGCTGGCGGAGGCCTTGGCGCTCCGTCGGGCGGTGCAGCTGGCGGGCGAGAAGAACTTTGATCGGTGATTTTTCAATCTAATTGCCTCTCGGTGGTTCAAAGGATTCACTCTCCGATCCGGGACAGGTCCATGGTGGGTTCGATCATCGAGGATATCAAGATGGCGTGTCGAGCCTTGTCTTCGGTCTCTTTTATGCATGTTCGTCGGCATTGTAATATTTTAGCTCATGTTTTAGCTAGATCTAGTCCGAACTCTGTGAGTCCTCGTGTTTTTCATTCTGCTCCGGATTGCATCCGGGAGACTCTATGTAATCTGTTTGCTTGATTAATAAAGGCCGACGTTCTCTCAAAAAAGAACAACGGTCATTCCCGCGCTCTCCGTTTCGTAAACGAGCCGGGCCGAGTGTAGAAATGCATGTTCTAGCTAATGCAACCAAAAAACCGATCTATGGAAGCGGGGGTAGGCCGCAATTATTTATTGCGCTTACTGGGTTTTGAAACCTAAACTCTTGCTTGTAAATTTATACACCTAACCAGTTCACCTATCAAACCGATCTTTTAGTTGCATTGGCTAAAACATACACTTCTACATGGGGCTCAAACCTATGTCATGCGTGCGCTTAATTTTTATCAGTTAGAAACAGATAATTAATCCAAAAATTAGTTATGAATCATTAACGGACGGAAGTGTTGTGAGCTGGGGAGGGGGGAGGAGGTGGGAGGCACGAGGTACTTCGGTCAGTTGTTTCGTGCCCGTGGGGAACGAGCTTTGAACGGAGGGTATGGAGGCAGCAACTAAAACAGAGGGGCTTTTCGAGAAGGACCATGAGTTTGAGTAGCAGGTGAGATTAAAATCTGGACGGTTAATGATGGGCTAATCCTACGACACGGGTGGCCACCAGCGCCAATCCTGGCCGGTCGCCCGGTGCGTAGTAGTGTCTTTCTGTTAATTACATGTTTATTTGTTGAAGAGTTGCACTTTGTTACACGGGGGGCAGCTTTGAACCAACTTGTGAAGTTTTTTAAAGGAGGGCTTATATGAAAGGGTCTGTCTAGGTCTCAGTCAGCTGATACTTCGTGAAGTCTCAGTCAGCTGACATCACGTGTGTGTAGCTAGGGAGATAGCTCGCGAGGTTAGCCACTGCACCAATGCCTTTGCACGCGGTAAATTGGTGGCGTGTTTTATACTTGAGGCAAATGAAGCCGGTTTTTTCCATTGTTTTTACAAATGTTTTTTCCTGTTTTCTCTTTTTATTTTGATAGAGTTTTCTTTGTTTTTATTTGGTTTCTTTTTTCTTCTTCTCCAATTTTTTGTTTGTTTTTTTTTCTTCTCCATTTTTTGTTTGGTATTCTTTCTTCTTCTTCGTTTTTGTTTTCTTTTCCTTATGTTTGATTTTGTTTTCACTCTACATTTCCGTATATGTCAAAACCATTTTTTAATAAGTGACCAACATTTTTTATACACACGTTCAACATTGTTCGAACACTTTTTCAACATTTTTAAAATACTTGTTCAACATTTTTAAATAATCATTCAGCATTTTGTAATACTTACTTCAATATTTTTAATACTTGTTAAACATTTTTAATACTTATTCAACATTTTCAAGACCTCGTTCAACTTTTTTTAATAATTATTCAACATTTTTCAAACACTTGTTCAACATTTTTAATACTTATTCAACATTTTCAAATACATGTTCAATATTTTTCAAATTCTTGTTCAATATTTTTTTAATACTTACTCAATATTTTCCAGATACTTGTTCAACATTTTTACAAATGTGTTTTAAAGAGTGTTTATATATATATGTGTGTGTGTGTGTGTGTGTGTGTGCGTGTGTGTGTGTGTGGAATATTTTTAAAATATAAAGAAAATTACGAAAATAAAGCAAAAAATGAGAAAATAAAACAACAGAAAACACTCCAGGCGGCTGGGCCGGCCCATCTAGGGATGCCCTGACGCGAGAGCTACCCCTGGCTCGGTTAAAGCGAGAAATAGCCAAATCACTAACTGAGGAGGACTCCTTCTAAAGAACACTCCCACCTCCCTAGGTTGTGACAAGTGGCGTGTTGTATGTGCACCACTTTTCGCAAGCTGGAAGTTTTCCCTTTTTTTAGATCCGTTTATTCAAAATCATGCGTCCAAATCTCGAACTGTTTACATCGCTGGATTCCTCGCATCGAGATCTTTGAAACTAGATCTCATGTTCATAGGTGTTGACGAACCTTTTTTTTCACGAAAAAACCGAACTAGGAGCACGTGTTTTTCCCTTTCCGGAAGCCGTTTCCAAGAGGTACGGTTGTGCCTCTTGCCAAAAAAAAAGAGAAAATATGTTTTTTTGTTTCCGAGAGGCACCGTGCCTCTCGCGGAAGTAAAACCGTGCCTATTGTGGAAGCAAAAACGTGCCTCTCATGAAAAGAGAAAAAAAGAAAACGATTTTTTTCGTTTCCGAGAGGCATGACCGTGCCTCTCACAAAAGCAAAACCATGCCTCTCGCGAAAGAAAAAAAAGGAAAAAGATATTTTTTCCCTTTCCGAGAGGCACGGCCGTGCTTCTCGCGGAAGCAAAACCGTGCCTCTCGCGGAAGAAAAAAAGTGAAAACACCTTTTTTTCCGTTTCCGGGTGGCACGACCGTGCCTCTCGTGAAGCAAAACCATGCCTCTCGTGGAAGTAAAACCATGGCTCTTGAGGAAGAAAAAATTGCGCTTTTGTCGCGCAATTTTTTTTTCCGATTTTTGTCAAAAAGCTAAGAAAGACCGATGGAAAACCGATAAGTTAAAAAAATCAGAAAACCCATCTAAAAAGCCGAAAATGTGTGCGGAAAAATAAACAAACAAAATCCAGAGGGAGCGCACAGGGCGCGACACGTGACGGCGACTGAGAGCACGCCAAGTGACGCGCTCTCAACACACCACAAGTGATCGTTTCGAGGCTCTGGAAGGAGCGCTCGCCAACTAGTTGCTCTCGAGGAATAGGGGCGCCCTCTTTTACTCCCCGTGTCGTTGGGTTGTCTGTTGTGGGCCTTTTGTTTTGTGTTGAACTATATCTGTTGCGGGCTTCAAATGTTGGCTGAGATTGTCTTGCCAGTATCTTTCAACACATTTTTATCTTCTTATTTTGAACAAATGAACTATCGAGAGCAACTAATTAACGATCGCTTCTTCGGGAGCCTCCCAACGATCACGCTCTGGGGTTTTTCCTATGGATTTTGTGTTTTTCTTTTATTTTTCACACGTGTTTTCGGCTTTTTAGATGGGGTTTTGGCTTTTTGGTTTCCCACGGCTCTTTCTTAGCTTTTGGATGGGAAAAAAATTGATTTTTTTTTGCGAAAAAACATGTTTTCTTTTTTCCTTCCACGGGAGGCACGGTTTTGCTTCCGTGAGAGGCACGGTTTTGCTTTCGCGAGAGGCTCGGGCATGCCTCTCAGAAACAAAAAAACTCGTTTTTTTTCTTTCACAAGAGGCACGGTTTTGCTTTCGCAATAGGCACGGCCGTGGCCCTCGAAAACGAAAAAAACATGTTTTTTTCCTGTGAGAGGCACAGTTTTGCTTCTAAGAGAGGCACGTTTTTGCTTTCGCGTGAGGCACGACCTTGCCTCTTAGAAAAGAAAAAACACATTCTTTTTTCTTTTTACTTTCTGCGAGAGGCACAGTTTTGCTTCCGTGAGAGGTACAGTTTTGTTTTCGCGAGAGGTACGACCGTGCCTCTCTTTAAAAACGTGCACTCGGTTTGTTTTTCCGTCCAGTTTTTCGTGAAAAAAAGTTTGTCAAAACCTATCAACATGGGATCTTGTTTTGATGATCTCGACGCGAGAATCCAATGGTGAAAATGGTTTAAGATTTGGACGCACAGTTTAAGAGACAAAACATTTTGAATAAACAGATCAACGAAAAAAGGGAAAACTCCTAGGTTGCGACAAGTGGCGCGACTTGTCGCATTCTAGGGAGTGGGAGTGATCTTTGAAAGGAGTACTCCTTAATTATTGATTTCGCGAACTATCTTTCTATCCCGTGATGCGTCCCTCCTTGCATGCCTATGTTTGGAAACAGTGACGTCTATCTTTGGGAAGAACACTAAGGACAAAGAGAGTGGGACCACATTCTATTGATATAAGAAAACAAGAGGATGATTAAAATATTATAGAGAGAAAAGGATAAATGGGTAAAAAACTAACTAAAAAAATGATGAAACTACATTTGTTCAAAAATCGACATAATATGATATTTTCACCTATAAATTTGATACGTCCATTTTGCATCATGTTTTCCTACTGATATTTATAATGTTTTTTATCAATATAATACTTTGTGGAGCAATTCTAATGCCTTTTCTCTCTTAATTTGCAAGATTGACATGAAAAGGGGAATTGCCGGCAGCTGGAATTGTGGACCTAAAAAAGCCATGTCAGAGATACCTATACTACACATTTCCAAATGAGCTGAAATTTCACGGAGAATTATTTTGTAATAAATAAAAATTATTGGTGAAAAGAAATACCATAGGGGGCCACCTAGGTGCCCACTAGGCACCAGGGCGCGCCCACACCCCTGGGCGCGCCCTGGTGGCTTGTGGGGCCCCTGGCCAGCCTCTGGTGCCCATCTTCTGGTGTATAAACCCATTTGCCATAGAAAAAATTAAGGAGAGGACTTTCGGGACGAAGCGCCATCGTCTCGAGGAAGAACCTGGGCAGGAGCACTTTTGCTCTCTAGCGGAGCGATTCTGCCGGGGATACTTCCATCCGGGAGGGGGAAATCGAAGTCATTAACAACACCAACAACCCTCTCATTGTGGGAGGACCAATCGTCATCAATATCTTCACCAGCACCATCTCATCTCAAACCCTAGTTCAGCTCTTGTATTCAATCTTTGTATCAAAACCTCAGATTTGTACATGTGGGTCGCTAGTAGTGTTGATTACATTTTATAGTTGATGCTAGTTGGTTTATTTGGTAGAAGATTAATTGTTCAGATCCTTAATGCTATTCAATACCCCTTTGAGCTTGGACATGAATATGATTTATGAGTAGTTACTTTTGTTCTTGAGAACACGGGAGAAGTCTTGTCATAAGTAATCATGTGAATTTGGTATTCATTCGATATTTTGATGATATGTATGTTGTTGCTTCCTTTAGTGGTGTCATGTGAACGTCGACTACATGACACTTCACCATCTTTGGGCCTAAGGGAAGGCATCATGGAGTAGTAATTAGATGATGGGTTGCTAGAGTGACATAAGCTTAAACCCTTGTTTATGCTCTATTCTGTAAGGGGCTGATTTGGATCCATATGTTTCATGATATGGTTAGATTTATCTTAATTCTTCTTTCATAGTCGCGAATGCTTGCGAGAGGGGTTTATCATAAGTCAGAGGCTTTTTCAAGTAAGAATAGAACCCAAGAACGGGTCCACCCACATATCAAATTATCAAAGTAACGAACACGCATCAAACAAACATGATGAAAGTGACTAGATGAAATTCCCGTGTGTCCTGAAGAACGGTTTGCTTATTATAAGAGACCATTTCGGCCTGTCCTTTGCTACAAAAAGGATTGGGATAACTTGCTGCACTTTTTTTTACTGTTATTACTTATTGCTCGTTACAAATTATCTTGCTATCAAACTACTTGTTACCCACAATTTCAGTGCTTGCATACAATACCTTGCTGAAAACCGCTTGTCATTTCCTTCTGCTCCTCGTTGGGTTCAACACTCTTACTTATCGAAAGGACTATGATTGATCCCCTATACTTGTGGCTCATCAAGACTCTTTTCTGGCACCGTTGCCGGCGAGTGAAGCGCCTTTGGTAAGTGGAATTTGGCAAGGAAACATTTATATTACATGCTGAAATTTACTGTCACTTGTTACTATGGAAAACAATCTTTTGAGGGGTTTGTTCTGGGTATCTTCACCTCGACCGGAAGCACAAAGAGTTGCTCCTCAACCTACTGAACCTACTAAAAAATGTTTATTATGAGATTCCTTCGGATATGATAGAGAAACTGCTAGCTAATCCTTATGCGGGAGATGGAACCGTACATCCCGATATGCACTTAATCTATGTGGATGAAGTTCATGGATTATTTAAGATTGTAGGTTTATCCAAAGACGGAGTTAAGAAGAAGGATTTACCTTTCTCTTTGGGGGGAAAGGCATTGACATGGTATAGGCTATGTGATGATATTGGAATGTGGGATTGGAACAGATTGAAATTGGAATTCCATCAAGAATGTTTTATCCTATGCATCCGGTCATCGTGATCGGAATTATATATATAATTTTGGCCTAGTGAAGGAGAAAGCATCGCTCAAGCTTGGGGGAGGCTTAAGTACATGATGTACACATGCCCCAATCATGAGCTCTCAAGAGAAATTATCTTACAGAATTTTTATGCTCGGCTTTCTCGTAATGATTAAACCATGCTTGATTCTTCTTCTACGGGTTCCTTTATGAAGAAAACTATTGAATTTAGATGAGATCTTCTAGAAAGAATTAAATGCAACTCTGAAGATTGGTAACTCAACAAAGGCAAAGAGTCAGGTATAATACTTAAGTTTGATTTGTTAAATCTTTTATGAATACCCATGCTTTTCATAAGTTTAGCACTAAATATGGAGTTGACTCTGAGATAGTAGCTTCCTTTTGTGAATCATTTGCTACTCATGCTGATCTCCCTAAGAAGAAGTGATTTAAATATCACCCCCCGTATTAAATAAAAGATTGAGGAACCCATTATAGCTAAAGATGAAACTATCATTTACAATGTTGATCCAGTTGTGCCTACCGCTTATATTGAGAAACCACCCTAACATACTAAGGTTTCAACCATGGTTAACAAAAGTAATATTAAAACATCTAGACCGTCTGAACAAATTAAAGTTGAACCTAATGTTTCTATGGTTAAAGATCTCTTGGTCAATAATATTGATGGGCATGTTATTTACTTCTGTGATAAAGCTACTAGAATTGTTAACCCTGATAGTAAAGACAAGAATAAACCTGTTGTTGGCATGCCTGTTGTCTCTGTCAAAATAGGAGATCATTGTTACCATGGCTTATGTGATTTGGGTGCTATTGTAAGTGCTATCTCGTTTACCTTATATCAAGAGATTATGAATGATATTGCACCTGTTGAGATAGAATACATTGATGTTGCTATTAAACTTGCGAATAGAGATACTATTTCACCGCTTGGGATTGTTAGATATGTTGAAGTCTTGTGTGAAAAAATAAAATACCCTACTGATTTTTGAGTTCTTGGTTCTCCACAAGATGATTTTTGTCCCATTATATTTGGTAGACCTTTCTTGAATACAGTTAACGCTAAGATTGATTTCAATAAGGAAACTATAAGTGTTAACTTTGGTGATGTATCTCATGAGTTTAATTTCTCTAAATTCCGTAGACAACCTCATGATAAAGAATGCCAAGTAAGGATGAAATTATTGGTCCTGCTTCTATTGCCGTACCTCCTACTGATCTGTTAGAATAATATTTGCTAGACCATGAAAATGATATGCACATGAATGAAAGAAATGAAATAGATAAGATGTTCATTGATCAACCACCTATCCTTAAACACAATTTGCCTGTTGAAACTCTTGGAAGTCCTCCTACACCTAAAGGTGATCCCATGTTTGAATTGAAATAATTACCTGATACACTGAAATATGCTTATCTTGATGAAAAGAAGATATATCTTGTTATTATTAGTGTTAATCTTTCAGAGCATGAAGAAAATAAATTACTAAAAACTCTGAAGAAGCACCGTGCCACTATTGGATATACTCTTGAAGATCTTAAGGGCATTACTCCCACTCTATGTCAGCACAAGATTAATATGGAACTTGATGCTAAGCCAGTTGTTGATCATCAGCGACGATTGAATCCTAAGATGAAGGATGTGGTAAGAACTAAAATATTAAAGCTTCTGGAAACATGTATCATTTATTCCATAGCAGATAGTAGATGTGTAAGTCCTCTCCATTGTGTTCCTAAGAAAGGAGGTATAATTGTTGTTCCTAATGATAAAAATGAACTCATTCCACAAAGAATTGTAACTGGTTATAGAATGGCTATTGATTTCAGGAAAATAAACAAAGTTACCAGAAAAGACCATTACCCCTTGCCTTTTATAGATCAAATGTTAGAAATATTATCCAAGCACACACACACACACACACACACTTTTATTTTCTTGATGGATATTCTGGTTTCTCTCAAATACCCGTGTCACACGAAGATCAAGAGAAAACTAATTTTACTTGCCCCTTTGGAAGTTCTGCTTATAGACGTATGACTTTTGGTTTATGTAATGCACCTGCCACCTTTCAAAGATGTATGACCGCCACATTCTCTGATTTTTGTGAAAAAATTGTTGAGGTTTTCATGGATGATTTCTCTATTTACGGGACTTCTTTTGATGATTACTTAAGCAACCTTAATCGATTTTTGCAGAGAGTTGAACAAACAAATCTTGTCTTGAATTGGGAGAAGTGCCACTTTATAGTAAATGAAGGTATTGTCCTCGGGCATAAAATTACTGAACGAGGTATTGAAGTAGATAAAGCTAAGGTTGATGCAATCGAGAAAATGCCATGTCCTGAAGATATTAATGGTATACGAAGTTTCCTTGGTCATGTTGGTTTCTATAGGAGGTTCATTAAAGACTTGTCTAGAATTTCTAGGCCTCTTACTAATCTCTTGCAAAAAGATGTTCCATTTATTTTTGATGATGATTGTGTAGAAGCCTTTGAAACACTTAAGAAAGCCTTAACCTCTGCACCTATTGTTCAACCACCTCATTGAAACTTACCATTTGAAATTATGTGTGATGCTAGTGATTATGTTGTTGGCGTTATTCTAGGACAAAGAGTTGAAAAGAAATTAAATGTTATCCATTATGCTAGTAAAACTCTAGACAGTGCTCAAAGAAATTATGCTACTATTGAGAAAGAATTTTTAGCAGTTGTATTTGCATGTGATCAATTCAGATCCTACATCGTTGATTCTAAAGTAATTGTTCACACCGATCATGCTGCTATTAAATATCTTATGGAAAAGAAAGATGCTAAACCTAGACTCTCTATGTGGGTTCTGTTGCTACAATAATTTGACTTGCATATTACTGATAGGAAGGGAGTTGAGAATCCTGTAGCTGATAATTTGTCTACGTTGGAAAATATTCTTGATGACCCACTACCTATTGATGATAACAATTAGCCATTATAAATACTTATCGTAATACTCCTTGGTATGCAGACTATGCTAATTATATCACTGCTAAATATATACCACCTAGTTTCACATACCAACAAAAGAAAAAAGTTCTTCTTTGATTTAAGACAATACTTCTGGGATAATCCACATCTTATAAAGGAGTAGATGGTATTATTAGATGTTGTATACCTGAGCATGAACATGAACAAATCCAACGGAAGTGTCAATCGGAGGCTTATGGAGGACACCACGCTGGAGATAGAACCGCACATAAGGTATTACAATCTGGGTTTTATTGGCCTACTCTCTTCAGGGATGCTCGTAAGTTTGTCTTTTCTTGTGATGGATGCCAAAGAATCGGTAATATTGATAGACATCAAAAGATGCCTATGAATTATTCACTTGTTATTGAACCATTTGATGTTTGGGAATTTGATTATATGGGACCTTTTCCTTCCACTAATGGGTATACTCATATTCTAGTTGATGTGGATTACGTCACTAAGTGGGTAGAAGCTATTCCAACTAGTAGTGCTGATAATAACACTTCTATTAAAATGCTTAATTTATTTTCCCGAGGTTTGGAGTCCCTAGATATTTAATGACTCATGATGGTTCACATTTTTTCATGGTGCTTTTTGTAAACTACTTGTCAAATACGATGTTAACCATAGAATTGCATCCCCTTATCACCCTAAATCTAGGGGTCAAGTTGAATTGAGAAATAGGGAAATAAAGTTAATTTTGCATAAGATCATTAATAGATCTAGAAAGAATTGGTCTAGGAAACTTGAGGATGCATTATGGGCTTATAAAACCGCTTATAAGAATCCTATGGTTATGTCTTCGTATAAAATGGTTTATGGAAAAGTGATACGTCTCCAATGTATCTATAATTTTTGATTGTTCAATGCTGTTATATTATCATTCTTGGATGTTTTATAATCATTTTATATCATTTTTTAGTACTAACCTATTGACATAGTGCCAAGTGCCAGTTGCTGTTTTCTGCATGTTTTTTTTACATCACATGAAATCAATACCAAACAGAGTCCAAATGCAAGAAAACTTTTTGTGGATTTTTTGGACCAGAAGACATCTAGTGGGACACAGAAGCGCCGGGGGGGGGTGCTCTGAGGGGAGCACAACATCTAGTGGGACACAGAGGCAAGCCTGGAGGCCCATGCACGCCCTGGTGGGTTGTGCCCACCTCGGGTGCCTCTCGAACCGACTCTTTGCTCTATAAATACCCCAATATTCCAGAAACCCTAGGAGAGTCGACGAAAATCAATTCCAGCCGCCGCAGAGTCCAGAACCACCAGATCCAATCTAGACACCATCACGGAGGGGTGCATCATGTCCATTGGTGCCTCTCCGATGATGCGTGAGTAGTTCTTTGTAGACCTATGAGTCTGTAGTTAGTAGCTAGATGGCTTCCTCTCTCTCTTTTGATTCTCAATACAATGGTCTCTTGGAGATCCATATGATGTAAGTCTTTTTGTGGTGTGTTTGTTGGGATCAGATGAACTTTGAGTTTATGATCAGATCTATCTTTTTATCCATGAAAGTTATTTGAGTCTTCTTTGATCTCTTATATGCATGATTTCTTATATGCATGATTTCTTATAGCCTCGTATTTCTTCTCTGATATTTGGGTTTTGTTTGGCGAACTCCATCTATTTATCTTGCAATGGGAAGAGGTGCTTTGTAGTGGGTTCGATTTTACAGTGCTTGATCCCAGTGACAGAAGGGGAATCGACACGTATGTATCGTTGCTACTAAGGATAAAATGATGGGATCTATTTCTACATAAATAGATCTTGTCTACATCATGTCATCATTCTTATTGCTTTACTCTGTTTCTCCATGAACTTAATACACTAGATGCATGCTGGATAGCGGTCGATGTGTGGAGTAATAGTAGTAGATGCAGGCAGGAGTCGGTCTACTAATCTTGGACGTGATGCCTATATAATGATCATTGCCTGGATATCATCATGATTATTTGAAATTCTATCAATTGCCCAACAGTAATTTGTTTACCCACCCTTTGCTATTTTTCTCGAGAGAAGCCACTAGTGAAATCTACGGCCCCCGGGTCTCTTCTTTAATATATTTGCCTTTGCGATCTATTTTATTTGCCTTTATTTTCAGATCTATTAAACCAAAAGTACAAAAATACCTTGCTGCACTTTATTTTATTTGGTGTTTGATCTATCAAATTATTACAACTCTCTCACGTCCGCTTGCCAATTTCTGGTGCCGTTACCCGAAAGGGATTGACAACCCCTTTAACACGTCGGGTTGCGAGTATTTGTTATTTGTGTGCAGGTGTTGTTTACGTAGTGTTGCTTGGTTCTCCTACTGGTTCGATAACCTTGATCTCATCACTGAGGGAAATACCTACCGTCGCTGTGCTGCATCATCCCTTCTCTTTGGAGAAATACCGACGTAGTCTAGCAGACATCAAAAGGAATTTCTGGCGCCATTGCCGGGGAGGATCATCAACATCTACCAGGTTCCTAATCATAAATCTCATCTCCTCGCAATTTACATTATTTGCCATTTGCCTCTCGTTTTCCTCTCCCCCACTTCACAAAAATTTGCCATTTTATTTCGCCCTCTTCTTCGTTCGCCGTTTTCTCGCTTTCTAGCTAGTCTTAATGGCTAGCGTGTCTACTCCTCCTTTGTTGCCAGATTTTGAAGTTTTATTCTTCAAGCAACGACAAGGAGAAAATTTGAAAGATGCTTGGTATAGGCTTATGGAATCCTATCGTATTTGCAATTTAAAGGGGGACACTAAGATCTTGCTTCGTAATTTTTACATAGGATTGGCTTTGCATCATAGACAACTCCTAGATTTTGCCGCTAAAGGGAATTTTATTGACCTTGATGCTAATGCTACCTATGAAATTTTAGAATGAATTCTGGGGGTTCCACCACAAAAGAAGGGGTTATCTTTCACCCCCGAGGGAGTTCAAATGTTGGACAAACTTGGTGATTTGCATGAACATTTGGTTGAATTACAAAAATATAACAAACCCCTCAAACATCTCAATGGTAGCATCAATCACATGAACACCTTGATTACTCTCTACAACAGGCGATTGGATATTTTGGATCTAAAGATGGTTTCTTTTCCTGAGAATTTAGGGAAGTGTAAAGAGCCTCCCGGGTTTGAGAAAACCCTTACAAAAGTTGCCAAAACTACGGATGACAAAAACTTAGATCAGTGATTTATGCCTAGCTAGGGGCGTGAAACAATAGCGCTTGTTGGGAGGCAACTCAATGAATAAAATTTATTTTTTCCTTTGGCTTTCTGTTCTTGAGTGTTTATACAATTATGCTACTGTTATGATTGTCTTTTTTGTGTGTTTTAGTTAGTGTTTGTGCCAAGTAAAGCCTTTAGGATCTTCTTGGGTGATAGTTGTTTGATCTTGCTGAAAAAACAGAAACTTTTGCGTCCAGAGTTACAATTTTCATAATTCACAAAAGCGACGAAAAACTCTGAAGTTTTTACAGTAGATTGATATACCAATTGCCTGTCCTAATTTTTCAAAAGTTTTGGAGTTACATAGGTACGAGAACAATTCGCATCTTCACAGACTGCTCTGTTTTTGAAAGATTCTGTTTTCGTTGTGTTATGTGCTTATTTTGATGATTTTATGGTTTTCTTTGAAGAGTTTTTGCCATGGAAAAGTAAGAATACATTAGACATAAAGAAATAACAAAATTTGAATAAGTTTTCTACAGTACTTAAAGTAAAGATTGGTTTTCTTATACTAACGGATCTCACGAAGGTTTTGTTGAGTTTTGTGTGATTGAAGTTTTCAAGTTTTGGGTGATGTTACGATGGATGAAGGAATAAGGAGTAAGAAGAGCCTAAGCTTGGGGATGTCGATGGCACCCCAAGACATTATCCAAAGAGTAGCAAGAAACTAAGCTTGGGGATGCTTCGAGTGGCATCCCCTCTTTCTTCTAACGACCATCGATATTTTACTCGAAGCTATATTTTTATTCGTCACATACTATAAGTTTTGCTTGGAGCGTCTTGTATGATATGAGTCTTTTCTTGTTTTTTTTTGTTTTAAGTGTTGATTCCTTTCTGGACACACCTATTTGAGAGAGCCAAAATTATGCCATGACTTGTTAGAATTGTTCTCTATGCTTCACTTAATTTTTTATGAGCTATGGATTTGCTCTAGTGCTTCACTTATATCTTTTTGACCACGGTGTGCTTTAATATTTTTGAAGAAATGCACTCTTGCTTCACTTAGATTTATTTGAGAGTTAGTAAAATTTTCAATAAATTCTCTCTTGCTTCACTTAAATTAATTTGAGAGAAAGAAAAATTATGCTCATGATCTTCACTTATATTTGTTTGAGCTTATCAAAAGCAACACATGAAAATTAGTCCCAAAGTGATAGATATCCAAGAAGGATATAATAAAAACTTTCATGAAGATCATTGGACAAAATAAACTTGATTCTTAGTAATAGTTTTGAGATATGATGATGTGATATGTGAGTCATGTTGATGAGTAATTATGCTTTAGTAAGAATATTGGTGTTAAGGTTTGTGATTCCCTATGCAATCACGAAAGTCAATAGTTGTGCAATGAAATTACATCCTACTTGTGGTGCACTATTCGGTGTTAATTATGCTCAATGCTCGCTTATGATATTTTTCGTTTCTTCGTTGTCCGCTTCTCAATCTTTTGCTAGCTTTCATTTTGCACTAAGTATGATCACTACGTGTGCATCCAAAATCCTTTAAACCAGTTTTGCCACATGAGTCCACTATATCTACCTATATGCGGTATTCTTTTGCCGTTCTAAGCAAATTTGTATGTGCAATCTCTAATTTCAAAATAAATTTCTCTTTTGTGTGCTCGTACCGCTCGCAAGGTGATGAGGGGTGGCCAATATTTTCTATGCTAGATGTGTTATTCTCACGATGAGTGTTTATTCACTTGTCATTGCACGAGAGTAAGGCAAAGGTATTAGGGATGCCCAGTCCTGAAATGAAAAATGAATTTAATTTATGTTGTCAAATAATAAATTCCTTGGAAAGTGTTGGTATGGAGGGCACCCGTGGATACGGTTAGCCATGTAAAGTGAAAGTATGGTTGAAAAAGGAATAAACTTTATTTTCTGTTTGGGAACCACCTATGATATATTTAGAATGGAAAGTATTGAGAGCTCTAAGTCGTTTTCGTTGGTGGGAAAAGTATACCTCTCAAAATGTTTTTATATCTCAATTTCCGCTTTGAGCTCTGGCACCTCTACAAATCCCTACTTCCCTCCGCGGAGGGCCTTTCTTTTACTTTATGCAATTTTTATATTTGAGTCTCCATCTTCTCTTATAAAGCACCAACTAGGAGGCACTATGATCGTACTTGAGCATTGGGTGTAGCTAATATGCGAGTGTGTTTCATGAATGGATCAATGATTGAGCATGATGGGCTAGGGATAACTTATTTTAGCGTTGATATTTTGAAAGACATGGTTGCTTGTTGATATGCTTGACTATTTAAGTCTCATGTCAAAACTGGACTATTGCTTTGAACAATATAAAATTCCAAATGTCCATGCTATAAAGAAAAGAATATGAGACGACATGTTAGGCAGCATTCCACATCAAAAATTCTGTTTTTATCATTTACCTACTCAAGGACGAGTAGGAATTAAGCTTGGGGATGCTGATACGTCTCCAACGTATCTATAATTTTTGATTGTTCCATGCCATTATATTATTATTCTTGGATGTTTTATAATCATTTTATATCAATTTTTGGTACTAACCTACTGACATAGTGCCAAGTGCCAGTTGCTGTTTTCTGCATGTTTTTTTACATAGCAGGAAATCAATACCAAACGGAGTCCAAACGCAACGAGACTTTTTGTGGATTTTTTTGGACTAGAAGACCTCCAGTGGGCCAGAGAAGCGCATGGGGGGGGGGGTGCTCCGAGGGGAGCACAACCCACCAGGGCGCACCTGGAGGCCTAGGCGCGCCCTGGTGGGTTGTGCCCACCTCGGGTGCCTCCTGAACCGACTCTTTGCTCTATAAATATACCAATATTCCAGAAACCCTAGGAGGGTCGACGAAAATCAATTCCACCCGAGAGTCCAGAAACACCAGATCCAATCTAGACACCATCACGGAGGGGTGCATCATGTCCATTGGTGCCTCTTCGATGATGCGTGAGTAGTTCTTTGTAGACCTACGGGTCCGTAGTTACTAGCTAGATGGCTTCCTCTCTCTCTCTCTCTCTCTCTCTCTCTCTCGCTCTCTCTCTCTCTTGATTCTCAATACAATGATCTCTTGGAGATCCATATGATGTAAGTCTTTTTGCGGTGTGTTTGTTGGGATCGGATGAACTTTGAGTTTATGATCAAATCTATCTTTTTATCCATGAAAGTTATTTGAGTCTTCTTTAATCTCTTATATGCATGATTGCTTATAGCCTCGTATTTCTTCTCCAATATTTGGGTTTTGTTTGGCGAGCTTGATCTATTTATCTTGCAATGGGAAGAGGTGCTTTGTAGTGGGTTCGATCTTACGGTGCTTGATCCCAGTGACAGAAGGGGAACCGACACGTATGTATCGTTGAAACTAAGGATAAAACGATGGGGTCTATTTCTACATAAATAGATCTTGTCTACATCATGTCATCATTCTTATTGCATTACTCTGTTTCTCCATGAACTTAATACACTAGATGCATACTGGATAGCGGTCGATGTGTGGAGTAATAGTAGTAGATGCAGGCAGGAGTCGGTCTACTAATCTTGGACGTGATGCCTATATAATGATCATTGCCCGGATATCGTCATGATTATTTGAAGTTCTATCAATTGCCCAACAGTAATTTGTTTACCCACCCTTTGCTATTTTTCTCGAGAGAAGCCACTAGTGAAATCTATGGCCCCCGAGTCTCTTCTTCAATATATTTGCCTTTGCGATCTGTTTTATTTGCCTTTATTTTCAGATCTATTAAACCACAAGTACAAAAATACCTTGCTGCACTTTATTTTATTTGGCGTTCGATCTATCAAATTATTACAACTCTCTCACGTCCGCTTGCCAATTTCTGGCGCCGTTACCCGAAAGTGGTTGACAACCCCTTTAACACGTCGGGTTGCGAGTATTTGTTATTTGTGTGCAGGTGTTGTTTACGTAGTGTTTCTTGGTTCTCCTACTAGTTCGATAATCTTGGTCTCATCACTGAGGGAAATACCTATCGTCACTGTGTTGCATCATCCCTTCCTCTTTGGGGAAATACCGACGTAGTCTAGCAGACATCAAAAAGTATGTCATTTACCTCTTGAGTTAGAACATAAAGCATATTGGGCAATTAAAGAACTTAATTATGATTTCAAACTTGCTGGTGAGAAGAGGTTATTTGATATTAGCTCGTTTGATGAGTGGAGAACCCGAGCATATGAAAATGCCAAGTTGTTTAAACAAAAACTTAAAAATGGCACGATAAAAGAATTCAAAAACGAGAATTCAAAGTGGTTGGGTATGTTCTATTGTACAACTCTCGTTTCAGATGCTTTACAGGAAAACTTCTCTTTAAATGGGAAGGACCATATATCATCGAAGAATTTTATCGTTCCGGAGCTATCAAAATCAACAACTCCGAAGGCACTAATCTGAGGGTGGTCAATGGACAAAGAATTAAGCATTATATCTCAAATACACCTATTAATTGTGAAACTAACATTATTTGTCGGTGTACAAAAAGAGGGGTGCATTTTTGTACCCCTATACCTGTGCACGGGCAGTCGGAGCCGCGCCTACGGTCACGCCAAGCAGAGCAGGGGACGTGAGCCAAGGTAAGACCGAAGCTCAAGATAATCAGAGCAAAGCCAAGGCCAAGACCACAAAGAGCAGAGGAACGAAGCAGGTTCCCCGGCAAGACCCTTGCCGGGGCAGCCTCAGCAGCCCCGGCAAGATCCTTGCCGGGACAGCTCGCCCCACACCAACAGAGCGAGCCACCCTTGAGCCCACGGTCCCCAACGCCATCATCCACATGGGGCCAGGGCTCGGGAAGGCACCTCTGTGGTGGCATGCAGATCTTTGTGAAGACATATTCAAGATCAGATGAGGATTAGAAGACGACAACCCTCGGCAAGATCCTTACCGAGGAAAGCCACCAGACCCCCGGCAAGGTCCTTGCCGAGGACGACAGCGCGCCACGACAAGACCCTTGCCGGGCCACCCGGCAAGGCCCTCTCCAAGGACGCCAGCAGGGCCACCACCAGGCCCACGCCAACCAAGCTTCCACCGCCATTCACATGCAGCTGCCAGCCCAACCAGCTGGGCGGGCACCTGCGTGGCAACATGCAGCTCCCAGGCCAATTCATCGAGCGCCTGCATGGCGGCATGCAGATCTTCGTGAAGGCTCCACCATCGCGCCACCTCAGTTGCCTGCCTGCCTACATGGCGCCGCACGCCTCACTGGCCAGGGCGCGTCTCAAGGCGAGGAGGAGCGGCGACGGACGGGACGGGCCTCGCCCCCGTCCCCGATAAAGTAGAGGGACACCTAAGCTACGCATTAAATGCGTCTTGTCCTGTAATACGAGCGATAAGCTCAGGGCACTGTATGCCTTTCCACCTCCCGTGTACCACTGTGGCAGCCCCTTTTGACTATAAAAGGAGGCCCATGGCATACTGGAGAAGGATTCGGCTCTTTCGAACCACGCATCGACCACAGCTAGTTCGAGAGCTCAAGAACTCTCTGAAATACACCCACCAAAGCAGGACTAGGGTTTTACGCATCCTCGCGGCCCGAACCTGGGTAAACGATCCTTGTGCTGGCTACTAACCCTGCTCTTCACGCAACCTCGCGCCCCGGCAACCGTAGTAGGGATTCTTGTGATCCCATAGGTGTCGTTCCACACCGACATCTTTGGCGCGCCAGGTTGGGGGCGCAGTTGTGAGAACCTGGTCTAGTGATTAGCCTAGCAGTTCTTCGTCGCCATGGCTCCTAAGAAGAAGACGACCACGACGGTCGGCTCGTTGGGAGCCGAACGGCCCGTGCCGATGCGGGCAAGCAGTGGACCGGTCGCAGACAGGACCCGGGCCGCGGTCCGCGAGCACCAGCATCGCCCTGGTAGTCAGAGCCTGGTGAGCGGCGTTTTATCGCGCACCAGACGACCAACCACACGTCGCCGGATCCAAAGACGGAGCTGGGCCCCCCGCAGACGGCGCGGAGCCCTCCAGGGGTGTCGTTGTGCCACCTCCGGGCGGCGCAGCGACCTCCAGGACGCCCTCACCGGCGGCCACTACGCGCTCTTCCCATGGTGTGCGCGCCGAGCAGCGTCACCACGTTGGTGACCCTGAGCACCGCCGTGGGAAGAGCCCCGTGCATCATCCGCAGGATGAAGGGGTTCAGCACGCCCGCTGAAGCGCTGGCAAAAATGGCACGCGGCCGCTGGGTCGTAACGGAGCTCCTTCTAATGTAGTTAGAAGTCGAAGCGCGTCGCGATCCACGCAGCTGTCGCCGCAGCCCACGCCAGCAGAAGCTTTGGCGCGCGCGCAGCAGCTCCTCGACTTCCCTCCTGCTGCGGAGAAGCTTGACGAGTGGAGGGCCACCATCCGGAGCCTCGTCGCCGTCGCCAACAAAGACGATCTGCGACCGGCGGGACCCTCGGGTCGGCGCTCCACCGAGCCACCGCATGCTGGTGCTGGGAGGACCGGGGGAGTTGCGGCCACGGTGCACTCTCCTCCTCCTCGGCAGCCGCCGCGGGCGTCGGCCCGTCGTGACGACGCTTGTGATAACATCTCCATAGCATCGTCCGACCCGCGGACCCTCCGCGACCAGCGCCAGGTCCTTCGGGAACGAGCTCACGAAGATGCTCGAACCACCATCGAGCGCTGGCGCGAAACGCGCCGCCAGTCGGACAAGCGGGCGGGACCCGCTATGGACCACCCGGCACTGGGGGCTCCGGCGGCCTACCTTACGAGGTGGGCTGCCCGGCCTTTACCCGTGAGTTGCGGCAGTTCCAGTGGCCGTCCCACTGCACGTTCAAGCCCGACGTCGGCGAGAAGTACACTGGCAAGACCCATCCATCCGAGTTCCTCAGCATCTACACCATCGCGATGCAGGCTGCTGGGGCTTGCGACAACAAGGTGCTTGCCAACTATTTCCCGCTGGCGCTCAAGCCCAATGTGATGTCTTGGTTGATGCACTTGCCGGTGGATTCCATTTCTTCTTGGTCGGATCTGTGCCATGAGTTCGTTGGCGCCTTCATAGGAGGCCACCAAGCTCATGGCCAGGCCAGTGATCTGCACATCATTCCCCAGAGAGAAGGGGAAACCCTGCGCAAGTATATCCAGAGATTCAGCCGGGTGCAGTACAACATCCCCGACGTTCATCCCGCCGCTGTGATTAGCGCGTTCCACCAGAACGTGCGCAATCGCAAGATGCGCGAGGAGCTGGCGATGACCAAGGTTAAGGATGTGGCTGAGCTCTACGTTCTGGCCGATAGGTGCACCCGGGCTGAAAAGGGAAGGAAGTACCCCGGCGAAGACGCCGGCACGGAAACCGACTCTACCGATGAAGACGCCGCTACCCTAACGAAGAAGGGCCGGCGTCACAACAGGAAATGCAAAGGCAAGGCCGTGCTTGCCGTTGAGGGATCTGACGACACCGGTGCCGGCAAGAAGGTCAAGGCAGGCGCCCCCGACAAGGAGATTGCCGGGTGCACCGCCTGCCGGGCCTTGGCGGCTACTGACAAGCCAGGAAGCTCCGGCAAGCAATACTGCAAGATCCACCGCACCAAGGGCCATGACCTCCAGAACTGCCGACAAGTCGAGCTGCTTGCTGAGAAGCAAAAGGCTGAGTACGATAGGAGGGACAAGGAGAAGGACCAGGACGGTGCTGAGGGATCCGGCAAGAAGCGTGGCAGCCAAGGAAGCCGCCCCGGCAAGGACAACCAGCAAGAGAGGCCCGCCCGGGGCCGCGACAAGAAACAAGAAGACGATGATCACGACGAGGACGATGAGTCTGGTGAGCAAGGGTTCCATAAGGCTACGGAGGCCATGTGCGTCGATGGCGGCGCCTCGCTTCATACCTCTCACCGCCAGCTCAAGCAGTGGGCGCATGAGATTACAGCAGCAAAGCCGTCGTTCGACGCTCAGAAGCCGCTGAAGTGGTCCAGCACGCCCCTCATCTTTGACGCCGAGGACCACCCTGACCGCACTACCGCGGTCGGGTGTTTGCGATTGTTGGTCTCACCAACGATACACAACCTCAGGGTGAACAAGATGTTGGTTGACGGCGGGGCCGGCCTGAACCTGATCTCGCCTGTCGTGATCAAAAGGTTGCAAATCCCTGATGGAGACCTCGAGGGAACGGGCACGTTTCAAGGGGTCAATCTGGGGAGGAGCCAGCCGAAGGGAAAGGTCACACTGCCCATGACATTTGGAGGAGAGTTGAACCACAGGACAGAGAGGATCGTCTTCGACGTGGCCGAGATCCCCTTGCCCTACAACGGGATCCTCGGCTGCCCAGCGCTAGCCAAGTTCATGGCGGCGTCACACTACGCCTACAACATGCTAAAGATGCCCGGGCCGTTGACCATCATCTCCGTCCCCTCCGACAAGAAGGACGCGCTAATTTGCGCCGACCAACTCTACCGGGAAGCAGTTGCAGCAGCTGCCACCAAGGCGCCTGCTCCTGCTGCTGAAGACCCGGGAGGGAAGAAGAAGCCCGTCAAGACCTCTCGCACCCACTCCGGCAAGTGCACCTCTTCGAAGTGTTGTGCTGCCGTCAAGGACGTGCCAGAGAGCTCTACCGGCAAGAGCAAGAGATCCAGAGCCGAGCCACCGCAGACCAAGAAGGTGTCCGCCGGGGAGGATGGCACGGGAGGGGCCTTCACCATAGGCTCCACCCTCGGCAGCAAATAGGAAGGCGCGCTCGTCACCTTCCTGCGGGCGAATGTCGACGTGTTTGCATGGCAAGAATCTGACATCCCCGGTGTTCCCAGGGAGGTGGTTGAGCACCACCTAGCTGTTTGCCCCCATGCGCGGCCCGTCAAGCAGAAGGTCAGAAAGCAGGCTCTGGAGAGGCAGGAGTTCATCACAGAGGAGATCAGGAAGCTGGAAGTGGCAGGGTTGATGAGAGGAGTGCTCCACCCGACGTGGTTGGCCAATCCGGTAGTGGTGCGCAAGGCGAATGGGAAGTGGAGGCTGTGTATTGATTACACAGATATCAATAAGGCTTGTCCCAAGGACCCCTTCCCGTTGCCGCGCATCGACCAGATTGTTGACTCCACAGCCGGGTGTGATTTGTTATCATTCCTCGACGCCTACTCGGGCTACCACCAGATCTTCATGACAAGAGAGGATGAAGAAAAGACAGTGTTCATCACCCCATGTGGTACGTATTGATTTTTACGGACGCCTTTCGGGTTGAAGAGCGCTGGCTCAACATTTGCAAGAGCAGTCCAAATTGGTTTTGAACCTCAGCTCCATAGAAATATGGAGGCCTACATGGATGACATAGTGGTCAAAATCAAGGACGGGCCAACTCTTGTGCAAGATCTAGAAGAGACATTTGCCAACCTACGCAAGATCAACCTCAAGCTGAACCCTGAGAAGTGTGTCTTCGGTGTTCCATCCGGCAAGCTTCTCGGATTCTTTGTGTCACAGCGCGGGATCGAGGCAAACCCAGACAAAATCAAGGCTATTGAGCAGATTGAGGCACCCAAGCGGATCAAAGATGTGCGTCGGCTCACCGGCTGCGTTGCCGCCATGAGCCGATTCATCTCCAAGTCCGCCGAGCGCGCCCTTCCTTTCTTAAAAATCTTGAAGAAGGCAGACCCAATGGAATGGACCCCAGAAGCTGAGGCAGCATTGCAGGATTTGAAAAGATACCTTTCCTCCACGCCAATACTGGTTGCGCCTAAACCACAAGAGCTGTTGCTGCTGTATCTGGCGGCGACGAATCAAGTGGTCAGCGCCGCACTAGTGGCGTAGAGGGAGGTTAATGAGGAGGCAGTGAGGGCGGCAGAACCAGCGGATGGCAAGCCCAAGATTCCCCCGGCAGGGCCTGGTGCCGGCAAGGCGAGGCCCCCGGCAGAGTCTGGTGCCACCGAGGCTGTGCCCGCACAGTCAAGAGAGGTGGTGCAGAAGAAGAAGATGATGCAGCACCCGGTTTACTTTGTCAGCTCCCTCTTGCAGGGAGCTAGATCGAGGTACTCCGGTGTGCAGAAATTGCTCTTCGGCCTCCTTATGGCCTCGAGGAAGCTGCATCATTACTTCCAAGCCCACGAGATCACTGTCGTCACCCGCCTCCCGTTGCAACGGATATTGCATAACTCAGATGCAACCAGGAGGATTGTGGAGTGGGCCTTGGAGTTATCAAGTTTCGGTTTGAAGTTTGAAAGTACCTTGACAATTCAGAGCAGAGTCTTGGCGGAGTTCATTGCAGAATGGACCTCAACGCCTGACGAAGAAATCCAGGAGACCACTCTCCCCGGCAAGGAGGAAGATCACGACTGGATCATGTCCTTTGATGGGGCTTTCTCGTTGCAAGGCGCCGATGCCGGTGTGCTGCTCGTCGCACCTACCGGGGAGCACCTCAAGTACGCGATCCAGATGCAATTTCCCCGAGAGATGTTCACCAACAACACTGCTGAGTACGAGGGATTGCTTGCCGGTCTCAGGATCGTGGCAGACCTCGGGGTTAAGAAGCTCATCGTCAGGGGTGACTCGCAGCTTGTTGTGAGACAGGTCAACAAGGATTACCAGAGCCCATTGCTGGAAGCTTACGTAGATGAAGTGAGGAAGCTGGAGGAGCGCTTTGACGGTATCCAAGCAAAGCACGTTCCCCGAATGGAGAACGACACTGCCGATTACCTGTCAAAGCGTGCCGCATTCAAGCTACATGTGGAACCGGGTACCTTTTTGCTCCGGCTAACTCAACCATCCGTCAAACCATCAACGGGGCAGAACAAGCGAAGGAAGTCGGGTCCCGGCAGGTACTTTCCTGCCGAGCCCTCTGGGGCTGCCGGCAAGGGTGCTGCCGCGGACGCTGAGCCTGCCCAAGAGTAGCTGCCTTCGGCAGGGCGTCAAGCCCTAGCCGTAGAGACAGCCGCTCCCATGGCGGAAGAAATGCCTTTGGTCCTTGCCGTCGAGCCCCAGGCTCCGGCATGGGCGCAGCATACCATCCGATTCCTCCAAACAGGGGAGCTTCCTGAGGAGCAGGAAGAAGCGGAGAAAGTAGCCCGTCGGTCTGCCCTGTACTAGTTCGTCGATGATGTCCTGTACAGGAGAAGGCCGAACGGCATGAAATTGAAGTGCATCCCCCGGGAGGAAGGACTGGAGCTGTTGGCGGAGATACATGGAGGCATATGTGGCTCCCACATAGGGTCGAGGGCCCTTGCCGGAAAGGCGTTCCAGCAAGGTTTCTTCTGGCCCACCGCCCTCCAGGATGCGACGACACTAGTAACCAAGTGTGAAGCATGTCAGTTCCATTCAAAGAAGCTTCATCAACCAGCCCAAGCCCTTCAAACAATCCCTCTCTCCTGGCCATTCTCGGTCTGGGGGCTCAACATACTGGGCCCTTTCCCCCGCGCTGTCGGGGGCTTTGAGTACTTGTACGTTGCAATCGACAAGTTCACAAAGTGGCCAGAGGTGGAAGCAGTGAGAAAGGTGACTGCTCAGTCAGCTGTCAAGTTTTTCAAAGGACTGGTCTACCGTTTTGGTGTGCCAAATAGAGTCATCACCGACAACGGCACGCAGTTCACGAGCCACACCTTCATGCAGTACATTCAAGACCTCGGCAACAAGGTCTGCTTTGCTTCCGTGGCACACCCACGGAGCAACGGCCAAGCGGAGAGGGCGAATGCTGAAGTGTTGCGAGGCCTAAGGACAAAGACTTTTGACAAGCTGCACAAGAGCGGAAGGCACTAGATTGATGAATTGCCGGCGGTTCTTTGGTCGATCAGAACGACGCAAAATCGAGCCACTAGCCAGACACCTTTTGCCCTAGTCTACGGGGCAGAAGCAGTTCTCCCCACGGAACTCATATACGGGTCACCTCGAGTGCTCGCTTATGATGAGCTTGAGCAAGAGCAGTTGCGCCAAGATGACGCGATGCTCCTTGAGGAAGATCGTCTTCGGCGGCTGTGAGAGCAGCGCGCTACCAGCAAGCCTTGCGCCGCTACCATAGCCGCAAGGGTCATGCCCGAAGCTTTGAGGAAGGCGACCTTTTTCTTCGGCGCGTTCAGTCGGCCAAGAATGCCAACAAGTTGACGCCGAAGTGGGAAGGCCCTTATCGGGTAATACGAGTCACCAGGCCCGACGCAGTCCGCCTGGAGACCGAAGATGCCATCCCAGTGAGCAACTCCTGGAACATCGAGCATCTTCGCAAGGTTTACCCATAAGGCGCGGCTTGCCGGGCCTCCCGACAAGCCACCTTTTATACAAGCTTTGCCGGCAAGGCATGTAACCCTTCGTACAAAGCCAGGCGCAGACCCTGAGCATAAATAAATGAAGCGCTGGTGCCCTAAGTCATAGCATGCATGCTAGGTCGAGTCTCTTCCTTGGTTAGGGTTGATAGTGCTCAGCAGCGACTAACCCCTAGCTTAGAGGTCGAGTGCGCATCTATCTGTTTCTCTTCTGTCCTCCTTTGGTTCGCAGGGCACATGAGCACTTCTGCCGAGCTACTTGGAAGAAAGGAAATGGACCGGCGTCCTGACCCCGCAAACCAGAGTTGCCGGGGGCTGCAAGCACAAGGATCCAACCGCGGCAAGATGAGATTGCCGAGGGCTGCAGATCCAGATAAGTCTTTCATCCTCTGTCATGCATTTCGGAACGGAACTGGGGCATGTGAAACCTCGTTTTTATCTCTAGGCTGCCGTGCTCCCCTTTTTCCTATACCTAAGGATTATTTCCTGGGTCCGGATTTGGTCGTAGCCGTGGCGGCAAGGAGGTAGAACGAGGAGCCTAAAGCCCACTTCATCCCTGCCTCCGCCAAGAGCGCAAGAATGATCGAGTTGAGTGGGGGGACGGCAAGGCCTGTTGCCGGGCGAAAAACGTTTATCTTAAATAATAACAAGGATTCGCTCCTTGTCGCGGGGTCTACCCACGAACGTAAAACCTGGCAAGCATCCCTTATTCATTAAAAACATCCCATACAGGTACAGTTCATACGGAATGAATAACATGAGCAAGGGGATTACAAGTTCTGAATTTAACAAAGGCCCGCAGGCTTACAAACTAAAGAAGAGAGATAAGATGCCCGTGATCCCTTTCTTGTCCCTCTCCTCAGGAGGCAGGTCAAGGAGGCGAGAGGGCAAAAGGGGCGCCTGGGCGATCTACGAGCAGAAGAAAGCACCAAGAGAACACCTCGATGACCGCCCAGGGGCGGGCCGGTGATGACGGTGCCGGGAAAGGAGCCGGGAGACTAGGCGGCAGGACCGACAATACAGGACAAAGGCGTCGGTGCCCGCGTACTCCGAGTTGACGGCCTTGCCTCCCGCCCTCTTCCTCTTCCGCAGCCTCCCGACGCCAGCCGCCCAAGGAGACGGCCCCGAGAAGTTCAAGGAGCTGGCCCCGCCCCCGGCAAAACTCTGCCGGAGGAGCGGCCAGGTGCAGATGTTGCTGCTGCCGCGCCCGCCCAGGCGCGGGGCGTCCGACGCCTAGTCGGACTCGTCCCCGCCGTCTGCCCCGCTGTCCTCCTCTTCACTTTCGCTCAAGGAAGAGCTTCCATCGTCGGAATATCCATCGGAGGAGCTCTCCACGCAACACTTCAGGCGAGTCCCGAAGTCGCCGAAGACCTTGACGGAGAGCAGGCTGTCCTCCATTAATTTGAAGTAGAGGACGAGCCCCACCGTCAGGCTGTGGATACGAGCGAACGTCTTCCACCCACGACGGAGGTACATGACCCGAGGAGCCGGGAAGTCGACGTCGACCCGCGTGCCCCCATTCCCACAACCCCTCATGTGCAATCTGAGGGATTGGGGCGGGTCACGCTCCATCTCCTGAGCGAACGGGGCGGGAAGACGAAGACGGCGGCGCGGAGGCCAGCGCAGCCTGATGAAAAACTCACGGGGCTGGTCTCCAACATGGCCATCCATTGGAAAAGGCATCATTGGCGGGGGCAAAGCCGGCGCGCCGCTCCGTCCTCCTCTTCCCCGAGCACTACGACCTCTGCCCCGGCCTCGCCCACGACCTCGCCCCCTCCCCCTTCCCCTCACGGCCGGTTCCACCACCGCGGGCTCAGGAGGAGGAGGGACGCGCTGTCGGGCGGTGACCCTCGCCGCCACCATCGAGGGACCAGGATTCCCCTTCTCCATGGCGAGTGAAAGGAAGAAGCAGAAGCGAGAGGAGATAGATGACGGAAGAGTGCAGGACGCTATCCCCTTCCCCCTCTTTATAAGGAGGCGGGGACAGGGCTCGGCCGCCCCGCTCGGCCAATCCAGCCACCAGAGGCGAAGGGAATCAGGACCGACCCGTTGCCCCAACCAGCGACGGCTCGGTTTCCCCCCTCCACCGCTTGCAACCCCAGGTGCATGGAGGACGCGTGGCGGACGCGTAGAACCGAGGGGACAGGCGAAGCCACCTCTCCCCACCCCGTGATCGTGGGGAGTGGACGCCTTGAAGACTGCGCCCCGGCCCCGTTCAGTAAATGAGCCGCGCCTCCATGCCTCCCTCTTTTTATGGGGAAGGCACGGGCCGCCTCTTTACTGCGATGTGACGCATGCGTGTGGAAACCGCCCCATGCATGCCGCCCACGTCACGCACACCCCTCCACGCCGTACCACGCGCGCGGTGTTGGGGAACGTAGTAATTTCAAAAAATTTCCTACACACACGCAAGATCATGGTGATGCATAGCAACGAGAGGGGAGAGTGTTGTCCACGTACCCTCGTAGACCGAAAGCGGAAGCGTTAGCACAACGCGGTTGATGTAGTCGTACGTCTTCACGATCCGACCGATCAAGTACCGAACGCATGGCACCTCCGAGTTCAGCACACATTCAGCCCGATGACGTCCCTCGAACTCCGACCCAGCCGAGTGTTGAGGGAGAGTTTCGTCACCATGACGGCGTGGTGACGATGATGATGTTCTACCGACGCAGGGCTTCGCCTAAGCACCGCTACAGTATTATCGAGGTGGACTATGGTGGAGAGGGGCACCGCACACGGCTAAAAGATCAAACGATCAATTGTTGTGTCTCTAGGGTGCCCCCTGCCCCCGTATATAAAGGAGAAAAGGGGGAGGTGCGGCCGGCCAGGAGGGGGCGCGCCAGGAGGAGTCCTACTCCCACCGGGAGTAGGACTCCCTCCCTTTTCCTTGTTGGATTAGGAGAAGAGGGGGAAAGAGGTGGAGGAGAAGAAGGAAAGGGGGGGGGGGCGCCGCCCCACTCTCCTTGTCCTATTCGGACTAGGGGCGAGGGGCGCGCGGCCCTTGCCCTGGCCACCTCTCCTCTTCTCCACTAAGGCCCACTATGGCCCATTAATTCCCGGGGGGTTCCGGTAACCCCTCCGGTACTCCGGTAAAATCCCGATTTCACCCGGAACACTTCCGATGTCCAAATATAGGCTTCCAATATATCAATCTTCATGTCTCAACCATTTCGAGACTCCTCGTCATGTCCGTGATCACATCCGGGACTCCGAACAACCTTCGGTACATCAAAACATATAAACTCATAATATAACTGTCATCGAAACGTTAAGCGTGCGGACCCTACGGGTTCGAGAACTATGTAGACATGACCGAGACACGTCTCCGGTCAATAACCAATAGCGGAACCTGGATGCTCATATTGGCTCCCACATATTCTACGAAGATCTTTATCGGTCAGACCGCATAACAACATACGTTGTTCCCTTTGTCATCGGTATGTTACTTGCCCAAGATTCGATCGTCGGTATCTCAATACCTAGTTCAATCTCGTTACCGGCAAGTCTCGTTACTCGTTCCGTAATACATCATCCCGCAACTAACTCATTAGTTGCAATGCTTGCAAGGCTTAAGTGATGTGCATTACTGAGTGGCCCCAGAGATACCTCTCCGACAATCGGAGTGACAAATCCTAATCTCAAAATACGCCAACCCAACAAGTACCTTCGGAGACACCTATAGAGCACCTTTATAATTACCCAGTTATGTTGTGACGTTTGGTAGCACACAAAGTGTTCCTCTGGTAAACGGGAGTTGCATAATCTCATAGTCATAGGAACATGTATAAGTCATGAAGAAAGCAATAGCAACATACTAAACGATCGAGTGCTAAGCTAACGGAATGGGTCAAGTCAATCACATCATTCTCCTAATGATGTGACCCCGTTAATCAAATGACAACCCATGTCAATTGCTAGGAAACATAACCATCTTTGATCAACGAGCTAGTCAAGTGGAGGCATACTAGTGACACTCTGTTTGTCTATGTATTCACACAAGTATTACGTTTCCGGTTAATACAATTCTAGCATGAATAATAAACATTTATCATGACATAAGGAAATAAATAATAACTTTATTATTGCCTCTAGGGCATATTTCCTTCAGTCTCCCACTTGCACTAGAGTCAATAATCTAGATTACATAGTAATGATTCTAACACCCATGGAGCCTTGGTGCTGATCATGTTTTGCTCGTGGAAGAGGCTTAGTCAACGGGTCTGCAACATTCAGATCCGTATGTATCTTGTAAATTTCTATGTCTCCCACCTGGACTAAATTCCGGATGGAATTGAAGCGTCTCTTGATGTGCTTGGTTCTCTTGTGAAATCTGGATTCCTTTGCCAAGGCAATTGCACCAGTATTGTCACAAAATATTTTCATTGGACTCGATGCACTAGGTATGACACCTAGATCGGATATGAACTCCTTCATCTAGACTCCTTCATTTGCCGCTTCCGAAGCAGCTATGTACTCCGCTTCACACGTAGATCCCGCCACGACGCTTTGTTTAGAACTGCACCAACAGACAGCTCCACCGTTCAATGTAAACATGTATCCGGTTTGCGATTTAGAATCGTCCGGATCAGTGTCAAAGCTTGCATCAACGTAACCATTTACGATGAGCTCTTTGTCACCTCCATAAACGAGAAACATATCCTTAGTCCTTTTCAGGTATTTCAGGATGTTCTTGACCGCTGTCCAGTGATCCACTCCTGGATTACTTTGGTACCTCCCTGCTAGACTTATAGCAAGGCACACATCAGGTCTGGTACACAACATTGCATACATGATAGAGCCTATGGCTGAAGCATAGGGAACATCTTTCATTTTCTCTCTATCTTCTGCAGTGGTCGGGCATTGAGTCTTACTCAACTTCACACCTTGTAACACAGGCAAGAACCCTTTCTTTGCTTGATCCATTTTGAACTTCTTCAAAACTTTGTCAAGGTATGTGCTTTGTGAAAGTCCAATTAAGCGTCTTGATCTATCTCTATAGATCTTGATGCCCAATATATAAGTAGCTTCACCGAGGTCTTTCATTGAAAAACTCTTATTCAAGTATCCCTTTATGCTATCCAGAAATTATATCATTTCCAATCAGCAATATGTCATCCACATATAATATCAGAAATGCTACAGAGCTCGCACTCACTTTCTTGTAAATACAGGCTTCTCCAGAAGTCTGTACAAAACCAAATGCTTTGATCACACTATCAAAGCGTTTATTCCAACTCCGAGAGGCTTGCACCAATCCATAAATGGATCGCTGGAGCTTGCACACTTTGTTAGCTTCCTTTGGATTGACAAAACCTTCCGGTTGCATCATATACAACTCTTCTTCCAGAAATCCATTCAGGAATGCAGTTTTGACATCCATTTGCCAAATTTCATAATCATAAAATGCGGCAATCGCTAACATGATTCGGACAGACTTAAGCATCGCTACGGGTGAGAAGGTCTCATCGTAGTCAATCCCTTGAACTTGTCAAAAACCTTTCGCAACAAGTCGAGCTTTATAGACAGTAACATTACCGCCAGTGTCAGTCTTCTTCTTGAAGATCCATTTATTTTCAATGGCTTGCCGATCATCGGGCAAGTCAACCAAAGTCCACACTTTGTTCTCATACATGGATCCCATCTCAGATTTCATGGCCTCAAGCCATTTTGCGGAATCTGGGCTCACCATCGCTTCTTCATAGTTCGTAGGTTCGTCATGGTCTAGTAACATAACCTCTAGAACAGGATTACCGTACCACTCTGGTGCGGATCTTACTCTGGTTGACCTACGAGGTTCAGTAACAACTTGATCTGAAGTTCCCTGATCATCATCATTAATTTCCTCACTAATTGGTGTAGTCGTCACAGGAACCAGTTTCTGTGATGAACTACTTTCCAATAAGGGAGCAGGTACAGTTACCTCATCAAGTTCTACTTTCCTCCCACTCACTTCTTTCGAGAGAAACTCCTTCTCTAGAAAGGATCCATTCTTAGCAACGATTGTCTTGCCTTCGGATCTGTGATAGAAGGTGTACCCAACAATCTCCTTTGGGTATCCTATGAAGACACATTTCTCCGATTTGGGTTCGAGCTTATCAGGTTGAAGCTTTTCACATAAGCATCGCAGCCCCAAACTTTAAGAAACGACAACTTTGGTTTCTTGCCAAACCACAGTTCATAAGGCGTCGTCTCAACGGATTTTGATGGTGCCCTATTTAACGTGAATGCGGCCGTCTCTAAAGCATAACCCCAAAACGATAGCGGTAAATCAGTAAGAGACATCATAGATCGTACCATATCTAGTAAAGTACGATTATGATGTTTGGACACACCATTACGCTGTGGTGTTCCGGGTGGCGTGAGTTGCGAAACTATTCCGCATTGTTTCAAATGTAGACCAAACTCGTAACTCAAATATTCTCCTCCACGATCAGATCGTAGAAACTTTATTCAACTTCACTCTGAAATTCTTTGAACTTTTCAAATGTTTCAGACTTATGTTTCATTAAGTAGATATACCCATATCTGCTCAAATCATCCGTGAAGGTGAGAAAATAACGATATCCGCCACGAGCCTCAACATTCATTGGACCACATACATCTGTATGTATGATTTCCAACAAATCCGTTGCTCTCTCCATAGTTCCGGAGAACGGCGTTTTAGTCATCTTGCCCATGAGGCACGGTTCGCAAGTACCAAGTGATTCATAATCAAGTGGTTCCAAAAGTCCATCAGTATGGAGTTTCTTCATGCGCTTTACACCGATATGACCTAAACGGCAGTGCCACAAATAAGTTGCACTATCATTATCAACTCTGCATCTTTTGGCTTCAACATTTTGAATATGTGTATCACTACTATCGAGATTCATCAAAAATAGACCACTCTTCAAGGGTGCATGACCATAAAAGATATTACTCATATAAATAGAACAACCATTATTCTCTGATTTAAATGAATAACCGTCTCGCATCAAACAAGATCCAGATATAATGTTCATGCTCAACGCTGGCACCAAATAACAATTATTTAGGTCTAATACTAATCCCGAAGGTAGATGTAGAGGTAGCGTGCCGACGGTGATCACATCAACTTTGGAACCGTTTCCCACGCGCATCGTCACCTCGTCCTTGGCTAGTGTTCGCTTAATCCGTAGTCCCTATTTTGAGTTGCAAATATTAGCAACAGAACCAGTATCAAATACCCAGGTGCTACTGCGAGCTCTGGTAAGGTACACATCAATAACATGTATATCACATATACCTTTGTTCACCTTGCCATCCTTCTTATCCGCCAAATACTTGGGGCAGTTCCGCTTCCAGTGACCAGTCTGCTTGCAGTAGAAGCACTCACTCTCAGGCTTAGGTCCAGACTTAGGTTTCTTCTCTTGAGCAGCAACTTGCTTGCTGTTCTTCTTGAAGTTCCCCTTCTTCTTCCCTTTGCCCTTTTTCTTGAAACTGGTGGTCTTATTGACCATCAACACTTGATGCTCCTTCTTGATTTCTACCTCCGCAGCTTTAGCATTGCGAAGAGCTCGGGAATCGTCTTATCCAACCCTTGCATGTTATAGTTCATCACGAAGCTCTTGTAGCTTGGTGGCAGTGATTGAAGAATTCTGTCAATGACGCTATCATCCGGAAGATTAACTCCCAGTTGAATCAAGTGATTGTTATACCCAGACATTTTGAGTATATGCTCACTGACAGAACTATTCTCCTCCATCTTACAACTGTAGAAATTATTGGAGACTTCATATCTCTCAATCCGGGCATTTGCTTGAAATATTAACTTCAACTCCTGGAACATCTCATATGCTCCATTATGTTCAAAGCGTCGTTGAAGTCCCGGTTCTAGGCCATAAAGCATGGCACACTAAACTATCGAGTAGTCATCAGCTTTGCTCTGCCAGACGTTCATAACATCTGGTGTTGCTCCTGCAGCAGGTTTGGCACCTAGCGGTGCTTCCAGGACGTAATTCTTCTGTGCAGCAATGATTATAATCCTCAAGTTACGGACCCAGTCCGTGTAATTGCTACCATCATCTTTCAACTTTTCTTTCTCAAGGAGCGCATTAAAATTGAACGGAACAACAGCACGGGCCATCTATCTACAATCAACATAGACAAGCAAGATACTATCAGGTACTAAGTTCATGATAAATTTAAGTTCAATTAATCATATTACTTAAGAACTCCCACTTAGATAGACATCTCTCTAATCCTCTAAGTGATGACGTGATCCAAATCAACTAAACCATAACCGATCATCACGTGAAATGGAGTAGCTTTCAATGGTGAACATCACTATGTTGATCATATCTACTATATGATTCACGCTCGACCTTTCGGTCTCAGTGTTCCGAGGCCATATCTGCATATGCTAGGCTCGTCAAGTTTAACCTGAGTATTCCGCGTGTGCAAAACTGGCTTGCACCCATTGTAGATGGACGTAGAGCTTATCACACCCGATCATCACGTGGTGTCTGGGCACGACGAACTTTGGCAACGGTGCATACTCAGGGAGAACACTTTTATCTTGAAATTTAGTGAGAGATCATCTTATAATGCTACCGTCAATCAAAGCAAGATAAGATGCATAAAAGATAAACATCACATGCAATCAATATAAGTGATATGATATGGCCATCATCATCTTGTGCTTGTGATCTCCATCTCCGAAGCACCGTCATGATCACCATCGTCACCGGCGCGACACCTTGATCTCCATCGTAGCATCGTTGTCGTCTCGCCAATCTTATGCTTCTACGACTATCGCTACCTCTTAGTGATAAAGTAAAGCATTACAGGGCGATTGCATTGCATACAATAAAGCGACAACCATATGGCTCCTGCCAGTTGCCGATAACTCAGTTACAAAACATGATCATCTCATACAATAAAATTTAGTATCATGTCTTGACCATATCACATCACAACATGCCCTGCAAAAACAAGTTAGACGTCCTCTACTTTGTTGTTGCAATTTTACGTGGCTGCTACGGGCTTAGCAAGAACCGTTCTTACCTACACATCAAAACCACAACGATAGTATGTCAAGTTGGTGCTGTTTTAACCTTCGCAAGGACCGGGCGTAGCCACACTCGGTTCAACTAAAGTTGGAGAAACTGACACCCGCCAGCCACCTATGTGCAAAGCACGTCGGTAGAACCAGTCTTGCGTAAGCGTACGCGTAATGTCGGTCTGGGCTGCTTCATCCAACAATACCGCCGAACCAAAGTATGACATGCTGGTAAGCAGTATGACTTATATCGCCCACAACTCACTTGTGTTCCACTCGTGCATATGACATCTACGCATAAAACCTGGCTCGGATGCCACTGTTGGGGAACATAGTAATTTCAAAAAATTTCCTACGCACACGCAAGATCATGGTGATGCATAGCAACGAGAGGGGAGAGTGTTGTCCACGTACCCTCGTAGACCGAAAGCGGAAGCGTTAGCACAACGCGGTTGATGTAGTCGTACGTCTTCACGATCCGACCGATCAAGTACCGAACGCACGGCACCTCCGAGTTCAGCACACGTTCAGCCCGATGACGTCCCTCGAACTCCGATCCATCCAAGTGTTGAGGGAGAGTTTCGTCAGCACGACGGCGTGGTGACGATGATGATGGTCTACCGACGCAGGGCTTCGCCTAAGCACCGCTACAGTATTATCGAGGTGGACTATGGTGGAGAGGGGCACCGCACACGGCTAAAAGATCAAACGATCAATTGTTGTGTCTCTAGGGTGCCCCCTGCCCCCGTATATAAAGGAGCAAGGGGGGAGGTGCGGCCGTCCAGGAGGGGGCGCGCCAGGTGGAGTCCTACTCCCACCGGGAGTAGGACTCCCTCCCTTTTCCTTGTTGGATTAGGAGAAGAGGGGGAAAGAGGTGGAGGAGAAGAAGGAAAGGGGGGGGGGGGCGCCGCCCCACTCTCCTTGTCCTATTCGGACTAGGGGGGAGGGGCGCGCGGCCCTTGCCCTGGCCGCCTCTCCTCTTCTCTACTAAGGCCCACTATGGCCCATTAACCCCCGGGGGGTTCCGGTAACCCCTCCGGCACTCCGGTAAAATCCCGATTTCACCAGGAACACTTCCGATATCCAAATATAGGCTTCCAATATATCAATCTTCATGTCTCGACCATTTCGAGACTCCTCGTCATGTCGTGATCACATCCGGGACTCCGAACAACCTTCGGTACATCAAAACATATAAAATCATAATATAACTGTCATCGAAACGTTAAGCGTGCGGACCCTATGGGTTCGAGAACTATGTAGACATGACTGAGACACGTCTCCGGTCAATAACCAATAGTGGAACCTGGATGCTCATATTGGCTCCCACATATTCTACGAAGATCTTTATCGGTCAGACCGCATAACAACATACGTTTTTCCCTTTGTCATCGGTATGTTACTTGCCCGAGATTCGATTGTCGGTATCTCAATACCTAGTTCAATCTCGTTACCGGCAAGTCTCTTTACTCGTTCCGTAATACATCATCCCGCAACTAACTCATTAGTTGCAATGCTTGCAAGGCTTAAGTGATTTGCATTACCGAGTGGGCCCTGAGATACCTCTCCGACAATCGGAGTGACAAATCCTAATCTCGAAATACGCCAACCCAACAAGTACCTTCGGAGACACCTGTAGAGCACCTTTATAATCAACCACTTACGTTGTGACGTTTGGTAGCACACAAATTGTTCCTCTGGTAAACGGGAGTTGCATAATCTCATAGTCATAGGAACATGTATAAGTCATGAAGAAAGCAATAGCAACATACTAAACGATCGAGTGCTAAGCTAACGGAATGGGTCAAGTCAATCACATCATTCTCCTAATGATGTGATCCTGTTAATCAAATGACAACCCATGTCAATGGCAAGGAAACATAACCATCTTTGATCAACGAGCTAGGCAAGTAGAGGCATACTAGTGACACTCTGTTTGTCTATGTATTCACACAAGTATTACGTTTCCGGTTAATACAATTCTAGCATGAATAATAAACATTTATCATGATATAAGGAAATAAATAATAACTTTATTATTGCCTCTAGGGCATATTTCCTTCACGCGGGTCGTGGGAAGCAAAGCGCGTGAAGAGTTTTACTGTGGTAAAAACCGTCCCGCCTGCCCGCGCACCGTTTTGGGCCTGGCCCAACAACGTGTCGCGCTTATGTGTTGCCCAGGCCCGGGGGCTCCTGTCGGTGTACAAAAAGAGGGGTGCATTTTTGTACCCCTATACCTGTGCACGGGCAGTCGGAGCCGTGCCTACGGTCATGCCAAGCAGAGCAGGGGAGGTGTGCCAAGGTAAGACCGAAGCTCAAGATAATCAGAGAAAAGCCAAGGCCAAGACCACAAAGAGCAGAGGAACGAAGCAGGTTCCCCCGGCAAGACCCTTGTCGGGGCAGCCTCAGCAGCCCCCGCAAGATCCTTGCCGGGACAGCTCGCCCCACACCAACAGAGCGAGCCACCCTTGAGCCCATGGTCCCCAACGCCATCATCCACGTGGGGCCAGGGCTCGGGAAGGCACCTATGTGGTGGCATGCAGATCTTTGTGAAGACATATTCAAGATCAGATGAGGATTAGAAGATGACAACCCTCAGCAAGATCCTTACCAAGGAAAGCCACCAGACCCCCGGCAAGGTCCTTGCCGGGGACGACAGCGCGCCACGGCAAGACCCTTGCCGGGCCACCCGGCAAGGCCCTCTCCAAGGACGCCAGCAGGGCCACCACCAGGCCCACGCCAACCAAGCTTCCACCACCGTTCACATGCAGTTGCCAGCCCAACCAGCTGGGCGGCCACCTGCGTGGCAACATGCAGCTCCCAGGCCAATTCATCAAGCGCCTGCATGGCGGCATGTAGATCTTCGTGAAGGCTCCACCACCGCGCCACCTCAGCTGCCTGCCTGCCTACATGGCGCCGCACGCGTCACTGGCCAGGGCGCGTGTCAAGGCAAGGAGGAGCGGCGACGGACGGGACGGGCCTCGCCCCCGTCCCCGATAAAGCAGAGGGACACCTAAGCTACGCATTAAATGCGTCTTGTCCTGTAATACGAGCGATAAGCTCAGGGCACTGTACGCCTTTCCACCTCCTGTGTGCCACTGTGGCAGCCCCTTTCGACTATAAAAGGAGGCCCATGGCATACTGGAGAAGGATTCGGCTCTTTCGAACCACGCACCGACCACAGCTTGTTCGAGAGCTCAAGAACTCTCTGAAATACACCCACCAAAGCAGGACTAGGGTTTTACGCATCCTCGCGGCCCGAACCTGGGTAAACGATCCTTGTGCTGGCTACTAACCCTACTCTTCTCGCAACCCCGTGCCTCGGCAACCGTAGTAGGGATTCTTGTGATCCCATAGGTGTCGTTCCACACCGACATCTTTGGCGCGCCAGGTAGGGGGCGCAATTGTGAGAACCTGGTCTAGTGATCAGCCTAGCAGTTCTTCGTCGCCATGTCTCCTAAGAAGAAGACGACCACGGCGGTCGGCTCGTTGGGAGCCGAATGGCCCATGCCGGTGCGGGCAAGTAGTGGACCGGTCGCAGACAGGACCCGGGCCGCGGTCCGCGAGCACCAGCATCGCCCTGGTATTCAGAGCCCACATAAGAGAGACCTTCCAGAATACTCCAGAATCCTGAAAAGGAATAGGTATGTGATACTGTAAGTAAACCGACTCCAAAAATTCCATAAATATACTCTCTGTCAGTTTTGGAATGTTATAAAAAATATCAAAATAAGAAATAGTCGAGGGGACCCACGAGGTGCACACAAGGTGCACACGAGGCACCAGGGCGTGCCCTGGTAGCTTGTGGGCACCTCGTGAGCCTTCTTGACTTTGTTTTCTGCTACAATACTTGTTTTGCAAGATAAAAATTCTTTATATATACTCCCAGACATTTGACCACCGTATCGTGAAAATTTCCTCTGTTCTTGTTTCGTGTTATTTTTCTGACTGATCTAGATCGCCATGGCTCCTCAAAGACTCCGCACCAAGCACCGGATCATACAACCTTCGCCGGAAAATGCCCATACAACAAAGTTTATTATGAGTGGTCGTCAGGAGAGGAGGACGTCGGCAAGGAGGACAAGACCGAAGATGTCGTGGGAAGCCATACTTAGGAGGGAGGTCATGCCATACCTATGGATGAGACCACGGAGAAGGGAGATATAATTCAACCCTTCTTTGGCCATCTTTCTCCTTCTGAAATTGATGCCTTAAGGGTTTTCGAAACCATCTGTGCTCAGGATACATCTCTCACTCGTGAAGTTATTTTATTGGAAGAACAAAACCTTGTCCTTTGGAGTATCAACCGGAAACTGGAATATTGACTGAAGCTGAAGGACAAGCCCACTACTCCATCACCACCACCATCACCGAAGAAAGAAACTTGAGTACACGGGTATGGGCACTCCCCTTGGCTTGTGACAAGCTTGGAGAGGTGCCCCGGTATCGTATCACCATCACTTTTATTATATTTACCTATTTTAGTTTGATCCTTAGCTATTTCGTGATTTAGTTGAATAAAAGTTTAGTATGATCTATTTTCGAGTTCTAGTTTCGTGATCTATCTATCTATGTAATCGAGTTGATAGTTATATAATAAAGAGTAGTTTGAGTTTTTGCTTCTTTACTTTTATGTTTCAATCTTAGCAATGAAAATAATAGAAAAGATCATATGCTAATCTCATGGAAAGTAATGACTTTACATAAAGAAAGGTATAAGTGGTAAAATTTATTGGGAGTTAACAAATGTAGCATTGGTCAATGATGCAATTAATGAAATACTTAATAAGGGAAGAGAAGATTCACATAGAAATATACTATATAGGACATCTTTTATGATTGTCGGCCCCCTTTAAGTATTCTATGTCAAATTGTTGACGTTGGACAAGGAAGACAACATAAGGAGTTATGTTTGCTTATATTCACATAGAAGTTATATTTTTATAGATACTCCAACATGTGGTGCTTGCTCAATATCTTTGTTAGCCAAAAAATCCGCACCGAGTAGAGATACTACTTGTGCATTCAAAAACCCATAAACCTAGTTTCTTGTCATGAGAGTCCACTATATCTACCTATGGATTGAATAAGATCCTTCAAGTAAGTTGTCATCGGTGCATAAAGCAATAAAAATTGCTTATAAATATGTATGATTTTTTATTGTAAGGGAAAATAAGCTTTGTACAATCTTGTGATGATAAATAAATAAAACCGACAAACTGCATAATAAAGGTTGCTATCACAAGGGGAAGTATAAAGTGACGTTCCTTTGCATTAAGAGATTGCACAACCAAAAATAAAAAGCGCATGACAACCTCTACTTCCCTCTGCGAAGGGCTGTCTTTTACTTTTATGTATTTACTTTTCATGCAAGATTCCATAGTGTTCTCCTCTATTCCTTTTTATTTTTCCCTTTTGCAAGCATCATGTGGCGGGGAAAGATCTAGGCATATATATCTAGTTGGATATGGGTGATCATGAGTTATTATTGTTGACATTACCCTTGAGGTAAATGAGTTGGGTGACGAAACTATAAGCCCCTATCTTTCTATGTGTCTGACTGAAACTTCTTCTCCATATATATATATGTCATGAGTGTCAGCAATCATAGAAGACTAAATGATAGTTGGGTATGTGGACTTGCTAAACAAAATCTCTTACATGAGACTCTTCCTGAAAATATGATGAATTGCAATTGCCTTGTTGACTCAGATCATAGTTTGTTAGTTTTCAAGAAAGTTTATTCTTTATACTTCTTTGTTGTGATGAATATTGTTACTTGCCCATGAGAAGTTTTATGATAATGTTTATTGTTGCTATGAAATTGATCATGATGCTTCGATGCTTGTATTGTGTTTTTATCGACACATCTCTCTCTCTCTCTAAACATGTGGTCATGATTATCGATATCGGCTTTCGCTTGAGAACAAGCGAGGTCTAAGCTTGGGGGAGTTGATACGTCCATTTTGCATCATGTTTTCCTACTGATATTTATAGTTTTTTATCAATAAAATACTTTGTGGAGCAATTCTAATGTCTTCTCTCTCTTAATATGTAATATTTACATGAAGAGGGAATTTGTCGGCAACTGGAATTCTAGATCTGAAAAAGCCATGTCAGAGATTTCAGGGAGAATTATTTTGGAATAAAAAAATTATTGGTGAAGAGAAATACCAGAGGGGGCCACAGAGGTGTCCACGAGGCACCAGGGCGCTCTGATACGTCTCCAACGTATCTATAATTTTTTATTGTTCCATGCTGTTATATTATCAATCTTGGATGTTTTATAATCATTTTATAGTCATTTTATATCATTTTTTGGTACTAACCTATTGACATAGTGCCAAGTGCCAGCTGCTGTTTCTTCCATGTTTAACATCCCAGAAAATCAATATCAGACGGAGTACAAATGCCTCGAAACTTTACGGAGAATTCTTATGGGCCAGAAGGAACACAACAGGCCCTGGTTGCACCTGGGGGAGTCCCGAGGAGGGGACAACCCACCAGGGCGCGCCAGGAGGCCCAGGCGCGCCCTGGTGGGTTGTTCCCACCTCGGGTGCCCCTCGAACCGCCTCTTTGCTCTATAAATACCCCAAAAATACCATAACCCTAGAAGCATCGACGGAATATTCATCCAACTGCCGCAGAGTCCAGAACCACCAGATCCAATCTAGACACCATCTCGGATGGGGTTCACCACCTCCATTGGTGCCTCTCCGATATTGCGTGAGTAGTTCTTTGTAGACCTTCGGGTTCGTAGTTAGTAGCTAGATGGATTTCTCTCTCTCGCTGAATTCTCAATACAATGGTCTCTTGGAGATCCATATGATGTAGCTCTTTCTGCGGTGTGTTTGTTGGGATCTGATGAACTTTGAGTTTATGATCAGTCATATCTTTTTATATCCATGAAAGTTATTTGAGTTTCTATGATCTCTTATATGCATGACCTCTTATAGCCTCGTATTTCTTCTCTGATATTTGGGTTTTGTTTGGCCAACTTGATCTATTTATCTTGCAATGGGAAGAGGTGCCCGGTAGTGGGTTCGATCTTACGGTGCTTGATCCCAGTGACAGAAAGGGAAACAACACATTTGTATCGTTGCTACTAAGGATAAAAAGATGGGATCTATATCTACGCAATAGATAAATGGATCTTGTCTACATCATGTCATCGTTCTTATTGCATTACTCCGTTTTTCCATGAACTTAATACAGTAGATGCATGCTGGATAGCGGTCGATGTGTGGAGTAATAGTAGTAGATGCAGGAAGGAGTCGGTCCACTAATCTTGGACGTGATGCCTATGTAACGATCATTGCCTGGATATCGTCATAATTATTTGAGGTTCTATCAATGGCCCAGCAGTAATTTGTTTACCCACCGTTTGCTATCTTTCTTGAGAGAAGCCACTAGTGAAATCGACGGCCCCCGGGTCTTCTTTCTCATATATTTGCTTGCGATGTACTCTTCCTTTGCATTTTTATTCAGATCTATTAAACCAAAAATACAAAAATACTTTGCTGCACTTTATTTTATTTGCGATCTATTATTTCAATCTATTACCAATTTCTGGCATCGTTACCCGAAAGGGATTGACAACCCCTTTAAGACGTCGGGTTGCAAGGTGTTGTTATTTGTGTGGAGGTGCTGTTTACGTTGTGTTTCTTGGTTCTCCTACTGGTTCGATAACCTTGGTTTCTTCACTAAGGGAAATACCTACCGTCGCTGTGCTGCATCATCCCTTGCTCTTTTGGGAAATACCGACGTAGTCCTAGCAGACAGGAGCTTTTCTGGCGCTATAGTCAGAGAGCGATCAAAAGGAATTTCTGGCGCCGTTGCCGGGGAGGATCTTCAACATAACCAGGTTCCCAATCACAAATCTCATCTCCTCGCAATTTACATTATTTTCCATTTGCCTCTCGTTTTCCTCTCCCCCACTTCACAAAAATTTTCCGTTTTATTCGCCTCTCTTTTTCCGTTTGCCGTTTCCTTGCCGGATCTGTTTTTGCGTGCATTCTTGTTTACCATTATGGATAGTTCTTCCTCTATTGCTTGCACTCCCGAGGACAAAGTCCTCAACTTTAAACAAAGGGGAGGAGAAAATTTAAAAGATGCTTGGTATAGAATTTGCAATGCTCATAATAGATCTATCTGTAAGCAATCTACCGTTGTGCTTCGGCGTTGTTTTTATGTTGGCATCACCACTTGGTATAGATTCATCCTTGATACAATTACCGGTGGCAATTTCTTAATGAGTCCTCCTTTTGATGCTCTTAATGCTATGGGAAATTTAGTGGGCTCACCACCTCTTATGGTTAATGAAACAATTTTGGTTCTTGAGCATGTTATGGAAAGATTAGATGCCATCGAAAAGAAAATGCTCACCGAAGATCGTATGGAAATTATACATAAAAAGATGCATAATTTTGCTACTCATCTTGGGTCAAAAGCAGGCGATATTTTAAGTTATTAAAAGAGAGGGGTACCTTAATCCATGAAAGAATAGAAGAAATTCTGTCTCGGATCGATAAATTGGAAGAAATCTTTAGTAATCTAAGCACGACTTTTACTACCACTAAAATTATTGAGGAAACCCCCGTAAAGAGTAGGAGATCCAGGAACAAGGGAGCAACTTCTAGTGATAGCAATAAAGGAGATCTTAAGATAACTAGTATCCACCCTGATTTTGTTGAAGTGATAAGAGATCCTTTTTGCAAGAATGGAATATTTAAATTTACCCCTAGAAGTATTGCTATCAAAGGTCCTTATGTTAAATCCTTGAAGGATTCTAAGTGTTTGATTGAAGAGTTGGACAAGGATAACAAAACTTAGATCCTTGCTTTATGCCTAGCTAAGGGCGTAAAACTATAGCGCTTGTTGGGAGGCAACCCAATGAATAAAATTTAGTTTTGCCTTTTGCTTTCTGTTCTTGAGTGTTAACACAATTATGATACTGTTATGATTGTGTTTTTTTATGTTTTAATTAGTGTTTGTGCCAAGTAGAACCGATTGGATCTTCTTGGGTGATAGTTGTTTGATCTTGCTGAAAAAGACAGAAACTTTGTGCTCACGAAAATAATTCTTATTTTTTTTATCAGAAAGAGCTTTTGCCCTGATTATTTTTGCAGAATATTAATATACAAATTGCTCAGGTATTCATATTTTTTTTAAGAATTTTTGGAATTCCATAAGTTTTTGTTTAAGTCTGATTACTACAGACTGTTCTGTTTTGACAGATTCTGTTTTATTTGTGTTGTGTGCTTATTTTGATGGCTCTATGGTTTTCGTTGATGAGTTTTTGCCATAGAAAAGTTGGAATACAGTAGATATAATACAAAAACAAAATATCAATTGGTTTTATACAGTACTTATAGTAGTGGTTTACTTTCTTACACTAACGGATCTCACTGAGATTTTGTTGAGTTTTGTGTGATTGAAGTTTTCAAGTTTTGGGTTATCTTACGATGGATGAAGGAAGGATATAAGAGCATAAGCTTGGGGATGCCCCGGCATCCCAAGCTATTATCCAAAAATGAGCAACCAACTAAGCTTGGGGATGCCCCCCGAGTGGCATCCCCTCTTTCTTCCAACAACTATCGGTATTTTACTTGAAACTATATTTTTATTCGTCACATGATATGTGTTTTGCTCGGAGCGTCTTGTATGATATGAGTCTTTGCTTGTTTTATTTTGTGTTTTAAGTCATCAATCCTTGATGTACACACCTATTTGAGAGAGACAAAATTATATCATGATTTGTTAAATTTGCTCTCTATGCTTCACTTAAATCTTTTATGAGCTAGGACTTGCTCTAGTGCTTCACTTATATCTTTTTGAGCACGGCGTGCTTTATTATTTTTGAAGAAATGCTCTCTTGCTTCACTTAGATTTATTTGAGAGTTAGTAAAATTTTGAAGAAATTCTCTCTTGATTCACTTAAATTATTTTGAGAGAATGAAGAAAAGTTATGCTCTTGATCTTCACTTATATTTGTTTGAGCTTATGAAAGCAACACATGAAAATTAGTCCCAAAGTGATAGATATCCAAGAAGGATAAAGAAAAAGAAAAAAATGTCATGAAGATCATTGGACAAAATAAACTTGATTCTTAGTAATAGTTTTGAGATATGATGATGTGATATGTGAGTTATGTTGGTGAGTAATTATGCTTTAGTAAGAATATTGGCGTTAAGGTTTGTGATTCCCTATGCATGCATGAAAGTCAATAATCATGCAATGAAAATTATATCCTACTTATGATGCATTATTCGGTGTTAATTATGCTTAATGCTTGCATATGAGATTATCCGTTTCTTGGTTGGTTGCTTCTCAATATTTTTACTAGCCTTCACTTTGCACTAAGTATGACCTCTACTTGTGCATCCAAAAACCTTTAAACCAGTTTTGCCACATGAGTCCACTATATCTGCCTATATGCGCTATTCTTTTGCCGTTCTAAGCAAATTTGTATGTGCCATCTGGAATTTTCAAAATAAACTTCTCTTTTGTGTGTTTGTTTCGCTCACGGAGCAGTGAAGGGTGGCTAATATTTTCGATGCTAGATGTGTTATTCTCACAATGAGTGTCTATTCACTGGTCATTGCACGAGAGTAAGGCAAATGTCTTAGGGATGCCCAGTCCCGAAATGCAAAAAAGAATTTACTTTATGTTGTCAAATAATAAATTCCTTGGAAAGTGTTGGTATGGAGGGCACCCATGGATACGGTTAGCCATGGAAAGTGAAAGTATGGTGGAAAAAGGAATAAACTTTATTTTCTGTTTGGGAACCGCCTATGGCATACCTAGTATTGAAAGTGTTCGGAACTCTAAGTCATTTTCGTTGGTGGGATGGATACACCTCTCAAAATGTTTTTATCTCTAAGTTTTTAGCCTTGAGCTCTGGCACCTCTACAAATCCCTACTTCCCTCTGCAAAGGGCCTTTCTTTTACTTTATGCAATTTTTATTTTGAGTCTCCATCTTCTCTTATAAAAGTCACCAACTAGGAGGCAATATGATCGTACTCAAGTATTGGGTGTAGCTAATATTCGAGTGTGTTTCATGAATGGATCAATGTTTGAGCATGATGGGCTAGGGATAACTTATTTTAGCGTTAATATTTTGAAAGACATGGTTGCTTGTTGATATGCTTGAGTATCTAATCATTATGTCAAAACTAGACTATTGCTTTGAATCACATAAAAGTCCAAATATCCATGCTATAAAGAAAAGAATATGATATGACTTGTTAGACAACATTCCACATCAAAAATTCTGTTTTTATCACTTACCTACTCGAGGACGAGTAGGAGTTAAGCTTGGGGATACTGATACGTCTCCAACGTATCTATAATTTTTGATTGTTCCATGCTGTTATATTATCAATATTGGATGTTTTATAATCATTTTATAGTCATTTTATATCATTTTTTGGTACTAACCTATTGACATAGTGCCAAGTGCCTCTTGCTGTTTTTTCCATGTTTTTTACATCGCAGAAAATCAATATCAGACGGAGTCCAAATGCCCCAAAACTTTACGGAGAATTTTTATGGTCCAGAAGGAACACAACGGGCCCTGGTTGCACCTGGGGGGAGTCCAGAGGAGGGGACAACCCACCAGGGCGCGCTAGGAGGCCCAGGCGCGTCCTGGTGGGTTGTGCCCACCTCGGGTGCCCCCCTGACCGCCTCTTTGCTCTGTAAACACCCCAAAAATACCATAACCCTAGAAGCATCGACAAAATATTCATCCAACTGCCACAGAGTCCAGAACCACTAGATCCAATCTAGACACCATCTCGGATGGGGTTCACCACCTCCATTGGTGCCTCTCCGATAATGCGTGAGTAGTTCTTTGTAGACCTTAGGGTCCGTAGTTAGTAGCTAGATGGCTTTCTCTCTCTCTCTCTCTCTCTCTCTCTCTCTCTCTCTCTCTCTCTCTCGCTGAATTCTCAATACAATGGTCTCTTGGAGATCCATATGATGTAACTCTTTTTGCGGTGTGTTTGTTGGGATATGATGAATTTTGAGTTTATGATCAATCATATCTTTTTATATCCATGAAAGTTATTTGAGTTTCTTTGATCTCTTATATGCATGATCTCTTATAGCCTCGTATTTCTTCTCCAATATTTGGGTTTTGTTTGGCCAACTTGATCTATTTATCTTGCAATGGGAAGAGGTGCCCGGTAGTGGGTTCGATCTTACGGTGCTTGATCCCAGTGACAGAAAGGGAAACAACAGGTATGTACCGTTGCTACTAAGGATAAAAAGATGGGATCTATATCTACTCAATAGATAAACGGATCTTGTCTACATCATGTCATCATTCTAATTGCATTACTCTATTTTCCATGAACTTAATACACTAGATGCATGTTGGATAGCGGTCGATGCATGTGTGGAGTAATAGTAGTAGATGCAGGCAGGAGTCGGTCTACTAATCTTGGACGCGATGCCTATGTAATGATCATTGCCTGGATATCATCATAATTTTTTGAGGTTCTATCAATTGCCCAATAGTAATTTGTTTACCCCCCGTTTGTTATCTTTCTCGAGAGAAGCCACTAGTGAAACCGACGGCCCCCGGGTCTTCTTTCTCATATATTTGCTTGCGATCTACTTTTCCTTTGCATTTTTATTCAAATCTATTAAACCAAAAATACAAAAATACTTTGCTGTACTTTATTTTATTTGCGATCTATTATTTCAATCTATTACCAATTTCTGGCACCGTTACCCGAAAGGGATTGACAACCCCTTTAACACGTCGGGTTGCGAGGTGTTGTTATTTGTGTGTAGGTGTTGTTTACGTTGTGTTGCTTGGTTCTCCTACTGGTTCGATAACCTTGGTTTCTTCACTAAGGGAAATACCTACCATCGCTGTGCTGCATCATCCCTTCCTCTTTGGGGAAATACCGACGTAGTCCTAGCAGACAGGAGTTTTTCTGGCGCTATAGTCAGAGAGCGATCACGCTCCTTGGTGGCTTGTGGGTCCCCTGGCCAGCTTCTGGTGCCCATCTTCTGGTATATAAGCGCATTTTCCCTAGATAAAAGGAGAGGACATTCGGGACGAAGCGTCGCCATCTCGAGGTGGGACCTAGGCAGGAGCACTTTTGCTCTCCGGTGGAGCAATTCTGCCAGGGATACTTCCCTCTAGGAGGGGGAATTCGAAGTCATCGGCATCACCAACAACCCTATCATCTTGGGAGGACCAATCTTCATCAACATCTTCACCAGCACCATCTCATCTCAATCCCTAGTTCATCTCTTGTATTCAATATTTGTATCAAAACCTCAGATTGGTACTTGTGGGTTGTTAGTAGTGTTGATTACATCTTGTAGTTGATGCTAGTTGGTTTATTTGGTGGAAGATTAATTGTTCAGATCCTTGATGCTATTTAATACCCCTCTGATCTTGTACATGAATATGATTTGTGTGTAGTTACTTTTGTTCTTGAGGACATGAGAGAAGTCTTGTCATAAGTAATCATGTGAATTTGGTATTCATTCGATATTTTGAGTATATGTATATTTTTGCTTCCTTTAGTGGTGTCATGTGAACGTCTACTACATGAAACTTCACCATCTTTGGGCCTAAGTTAAGGCATTGTGGAGTAGTAATTAGATGACGGGTTGCTAGAGTGACATAATCTTAAACCCTAGTTTATTCGCTATTCCGTAAGGGGCTGATTTGGATCCATATGTTTCATGATATGGTTAGATTTATCTTAATTCTTCTTTCATAGTCATGGATGCTTGCGAGAGGGGTTAATCATAAGTCAGAGGATTTTTCAAGTAAGAATAGCACCCAAGCACGGGTCCACCCACATATCAAATTATCAAAGTAACGAACACGCATCAAACAAACATGATGAAAGTGACTAGATGAAATTCCCATGTGTCGTCAAGAACGCTTTGCTTATTATAAGAGACCGTTCCGGCCTGTCCTTTGCTACAAAAAGGATTGGGATACCTTGCTGCACTTTTTTTTACCATTATTACTTATTGCTCATTACAAATTATCTTGCTATCAAGCTACTTGTTACCCACAAATTCAGTGCTTGCATACAATACCTTGCTCAAAACCGCTTGTCATTTCTTTCTGCTCCTCGTTGGGTTCGACACTCTTACTTATCGAAAGGACTACGATTGATTCCCTATACTTGTGGGTCATCAATATTCATCCCCCTCTAGTCAACCATATCGATCCTTTCAACATCTCTGGTGACTGGAAGATTTGTCCAACTTTAAACGCAGGGTCATGCATATCCGCTGGCCTGAATGTCTTAAGATTGTGTTTCAACTCATCATCATCTGAAGTTGGCATCAGAAATCTTCCTCATCAGAAGACACTTTAATGTCTACAACTTTCTTTCCTTTTATATCACTGCCACTTCTTCAATTCCATCTTCCGAAATATCTATGATACGTGTATCCATAATTTTTTTATTGTTCCATGCTATTATATTATCCATCTTGGATGTTTTATATGCATTCTTATGCTATTTTATATCCATTTATTGGTACTAACCTATTAACCTAGTGCCAAGTGCCAGTTCCTGTTTTCTCTTGTTTTTGTCTTTGCAGAAAATCAATACCAAACAGAGTCCAAATGGAACGAAACTTTTTGATGATTTTTCTTGGACCACAAGACACCCTAGAAGCTCCGGGAGGAGGCCAGAAGAGCCATGAGTCAATGACAAGCTCGTAGGGCGCGCCCTAGTGGTGGCGCCCCCAAGCTTGTGGGCCCCCTGTGGCTCCTCTAGCCCTAATTCTTCTTCTATAAATACTTAAATATTCCCCATAGACCAGGGGCACACCAAAAATACTTTTCCACCACTGCAAGTTCCAGAACCACGAGATCCCATCTGGAGGCCTTTTTTGGTACTCTACCGGAGGGGGATTTGATCACGGAGGGCTTCTACATCAACCTTGCTACCCTTCGGATGATGTGTGAGTAGTTTACCACAGATCTCGTGTCCATAGCTAGTAGCTAGATGTCTTTTTCTCTCTCTTGGATCTTCAATACAATGTTCTCCTCGATGTTCTTGGAGATCTATTCGATGTAATCTTCTTTTGCGGTGCGTTTATTGAGATTCGATGAATTGTGGGTTTATGATCAAATTATCTATGAATATTATTTGAGTCTTCTCTGAACTCTTTTATGCATGATTAAGGTAGCTTTGTATTTCTCTCCGATCTATTGATTTGGTTTGGCCAACTAGATGGATTTTTCTTGCAATGGGAGAGGTTCTTTGTAATGGGTCCAATCTTGCGGTGCTTATTCCCAGTGAGAGAAAGGGACATGACACGTATTTGTATTGTTGCCATTCAGGATAAAAAGATGGGGTTTGTTCATATTGTTTGGATCTATTGCTCTGCATCATGTCATCTTGCCTAAGGCGTTACTCCATTCTTGTTAACTTAATACACTAGATGCATGCTGATGTCTACTACACAACCTTCTTCTTGTAGACTCGTGTTGGGCCTCCAAGCGCAGAGTTTTGTAGGACAATAGCAAATTTCCCTCAAGTGGATGACCTAAGGTTTATCAATCGGTGGGAGGCGTAGGATGAAGATGGTCTCTCTCAAACAACCCTGCAACCAAATAACAAAGAGTCTCTTGTGTCCCCAACACACCCAATACAATGGTAAATTGTATAGATGCACTAGTTCGGCGAAGATATGGTGATACAAGTGTAATATGGATAGTAGATATAGGTTTTTGTAATCAGAAAAATATAAAAATTGCAAGGTAGCAAGTGGTAAAAGTGAGCGAAAATGGTATTGCAATGCTTGAAAACAAGGCCTAGGGTTCATACTTTCACTAGTGCAAGTTCTCTCAACAATGATAACATAATTGGATCACATAACAATCCCTCAACATGCAACAAAGAATCACTCCAAAGTTTCTATCGGAGAACGTAGGATGAAAACGTGCATCAACCCCTATGCATAGATTACCCCAATGTCACCACGGGAATCTGCAAGTTGAGTGCCAAAACATACATCAAGTGAATCAATAGAACATCCCATTGTCACCACAAATATTCCATCGCAAGACATACATCAAGTGTTCTCAAATCCAATACTCAATCCAACATAACGAAACCTCAAAGAGCAAGACTCAACTCATCACAAGAAGGTAGAGGCTTTGGTGTATATTTGGTGTTCTTGAGCTCTTGAACTAGCTGCGGTGCATGTCTAGCCCAAAAAGTCCGAATCCTTCCTAAGTATGCCTCGGGCCTCCTTTTATACGTCAAAGGGGTTGCCACAGCGGCACACAGGAGGTGGAAAGTGTTTACAGTTTACAAGTCTATCTCCTGACATCATAAGAAAAATGCATTTAATGCGCCGCCTATGTGTCCTCTTGCTTTATCGGGGACGTCAAAGAAGCTTGGCCCGTCCGTCGCCGCCTCGCCTCGCCCTGATGCGCGTCCAAGCTGATGAGGCATGCAGCGCCACGCCGGCCGGCTGGCTGCCGAGCTGATGCGGTGGCAGGGTCTTCACGAAGATCTGCATGCCACCACGCAGGTGCTTGGCTGGTTGGTCTAGAAGTTGTATGCTGCCACGCAGGCACTCGCCTAGGTGGCGGGCTGGCTGCCACGTTAGAACAGGTGTGGTGAGCAGTGAAACTCTGGCAGGTGCAGGCCTGGCTTCGGCCTCGCAGACGTCCCCGACAAGGATTTGGCCGGGGGCCTGGCAAGGGCCTTGCCGGGGCCTCGGCAAGGGTCTTGCCAGGGTCTTGTGGGCGTCCCCGGCAAGGATCTCGCCGGGGGTCTTCGTTCATCCCCGGCAAGGATCTTGCCGGGGGCCTTCGTCTTCTGGTTCCCATCTAGGCTTGCAGGCCTTTGATCTTTCACAAAGATCTGCATGCCACTATGCAGGCGCCTCCCGAGCCTTGGTTCCTAATATTGTCGACGGTGTTGGAACTCTCAGGCTCAAGGGTGGTGGCCTTGCTGGTGTTGGGCAAGTTGCCCCGCCAATGCTCTTGCCGGGATAGCGTAGGTCATCCCCGGCAAGGCTCTTGCCGGGGGAGACCCATCCTGTCCCTTTGCCACTCGCGCCTCTGGCTTTAGCGCTGCTCTGGTAGTCTTGTTCCTTGCTTCCTCTGCCCCGCCGAGCGTGGCCACAGGTGTGGCTACAACTGCCCGCGCACAAGTAAAGGGGTACATAAGGCCCCTACTTTTGTACACCGACAGGAGCCCCCGGGCCTGGGCCACACATAAGCGCGTTGGGCTGATACGTCTCCAACGTATCTATAATTTTTGATTGTTCCATGCTATTATATTATCTGTTTTGGATGTTTAATGGGCTTTACTAAGCACTTTTATATTATTTTTGGGACTAACCTATTAACCAAAGGCCCAGTGCAAATTGCTGTTTTTTTTGCCTATTTCAGTGTTTCACAGAAAAGGAATATCAAACGGAGTCCAAACGGAATGAAACATTCGGGAGAGTTATTTTTGGAACAAACGTGATCCAGAGGACTTGGGGTGGACGTCAAGAAAGAAGCAAGGAGGCCACGAGGCAGGGAGGCGCGCCTGCCCCCCTGGGCATGCCCCCACCCTCGTGGGCCCCTCGCGGCTCCACCGACCTACTTCTTCCTCCTATATATACCCATATACCCCGAAAACATCCAGGAGCACCACAAAACCCTATTTCCACCGCCGCAACCTTCTGTACCTATGAGATCCCATCTTGGGGCCTTTTCCAGCGCTCCGTTGGAGGGGGAATCGATCACGGAGGGCTTCTACATCAACTCCATAGCCTCTCCGATGATGTGTGAGTAGTTTACCACAGACCTTCGGGTCCATAGTTATTAGCTAGATGGCTTCTTCTCTCTCTTTGGATCTCAATACAAAGTTCTCCTAGATCTTCTTGGAGATCTATTCGATGTAATTCTTTTTGCGGTGTGTTTGTCGAGATCCGATGAATTGTGGGTTTATGATCAAGATTATCTATGAACAATATTTGAATCTCCTCTGAATTCTTTTATGTATGATTTGTTATCTTTGCAAGTCTCTTCGAATTATCAGTTTGGTTTGGCCTACTAGATTGATCTTTCTTGCAACGGGAGAAGTGCTTAGCTTTGGGTTCAATCTTGCGGTGTCCTTTCCCAGTGACAGCAGGGGCAGCAAGGCACGTATTGTATTGTTGCCATCGAGGATAAAAAGATGGGGTTTATATCATATTGCTTGAGTTTATCCCTATACATCATGTCATCTTGCCTAATGCGTTACTCCGTTCTTATGAACTTAATACTCTAGATGCATCCTGAATAGCGGTCGATGTGTGGAGTAATAGTAGTAGACGCAGAATCGTTTCGGTCTACTTGTCGCGGACGTGATGCCTATATACATGATCATGCCTAGATATTCTCATAATTATGCACTTTTCTATCAATTGCTCGACAGTAATTTGTTCACCCACCATAATACTTATGCTATCTTGAGAGAAGCCACTAGTGAAACCTACGCCCCCCGGGTCTATCTTCCATCATATTATTCTCCCGTCAATTTACAATTTCTGTCGCCGTTTATTTTGCAATCTTTACTTTCAATCTATATCATAAAAATACCAAAAATATTTATCTTTACAAGTGGTCGTGAAGGGATTGACAACCCCTTTATCACGTTGGTTGCAAGGTTCTTATTTGTTTGTGTAGGTACGAGGCGAATTGCGTGTAGTCTCCTACTGGATTGATACCTTGGTTCTCAAAAACCGAGGGAAATACTTACGCTACTTTGCTGCATCACTGTTTCCTCTTCAAGGGAAAACCAACGCAGTGCTCAAGAGGTAGCATGGGCCAGGCCCAGAACGGTGCGCGGGCACGCGTGGCAGAGTTTTGACTGCAGTAATCCCTTCGCCAGTTGCACTTCCCCAAGACCCGTATTGAGTGCGTGGCGTGGGGGTCGCCGTGGGGCGATCGCAGTGTGCTTGCATCACCCCGCCGTAAAATAGTAAAGAGGCGGTCCGCTTCCCCCCGCATCAAAACAGGGGAAGTCGCAGGGGCGCGGCTCATTTACTAAGTCAGGTCGTCGCCATCAAGGCACCCGCGCCCCACGATCACAGGGCGCGAAATGGCCGTTCCACTTGCCATCTTAATCCTGGCTCGCCTGCCACGTGTCCCCCATGCGCCGGGGAGGGCAGGCGGTGGATACAGAGGGTATGGGCTTTAATGTCGAGGTGGGGGGTCGGGCGCCACTGATTGGAGAAGCGGGTTGGTCCTGATTCCTCGCGCCCCTGGCGGATGGATTGGTTGATTGAGGCAGCCGCCCTCAGGCTCGCTCGGCCCCACCCCCCTATAAAAAGGGGAGAGGGACAACGTCTTTCCACATTCGCCTTCTTCCAGTTTGATCCCTTCCCTTCCTTTGCCATGGTGAGAGGGCGCGGTCGTGGAAAGACGTTAAGGAAGAGCTGGACGCCCAAGGTGAAGGCCACGCTCAAGGCAGAGGCGCCGGCCGGGGCCGCGGTCGAGGCAGAGGTGGGCACGAAAGGGGGACACCCACGTCGTCACCATCTCCCTCACCATCTCCTCCTGCTTCGTCGAGCGTCCATGTCGGGGACACGGCGCTGGAGTTTATCCTGCAGTTGCGCGAGCCGCCGTGTAGCCGCCTTTGCCTTCCCGAGGCGTTTGCGAGGGTGCTGGAGATCGACCAGCCACCAAGGCTGAGGCTTCACATGAAGGGGTGTTGCAACAGTGACATGTGGGTGAACACAAGGTTCCCCGCCCCTCATGTGATGCTTCTTCGTCGGGGCTGGAAAACCTTCGCATGCGCCCATTGCTTGATGAAGGGGCACGTCCTCTACTTCAAGTTGGTGGAAAGTGACCTGCTCTCAGTCAAGGTCTTCGGGCGCTCGGGACACAGGTTAGGGTGCTGCGCAGAGACCTGACCGACGATGAGAGCTCCTCCTCGAGCGACGACGACGAGGAGGGGACCAATGGGGAGGACGACGAGGACGGGTCCGACTAGATGTCGGACGCCCCATCCCTAGGCGATGCCGGTAGCAGCACCATCTGCACCTGGCCTTCTCCCCGGCAGAGTGATCTGCCGGGGAGGGGTAGTTCTTGGCGGCGGCTCCTTGAGCTAGCTCCTTGAACTTCTCGGGGCCGTTGCTTCTGGCGACTGGTGCTGGAGGGCCGGAGAAGATGAAGAAGGCGGGTGGCGGGTTGTCAAGTTGGAGTACGATGGCATCGACGCCTTCGTCGCGTATTGGCGGCCCGCTGCCTCATCTTCCAGCTTCTTCCCCGGCACCGTGATCACCAGCCCTCTCCTGGGCGGCCGCCGGGACGTTCTCTTGGTGTCTTCTGCTGCTCGTACCTCGCTTAGGCACTCCTTTTGCCCTCCCACTGTCTTGATCCACTTCCTGAGGAGAGGGACAAGAAAGGGATTACGGGCACCTTATCTCTTTTTTAGATCTTAAGCCTGCGGGCACTTGTCGAATTTAGACTTTGTAACCCCTTGCTCATGTTTATGTCCCGTATGAATTGTACTCGTTTAATCAACGTATTAATGAAAAAGGGTGTTTGTCAGGTTCTTTTGTGTGTGAGCGAGGCCCACACTAAGGAGCAAGTCCTTGTTTTATTAGGCAAACAACGTTGCCCGACAATAAACCTTGCCGTCCTCCCACTTTATACCATGATTATACCCACGCCCTTGGCGGGTGTAGGGGCAAAGCAGGATTGAGCCCTTCGTTTGTTTCCTTTCCGCCGCAACTACAACCAAATTCCAGCCTGAAAAGGATTTCGAGCATAGGAAGGAGGGAGCACAGTGGTATAGGAATAACCGAAGTTTCGTACGTTCGAGTTTCATACGGAAGTACATAGCGGGGGAGAAGAGACTTATCTGAATTCACAGCCCCCAGCAACCTCATCTTGCTGGGGTCAGAGGTGTCGATCCATCTTCTCTTTTCCAAGTGGTCCCGCAGAAAAGGCATGTGCAGCCTGCGAACCAAAAAGGACTAGAATAGACAAAAAGACACGCACTCGACCTCTATGCTAGGGGTTAGTTGCCGCCGAGCACTATCAACCCTACCAGAGAGGGAGACTCAACCTAGCATGCATGCTAATTCTAGGGCGCCAGTGCTTCATTTATTCATCTGTTGCTCAGGATCTATGCCTGGCTTTGTACAAAGGGTTACATGCCTTGTCGGCAAGGCTTGTACAAAAAGGTGGTTTGCCGGGAGGCCCGGCCACCGCGCCTTACGGGTAAAACTTGCGAAGATGTTCGATGTTCCAGGAGTTGCTCACTGGAATACCATCTTCGGTCTCCAGGCGGACTGCATCGGGCCTGGTGACTCGTATTACCTGATAAGGGCCTTCCCAATTTGGCGTCAACTTGTTGGAATTTTTGGCGGATTGGATTCGCCGAAGAACAAGGTCTCCTTCCTCAAGGCTTCGGGCTTGAACCTTGCCGCTATGGTAGCGGCGCAAGGCTTGCTGGTAGCGAGCGGCTCGCATAGCAGCCCAAAGACGATCTTCCTCAAGGAACGTCGCATTATCTTGCCGCAACTTCTCTTGCTCAAGCTCATCATAAGCGAGCACTCGAGGTGACCCGTATATGAGTTCCGTGGGGAGAACTGCTTCTGCCCCGTATACTAGGGCAAATGGTGTCTGGCCAGTGGCTCGATTTGGCGTCGTCCTGGTTGACCAAAGAACCGTTGGCAACTCATCAATCCAGCGCCTTTTGCACTTGTGCAGCCTGTCAAAAGTCCTGGTCTTGAGGCCTCGCAACACTTCTGCGTTCGCCCTCTCAGCTTGGCTGTTACTTCTGGGATGAGCAACAGAAGCAAAACAAACCTTGCCGCCGAGGTCTTGGATATATTGCATGAAGGTGCGGCTCATGAACTGTGTGCCATTGTCGGTGATGACTCTATTTGGCACACCGAAACGGCAGACTAGTCCCTTGAAGAACTTGACAGCTGACTGTGCTGTCACCTTTCTCACTGGCTCCACTTCCGGCCACTTTGTGAACTTGTCGATTGCGACGTACAAGTACTCAAAGCCCCCAATAGCACAGGGAAAGGGGCCCAGTATGTCGAGCCCCCAGACTGAAAATGGCCAAGAAAGAGGGATTGTCTGAAGAGCTTGAGCTGGTTGATGAAGCTTCTTCGAATGGAACTGGCACGCTTCACACTTGGTTACTAGTGCAGTTTCATCCTAGAGAGCGGTGGGCCAGAAGAAACCTTGCGGGAACGCTTTGCCGGCGAGGGCTCTTGACCCTGTGTGTGAGTCACACATGCCTCCATATATCTCTACCAACAGCTTTAGTCCGTTCTCCTGAGGAATGCACTTTAGTTTCATGCCGTTCGGTCTCCTTCTATATAGGGCATCATCCACAAATTGGTACATGCTGGACCGACGGGCTACTTTCTCTGCTTCTTCCTGTTCCTCGGGGAGTTCCCCTGTTTGGAGGAAACAGACGGTGTGCTGCGCCCATGCTGTAGCCTGGGGCTCGAAGGCAAGGACTAAAGGCTCATCTTCGGCCATAGGGGCAGCTGCCTCTACGGCCAGGGCTTGGGGCCCTGCCGGAGGTCGCTGCTCCTCGGCAAGCTTGGGGCACCTGGCAACGTCTTTGCCGGCGGTTCCTGGGAGCTCAGCAGGAAAGTATTTGCTGTGGCCCGCTTTCCTTCGTTTATTCTGTCCTGCTGATGGCTCAACGGACGGCTGGGTTAATTGAAGCACAAAGGTACCTGGTTCCACAGGCAACTGGAGGGCAACGCGCTTTGACAAGTCGTCGGCAATGCCGTTCTCTGCTCGAGGAACATGCTCTGCTTGTAGACCGTCAAAACGCTCCTCCAATTTCCTCACCTCATCCACATAGGCCTCCATCAACGGGCTCTGGTAATCCTTGTTAATTTGCTTGACGACGAGCTGCGAATCACCTCTGATGATGAGCTTCCTGATTTCGAGGTCTGCCGCGATCCTGAGACCGGCAAGGAATCCCTCGTACTCTGCTATGTTGTTCGTTGATTTTTCCCGGGGGAAGTGCATCTGGACCACGTACTTGATGCGCCTCTCCGGTGGGTGCGACGAGTAGCACGCCGGCACCAGCACCTTGCAGCGAGAAAACTCCATCAAAGTACATGATCCAATCACGGCTCGTCTCCTTGCCGAGAAGGGTGGTCTCTTGAACCTCCTCATCGGGTGTTGAGGTCCATTCAGCTATGAACTCTGCCAAGGCTCGGCTCTTGATGGTCGAAGTACTTTCAAACTTGAGGCCAAAGCTCGACAATTCCAATGCCCATTCCACGATCCTCCCAGACGCATCTGGGTTATGCAAGATCGGTTGCAAAGGGAGGCGGGTGACGACGGTGATCTCGTGCGCTTGAAAGTAGTGGCGCAGCTTTCTTGAGGCCATAAGGAGGCCGAAAAGCAGCTTCTGCATACCAGAATATCTTGATCTAGCCCCTGCAAGAGGGAACTGACAAAATAAACCAGGTGCTGCACCACCTTCTTCTTCTGTTCAATTTCGCCCATCTGCGCAGACTCTGTCTTGCCGGGACCGGGTCTTGCCGGGGGTTCCGCCTTGCCGGTGTCAGGCCCTGCCGGGAAGAGCTCTGGCCCATCATCCGACGGCTCCGCTGCCACTGCTGTTTCTTCCTCAAGTTCCCTCTATGCTACTAGCGCAGCACTGACCACTTGATTTGTCACCGCTAAATATAGCAACAACAACTCTTGTGGCTTAGGCGCGACTAGTATTGGCGTGGAGGAGAGGTACCTCTTCAACTCTTGTAGTGCTGCCTCTGCCTCCAGGGTCCATTTCATTGGACCCGCCTTCTTCAAAACTTTGAAGAAGGGGAGGGCGCGCTCAACAGATTTGGAGATGTACCTACTTAGAGCAGCAACACAACCGGCAAGCCTATAGACGTCTTTGACTCGCTTCGGCGCCTCAATCTGCTCAATTGCTTTGATCTTGTCGGGATTTGCTTCGATCCCGCGCTGAGACACAAAGAACCCAAGAAGTTTGCCGGATGGGACGCTGAACACGCACTTCTCTGGGTTGAGCTTGAGGTTGATCTTGCGCATGTTTGCAAATGTTTCCTTTAGATCCTTCATGAGCGTGGCCTTGTCCTTGGTTTTGACTACTATATCATCCATGTAGGCTTCCATATTCCTTTGCAGCTGGGGTTCAAGACCAATTTGGAACGCTTGGGCAAATGTCGAACCGGCGCTCTTCAACCTGAAAGGCATCCGTACAAAATAGTACGTACCATATGGGGTGATGAACGTGGTCTTCTCTTCGTCTTCCTTCATCATGAAGATCTGATGGTATCCTGAATAGGCGTCGAGGAATGAGAACAAGTCACACCCAGCAGTGGAGTCCACAATCTGGTTGATGCGTGGCAAAGGGAAAGGATCCTTTGGACAGGCCTTATTGATATCTGTGTAATCAATACATGGCCTCCACTTCCCATTTGCCTTATGCACTACCACCGGATTGGCTAATCACGTGGGGTGGAGCACTCCTCTGACCAAGCCTGCTGCCTCTAACTTCTTGATCTCCTTGATGATGAACTCTTGCCGCTCCAAAGCATGCTTCCTGACCTTCTGCTTGACGGGCCGCGCATGAGGACAGACAACAAGATAGTGCTCAATCACCTCCCTAGGAGCGCCGGGGATGTCAGATGCTTGCCATGCAAACACGTCGACATTCGCCCGCAGGAAGGTGACGAGCTTATGGTAAAAGCCCTACCCGTGCCGTACTCCTTGACGGGCACCTTCTTGGTCTCTGGTGGTACTGCCTTGGATTTCTTGCTCTTGCCGGTGGAGCTCTCTGGCATGTCCTCGATAGGAGCGCATCACTCCGAAGAGGCGCGCTTGCCAGAGTGGGTGCAGGAGGTCTTGCCGAAAGAGGTCCCACCGGAAGGGGCCTTGCCGGACTTCTTCTCTCCTGGGGCTTCAGCAGCAGGAGCAAGTGCCTTGGCGGCCGTTGCTGCAACTGCCTCCCGGTAGAGCTGGTCGGCGCAGATGAGTGTGTCCTTCTTGTCGGAGGGGACAGCGATGATGCTCAGTGGCCCGGGCATCTTCAACGTGTTGTAGGCGTAATGTGATGCCGCCATGAACTTGGCCAGTGTTGGGCGGCCAAGGATCCCATTGTAGGGCAGAGGGATCTTGGCGACATAAAAAATGATCTTCTCCGTCTTGTAGTTCAGCTCGCCCCCGAATGTAAGGGCAACGTGATTTTACCTTTCGGCTAACTCCTCCCCGGGTTGACTCCTTGGAACATGCCCGTCTCCTCGAGATCTCCATCGGGGATTTGCAGCCTCTCGATTACAGCAGGCACTACTGCAGGATGCTGCTAACGCGACACTACGATCAGAGACCCTCCGAGAAACTGTGTGTGATACAATAATCGCAAACGGTGCTGTATGAATACCGTCAAAAAAGGTGAAAACGCTTGCGATGGAGGATGCATCAAACACGGTTCAGATTTTAGTTGTGTGCGCGATGAAGGGCATATAGTTCAGTTCAATTAACTGTTTGCAGTGAAGAGGAACAAAAGAAACGGGCAGCGAGATGAAGGCGTGTGCGATACACAGTGCTACCTCTTAAGCACTGCGTTGGTTTTCCCTTGAAGAGGCAAGGGTGATGCAGCAAAGTAGTGTAAGTATTTCCCTCAGTTTTTGAGAACCAAGGTATCAATCCAGTAGGAGACTACACGCAAGTCGCCTCGCACCTACACAAACAAATAAGAACCTTGCAACCAACGTGATAAAGGGGTTGTCAATCCCTTCACGGCCACTTGCAAAAAGTGAGATCTGATAGAGATAATAAGATAAATATTTTTTGGTATTTTTTATGATATAAACTGAAAGTAAAGATTGAAAAGTAAAATAGATTGGAAACTTATATGATGGAAAATAGACCCGGGGGCATAGGTTTCACTAGTTGCTTCTCTCAAGATAGCATAAGTATTACGGTGGGTGAACAAATTACTGTTGAGCAATTGATAGAAAAGCGCATAGTTATGAGAATATCTAGGCATGATCATGTATATAGGCATCACGTCCGTGACAAGTAGACCGAAACGATTCTGTATCTACTACTATTACTCCACACACCGACCGCTATCCAGCATGCATCTAGAGTATTAAGTTCATAAGAATGGAGTAACGCATTAGGCAAGATGATATGATGTAGAGGGATAAACTCAAGCAATATGATATAAACCCCATCTTTTTATTCTCGATGGCAACAATACAATACGTGCCTTGCTGCCCCTGCTGTCACTGGGAAAGGACACCGCGAGATTGAACCCAAAGCAAAGCACTTCTCCCATTGCAAGAAAGATCAATCTAGTAGGCCAAACCAAACTGATAATTCAAAGAGACTTGCAAAGATAACAAATCATACATAAAAGAATTCAGAGGAGATTCAAATATTGTTCATAGATAATTTTGATCATAAACTCACAATTCATAGGATCTCGACAAACACACCGCAAAAAGAATTACATCGATAGATCTCCAAGAAGATCGAGGAGAACTTTGTATTGAGATCCAAAGAGAGAGAAGAAGCCATCTAGCTAATAACTATGGACCCAAAGGTCTGTGGTAAACTACTCACACATCATCGGAGAGGCTATGGTATAAGCCCTCCGTGATCGATTCCCCCTCCGGCGGAGCACCGGAAAAGGCCCCAAGATGGGATCTCACGGGTACAGAAGTTTGCGGCGGTGGAAATAGGGTTTCGTGGTGCTTCTGGATGTTTTTGGGGTATATGCATATATATAGGAGGATGAAGTAGGTCAGTGGAGCTGCGAGGGGCCCACGAGGGTGGGGGCGCGCCCAGGGGGGCAGGCGCGCCTCCCTGCCTCATGGCCTCGTCGCTTCTTTCTTGACGCCCACTCCAAGTCCCCTGGATCACGTTTGTTCCAAAAATAGCTCTCCCGAAGGTTTCATTCCGTTTGGATTCTGTTTGATATTCCTTTTCTGCGAAACACTAACATAGGCAAAAAAAAGGCAATTTGCACTGGGCCTTCGGTTAATAGGTTAGTCCCAAAAATAATATAAAAGTGCATAGTAAAGCCCATTAAACATCGAAAATAGATAATATAATGGCATGGAACAATCGCAAATTATAGCTACGTTGGAGACGAATCAAGCATCCCCAAGCTTAATTACTGCTCGTCCTCGAGTAGGTAAATGATAAAAACAGAATTTTTGATGTGGAACGCTACATAGCATATTTCTCAATGTAATTTCCTTTATTGTGGCATGAATGTTCAGATCCAAAAGATTCAAGACAAAAGTTTAATATTGAGATGAAAATAATAATACCTCAAGTATACTAACAGAGCAATCATGTCTTCTCAAAATAACACGGCCAAAGAAAGTTATACCTACAAAATCATATAGTCTGGCTATGCTCTATCTTCATCACACACAAAGTATTTAATCATGCACAACCCCGATGACAAGTCTAGCAATTGTTTCATACATTTGATGTTCTCAAACTTTTTCAATCTTCACGCAATACATGAGCGTGAGCCATGGACATAGCACTATATGTGGAATAGAATGGTGGTTGTGGAGAAGACAAAAAGGAGAAGATAGTCTCACATCAACTAGGCGTATCAACGAGCTATGGAGATGCCCATCAATAGATATCAATGTGAGTGAGTAGAGACTGCCATGCAACGGATGCACTAGAGCTATAAGTGTATGAAAGCTCAACAAAAGAAACTAAGTGGGTGTGCATCCAACTTACTTGTTCACGAAGACCTAGGGCATTTTGAGGAAGCCCATCATTGGAATATACAAGCCATGTTCTATAATGTAAAATTCCCACTAGTACATGAAAGTGACAACATAGGAGACTCTCTATCATGAAGATCATGGTGCTACTTTGAAGCACAAGTGTGGAAAAAGGATAGTAACATTGTCCCTTCTCTCTTTTTCTCTCATTTTTTATTTGGGCCTTCTTATTCTTTTTTATGGCCTCTTTTTTTCCTTTTTTTTCGTCCGGAGTCTCATCCCGACTTGTGGGGGAATCATAGTCTCCATCATCCTTTCCTCACTTGGGACAATGCTCTAATAATGATGATCATCACACTTTCACTTACTTACAACTCAAAAATTACAACCCAATACTTGGAACAAAATATGACTCTATATGAATGCCTCAGGCGGTGTACCGGGATGTGCAATGAATCAAGAGTTACATGTATGAAAATCATGAACGGTGGCTTTGCCACAATTACGATGTCAACTACATGATCATGCAAAGAAATATGACAATAATGGACCGTGTCATAATAAACGGAACGGTGGAAAGTTGCATGGCAATATATCTCAGAATGGCTATGGAAATGCCATAATAGGTAGGTATGGTGGCTGTTTTGAGGAAGGTATATGGTGGGTGTATGATACCGGCGAAAGGTGCGCGGTATTAGAGAGGCTAGCAATGGTGGAAGGGTGAGAGTGCGTATAATCCATGGACTCAACATTAGTCATAAAGAACTCACATAGTTATTGCAAAAATCTTTTAGTTATCAAAACGAAGTACTACGCGCATGCTCCTAGGGGGATAGATTTGTAGGAAAAGACCATCGCTCATCCCCTACCGCCACTCATAAGGAAGACAATAAATAAATAAATCATGCTCCGACTTCATCACATAACGGTTCACCATACGTGCATGCTACGGGAATCACAAACTTTAGAACAAATATTTCTCAAATTCACAACTACTCAACTAGCACGACTCTAATATCACCATCTTCATATCTCAAAACAATTATCAAGTATCAAACTTCTCATAGTATGCAATGCACTTTATATGATAGTTTTTATTATACCCATCTTGGATGTTCATCATATTAGAACTAATTTTATAGCCAAGGAAACTACCATTCTGTTCTAAAATACTCTCAAAATAATATAAGTGAAGCATGAGAGATCAATTATTTCTATAAAATAAAACCACCAACGTGCTCTAAAAACATATAAGCAAAGCACTAGAGAAAAATTATATAGCTCAAAAGATATAAGTGAAGCACATAGAGTATTCTAATAAATTCCGATTCATGTGTGTCTCTCCCAAAAGGTGTGTACATCAAGTATGATTGTGGTAAACTAAAAATCAAAGACTCAAATCATACAAGACGCTCCATGCAAAACACATATCATGTGGTGAATAAAAATATAGCCTCAAGTAAAGTTACCGATAGACAAAGACGAAAGAGGGGATGCCTTCCGGGGCATCCCCAAGCTTAGGCTTTTGGTTGTCCTTAAATTTTACCTTGCGGTGCCTGGGGCATCCCCAAGCTTAGGCTCTTTCCACTCCTTATTCCATAATCCATCAAATCTTTACCCAAAACTTGAAAACTTCACAACACAAAACTCAACAGAAAATCTTATGAGCTCCGTTAGGATAAGAAAACAAATCACCACCATAAGGTACTGTAATTAAATAATTAATTATTTATATTGGTGTTAAACATACTGTATTCCAACTTCTCTATGGTTCATACCCTCCGATACTAGCCATAGATTCATCAAAATAAGCAAACAACACACGAAAAACAGAATCTGTCAAAAACAGAACAGTCTGTAGTAATCTGGATCAAACGTATACTTCTGTAACTCCAAAAATTATGAAATAAATTTCTGGACGTGAGGAATTTGTCTACTAATCATCTTCAAAAAGAATAAACTAAAAAGCACTCTCCAGTAAAAATTTCCATCTAATCTCGTGAGCGCTAAAGTTTCTATTTTTTACAGCAAGATCATAAAGACTTCACCCAAGTCTTCCCAAAGGTTCTACTTGGCACAAACACTAATTTAAAACATGAAAAAACATCTTAACAGAAGCTAGATGAATTATTTATTACTAAACATAACCAAAAAGCAAGAAACTAAAGTAAAATTGGGTTGCCTCCCAACAAGCGCTATCGTTTAACGCCCCTAGGTAGGCAGTGATAAATTCAATGATGCTCACATAAAATATAGCAATTGAAACACGAAGAGAGCATCATGTAGCATATGAAAATCACATCTAAGTCTAACGTACTTACTATGCATAGGCATTTTATAGGCAAACAAATTATCAAGGCAAGCAAGAACTAGCATATGCAAGGAAGCGGAAAGAAACAATAACGAGAGGTAATTTAGGAACATGAAAATCTCTACAACCATATTTTCCTCTCTCATAATAATTGCATGTCGGATCATAAGAAAATTCAAAAATATAGCTATCACAAAACATATTCTTAACACGATCCACATGTATGCAAAGATGACACTCTTCCAAAATAGTGGGATTAACATTAACTAAAGTCATGACCTCTCCAAACCCACTTTTATCAAAAACTTCATAAGATTGAACATTCTCCAAATATGTGGGATCTAAATTTGAAACTCTTCCAAACCCACTTTCAATTCTATTGCAAACACTAATATCAATCTCATATTCATCATGGGGCTTACATAAATTTTCAAGACCATAAAAAGAATCACCCCAATCATGATCATTGCAACAAATAGTAGACATATCAAAACTAGCATCCCCAAGCTTAGGGTCTTGCGTATCATTAACACAATGTAGATTAAGAGAATTTATAATAACATAATTGCAATCAAGCTTTTCATCGAAGGAACTATCAAGTATGGGCGCAATAGCAACGATCTCATGTTTAACATAAGGAACTATAGCAAATTCATCTTAATAAAAATTGGCATCATGGCCACAAGAATAGCAAGCATCATGTTTATCAAGGGATATTTCAATCAAATCATCGGAATCATAATTATCTATAGATTCATGCATATCATTATTTTCTTCAGAAGCAACGGTCATTCTCTCAATAAATTCTTTGACATAGACATTATGAGCATAGTTTTCATAGCAATATTTAAGTATGTCAAATTTTTTAGATTCGTAGAGAGTAATATCATACTTTTCAATCAAAGAAGCAACTTCATAAGCACCCTTAAAAGCAACAAATTCTTCAATTTGTTCGATATCATAGTAACTATAAACACCCTTTGCATAAGAAGATAAGATTTCATTTTCATTAAACTCACATAGCTAGGGAAGGTGTTTTTTAGGGTTCTTAGAGCAACAAGTAAAATCATAAATTTCACAAAGATTCCAAGCATAACACATCAATCTGTTTATTTGATCCCACAAGAGTCTCCCTTTTTCAGACAAACGGTGACGCACAAAATGAGCATGCTCATCTAAAGATTTCCCATCAAATAGGCTAGTTGGGGTTTCAGCACAAGCGCACAAGGATCGAAGATGATCCAAGTAGAACACTTTAAGTGGATCCATATCAATAGATTTCTAGCAAGCAAAGATGCAAGCAAATAGAAGGCACATGGTAACACCAGATCGAACGGAAGAAGTGCGAATAAAACGACAAGGGTGAAGTGGGGGAGAGGAAAACGAGAGGCAAATGGCAAATAATGTAATGCGAGGGATAAGAGTTGTGATGGGTACTTGGTATGTCTTGACTTGACTTGGCGTAGATCTCCCCGGCAACGGTGCCATAAATCCTTCTTGCTACCTCTTGAGCACTGCATTGGTTTTCCCTTGAAGAGGAAAGGGTGATGCAGCAAAGTAGCGTAAGTATTTCCCTTAGTTTTTTCAGAACCAAGGTATCAATCTAGTAGACGACTACACGCAAGTCGCCTCGCACCTACACAAACAAATAAGAACCTTGCAACCAACGCGATAAAGGGGTTGTCAATCCCTTCACGGCCACATGCAAAAAGTGAGATCTGATAGAGATAATAAGATAAATATTTTTGGTATTTTTTATGATATAAATTGAAAGTAAAGAATGCAAAGTAAAACGGATTGGAAACTTATATGATGGAAAATAGACCCGGGGGCCATAGGTTTCACGAGTGGCTTCTCTCAAGATAGCATAAGTATCACGGTGGGTGAACAAACTACTGTCGAGCAATTGATAGAAAAGCGCATAGTTATGAGAATATCTAGGCATGATCATGTATATAGGCATCACGTCAGCGACAAGTAGACCGAAACGATTCTGCATCTACTACTATTACTCCACACATCGACCGCTATCCAGCATGCATCTAGAGTACTAAGTTCATAAGAACGGAGTAACGCATTAGGCAAGATGACATGATGTAGAGGGATAAACTCAAGCAATATGATAAAAACCCCATCTTTTTATCCTCGATGGCAGCAATACAATACGTGCCTTGTTGCCCCTGCTGTCACTGGGAAAGGACACCGCAAGATTGAACCCAAAGCTAAGCACTTCTCCCATTGCAAGAAATATCAATCTAGTAGGCCAAACCAAACTGATAATTCAAAGAGACTTGCAAACATAACAAATCATACATAAAAGAATTCAGAGGAGATTCAAATATTGTTCATAGATAATCTTGATCATAAACCCACAATTCATCGGATCTCGACAAACACACCGCAAAAAGAATTACATCGGATAGATCTCCAAGAAGATCGAGGAGAACTTTATATTGAGATCCAAAGAGAGAGAAGAAGCCATCTAGCTAATAACTATGGACCCGAAGGTCGGTGGTAAACTACCCACACATCATCGGAGAGGCTATGGTGCTGATGTAGAAGCCCTCCGTGATCGATTCCCCCTCCGGCGGAGCGCCGAAAAAGGCCCCAAGATGGGATCTCATGGGTACAGAAGGTTGCGGCGGTGGAAATAGGGTTTCGTGGTGCTCCTGGATGTTTTCGGGGTATATGAGTATATATATAGGAGGAAGAAGTAGGTCGGTGGAGCTGCGAGCGGCCCACGAGGGTGGGGGGCGCGCCCAGGGGGGCAGGCGTGCCTCCCTGCCTCGTGGCCTCCTCGCTTCTTTCTTGACGTCCACTCCAAGTCCTCTGGATCACGTTTGTTCCAAAAATAACTCTCCCGAAGGTTTCATTCCATTTGGACTCCGTTTGACATTCCTTTTCCGCGAAACACTAAAATAGGCAAAAAAATTAGCAATTTGCACCGGGCCTTCGGTTAATAGGTTAGTCCCAAAAATAATATAAATGTGCTTAGTAAAGCCCATTAAACATCCAAAACAGATAATATAATAACATGGAACAATAAAAAATTATAGATACGTTGGAGACGTATCAAGCATCCCCAAGCTTAATTCTTGCTCGTCCTCGAGTAGGTAAATGGTAAAAACAGAATTTTGATGTGGAATGCTACCTAGCATATTTCTCAATGTAATTTCCTTTATTGTGGCATGAATGTTCAGATCCGAAAGATTCAAGACAAAAGTTTAATATTGACATAAAAATAATAATACTTCAAGCATACTAACAAAGCAATCATGTCTTCTCAAAATAACATGGCCAAAGAAAGTTATCCCTACAAAATCATATAGTCTTGCTATGCTCTATCTTCATCACACAAAGTATTTAATCATGCACAACCCCGATTACAAGCCAAGCAATTGTTTCATACTTTTGATGTTCTCAAACTTTTTTCAATCTTCACGCAATACATGAGCGTGAGCCATGGACATAGCACTATATGTGGAATAGAATGGTTGTTGTGGAGAAGACAAAAAGGAGAAGATAGTCTCACATAACCTAGGCGTATCAAAGGGCTATGGAGATGCCCATCAATAGATATCAATGTGAGTGAGTAGGGATTGCCATGCAATGGATTCACTAGAGCTATAAGTGTATGAAAGCTCAACAAAAGAAACTAAGTGGGTGTGCATCCAACTCGCTTGCTCACGAAGACCTAGTGCATTTTGAGGAAGCCCATCATTGGAATATACAAGCCAAGTTCTATAATTTAAATTCCCACTAGTATATGAAAGTGACAACATAGGAGACTCTCTATCATGAAGATCATGGTGCTACTTTGAAGCACAAGTGTGGAAAAAAGATAGTAACATTGTCCCTTCTCTCTTTTTCTCTCATTTTTTTATTTGGGCCTTCTTCTTCTTTTTTATGGCCTCTTTTTTCCCTTTTTTTATTTTCGTCGGGTGTCTCATCCCGACTTGTGGGGGAATCATAGTCTCCATCATCCTTTCCTCACTTGGGACAATGCTCTAATAATGATGATTATCACACTTTTATTTACTTACAACTCAAAAATTACAACTCAATACTTGGAACAAAATATGACTCTATGTGAATGCCTCCGGCGGTGAGAATTATGAACGGTGGCTTTGCCACAAATACGATGTCAACTACATGATCATGCATGGCAATATGACGATGATAATGCGTGTCATAATAAACGGAACGGTGGTAAGTTGCATGGCAATATATCTCAGAATGGCTATGGAAATGCCATAATAGGTAGGTATGGTGGCTGTTTTGAGGAAGGTATACGGTGGGTGTATGATACCGGCGAAAGGTGCGCGGTATAAGAGAGGCTAGCAATGGTGGAAGGGTGAGATTGCGTATAATCCATGGACTCAACATTAGTCATAAAAACTCACATATTTATTGCAAAAATCTATTAGTTATCGAAATGAAGTACTACGCGCATGCTCCTAGGGGGATATATTGGTAGGAAAAGACCATCGCTCGTCCCCGACCGCCACTCATAAGGAAGACAATCAATAAATAAATCATGCTCCGACTTCATCACATAACGGTTCACCATAGGTGCATGCTACGGGAATCACAAACTTTAGAACAAGTATTTCTTAAATTCACAACTACTCAACTAGCATGACTCTAATATCACCATCTTCATATCTCAAAACAATTATCAAGTATCAAACTTCTCATAGTATTCAATGCACTTTATATGATAGTTTTTATTATACCCATCTTGGATGTTCATCATATTAGGACTAATTTTATAGCCAAGGCAACTACCATTCTGCTCTAAAAGACTCTCAAAATAATATAAGTGAAGCATGAGAGATAAATAATTTCTATAAAATAAAACCACCACCGTGCTCTAAAAAGATATAAGCGAAGCACTAGAGCAAAATTATCTAGCTCAAAAGATATAAGTGAAGCACATAGAGTATTCTAATAAATTCCGATTCATGTGTGTCTCTCCCAAAAGGTGTGTACAGCAAGGATGATTGTGGTAACTAAAAAGCAAAGACTCAAATCATACAAGACGCTCCAAGAAAAACACATATCATGTGGTGAATACAAATATATCCACAAGTAAAGTTACCGATAGACGAAGACAAAAGAGGGGATGCCTTCTGGGGCATCCCCAAGCTTAGGCTTTTGGTTGTCCTTGAATTTTACCTTGGGGTGCCTTGGGCATCCCCAAGCTTAGTCTTGCCACTCCTTATTCCATAATCCATCAAATCTTTACCCAACACTTGAAAACTTCACAACACAAAACTCAACAGAAAATCTTATGAGCTCCGTTAGTATAAGAAAACAAATCACCACCATAAGGTACTGTAATGAACTCATTATTTATTTATATTGGTGTTAAACCTACCGTATTACAACTTCTCTATGGTTCATACCTCCGATACTAGCCATAGATTCATCAAAATAAGCAAACAACACACGAAAAACAGAATCTGTCAAAAACAGAACAGTCTGTAGTAATCTGGATCAAACGTATACTTCTGTAACTCCAAAAATTCTGAAATAAATTTCTGGACGTGAGGAATTTGTCTATTAATAATCTGCAAAAAGAATCAACTACATAACACTCTGCAGTAAAAAATTCCATCTAATCTCGTGAGCGCTAAAGTTTCTGTTTTTTACAGCAAGATCATAAAGACTTCACCCATGTCTTCCCAAAGGTTCTACTTGGCACAAACACTAATTAAAACATGAAAACACATCTAATCAGAAGCTAGATGAATTATTTATTACTAAAAAGAACCAAAAAGCAAGAAACAAAAATAAAATTGGGTTGCCTCCCAACAAGCGCTATCGTTTAACGCCCCTAGCTAGGCATAAAGGCAAGAATAGATGTAGGTATTATCATCTTTGGTAGGAAATTCTTCAATTGAACACTTATAACACTTAGGAGTTTCCTTCTTTTTATTGATGATCAAACTCCTAGGCAATAAATTGAGAAAAATCATTTGTAGCAAAAGGTTCCTTAATGATAGCGAGAAAGTTGGGGTGAACACTTATGGATTTGAGATCCGCAGTTCCCTTACTAGAAGTTTCACCCTTATTCTTAGGAACATACATCAATTTGGCAATTTTAGCATTACGTGGTTTTGGAGTATTTTTCACGGAAGAAAAGGCAGACCCTAATTTGGTAATAATATCCTCAATTTTATCAATTCTTGTGGAATCTTGATCTATCTTTTCGTTAACTATGGGTTCCTTTTCTTTAAATTTTTTAAGAGCAACTCCTACCTTAGATCCGTATTGGGTAATTTGGTTGTGGATCTTTTTATCCAAATTTTCAATCAACTCTACGGTAGCAACTTTATTTTCCATAATTTCAAGTCTTTGCATCACATGTTCCAAATATAAAATAGTTCCATTAACCAAAAGAGGTGGTGGGCCAAACAAATCTATCACAGCATTATAAGAATCAAAGGTATGGCTACCCAAGAAATTCCCTCCGGTAATGGTATCAAGAATATATCTGTTCCAAGGACTGATGCCTACATAAAAATTGCGAAGAAGAACGGAAGTAGATTGCTTCCTAGTAGATCTATTTTGAGCATTGCAAATTCTATGCCAAGCATATTTTAGATTTTCTCCCTCCCTTTGTTTAAAATTAAGAACTTCATGATCGGGAGTACTAACAATGATAGAAGGACTAGCCATGACGACACACGATGACACAAAAAGCAAGCAGAAAAGAGGCAAACGGAAAAGAGGGCGAATAAACGGCAAGGGTGAAGTGGGGGAGAGGAAAACGGGAGGCAAATGGCAAATAATGTAATGCGAGGGATAAGAGTTGTGATGGGTACTTGGTATGTCTTGACTTGGCATAGATCTCCCCGGCAACGGCGCCAAAAATGGCTAGTTGCTGGGAGATCAAATCTTGACTTGACTTGGCGTAAGCCTCCCCGGCAACGGCGCCAGAAATCCTTCTTGCTACCTCTTGAGCACTGCGTTGGTTTTTCCTTGAAGAGGAAAGGGTGATGCAGCAAAGTAGCGTAAGTATTTCCCTCAGTTTTTGAGAACCAAGGTATCAATCCAGTAGGAGACTACACGCAAGTCGCCTCGTACCTACACAAAGAAATAAGAACCTTGCAACCAACGCGATAAAGGGGTTGCCAATCCCTTCACGACCACTTGCAAAAGTGAGATCCGATAGAGATAATAAGATACATATTTTTTGGTATTTTTATGATATAGACTGAAAGTAAAGATTGCAAAATAAACGGTGACAGAAATTGTAAATTGACAGGAAAATAATATGATGGAAGATAGACCCGGGGGCCATAGGTTTCACTAGTGGCTTCTCTCAAGATAGCATAAGTATTACGGTGGGTGAACAAATTACTGTCGGGAAATTGATAGAAAAGTGCATAATTATGAGAATATCTAGGCATGATCATGTATATAGGCATCACGTCCACGACAAGTAGACCGAAACGATTCTGCATCTACTACTATTACTCCACACATCGACCGCTATCCAGCATGCATCTAGAGAATTAAGTTCATAAGAACGGAGTAACGCATTAGGCAAGATGACATGATGTAGAGGGATAAACTCAAGCAATATGATATAAACCCCATCTTTTTATCCTCGATGGCAACAATACAATACGTTCCTTGCTGCCCCTGCTGTCACTGGGAAAGGACACCACAAGATTGAACCCAACGCTAAGCACTTTTCCCATTGCAAGATAGATCAATCTAGTAGGCCAAACCAAACTGATAATTCGAAGAGACTTGCAAAAATAACAAATCATACATAAAAGAATTCAGAGGAGATTCAAATATTGTTCATAGATAATATTGATCATAAACCCACAATTCATTGGATCTCGACAAACACACCGCAAAAAGAATTACATCGAATAGATCTCCAAGAAGATCGAGGAGAACTTTGTATTGAGATCCAAAGAGAGAGAAGAAGCCATCTAGCTAATAACTATGGACCCGAAGGTCTGTGGTAAACTACTCACACATCATCGGAGAGGCTATGGTGTTGATGTAGAAGCCCTCTGTGATCGATTCCCCCTCCGGCGGAGCGCCGGAAAAGGCCCCAAGATGGGATCTCACGGGTACAGAAGGTTGCGGCAGTGGAAATAGGGTTTCGTGGTGCTCCTGGATGTTTTCGGGGTATATGAGTATATATATAGGAGGAAGAAGTAGGTCGGTGGAGCTGCGAGGGGCCCACGAGGGTGGGGGCGCGCCCAGGGGGGTAGGCATGCCTCCCTGCCTCGTGGCCTCCTTGCTTCTTTCTTGACGTCCACTCCAAGTCCTCTGGATCATGTTTGTTCCAAAAATAACTCTCCCGAAGGTTTCATTCCGTTTGGACTCCATTTGATATTCCTTTTCTGCGAAACACTTAAATAGGCAAAAAAACAGCAATTTGCACTGGGCCTTCTGTTAATAGGTTAATCCCAAAAATAACATAAAAGTGCTTAGTAAAGCCCATTAAACATCCAAAATAGATAATATAATAGCATGGAACAATAAAAAATTATAGATATGTTGAAGACGTATCAGGGACCTATAAATTCACCCAAGGACACACATGTGATTTTTCAACCAACTTTGGTGCATTGGAGCATGTGCTTGTAGGTCAAATTTGAATTATGCACATAAAATGCCTAGAAAACCCAGTTAATGTATAAAAAAGGCCAAACAACAACAGCAACAACAACAAAGCCTTTAGTCCCAAACTAGTTGGGGTAGGCTAGAGGTGAAACCCATAAGATATCGCAACCAACTCATGGCTCTGGCACATGGATAGCAAGCTTCCACGCAACCCTGTCCATAGCTAGCTCTTTGGTGATACTCCAATCCTTCAGGTCTCTCTTAACGGACTCCTCCCATGTCAAATTCGGTCTACCCCGCCCTCTCTTGACATTCTCCGCACGCTTTAGCCGTCCGCTATGCACTGGAGCTTCTGGAGGCCTACGCTGAATATGCTCAAACCATCTCAGACGATGTTGGACAAGCTTCTCCTCAATTGGTGCTACCCCAACTCTATCTCGTATATCATCATTCCGGACTCGATCCTTACTCATGTGGCCACACATCCATCTCAACATACGCATCTCCGCCACACCTAACTGTTGAACATGTCGCCTTTTAGTCGGCCAACACTCCGCGCCATACAACATTGCGGGTCGAACGAACCCTGAAAAATTCCAGGATTGAACACAACACTCTTGTTGTTCTATGTTGACACTAGAAAATTTTTGAAAGCAATAAGAGGCAATGGATATCGTCTCGTCCCCGAAGGTGGTACGTTCCCTATCGAAACCATCATGCTTATTGTGAGAAGCTCTGGTTTCTGAGAAGCTTATACCCAAACCTGCCCCAAATGGGACAAAATTTTCACCACGGCATGTTGATGCTGCTCCATGATAGCATGCCAAGTTTCATGAATTTCAGACGAGTTTTGGATTTACTAGTATTTAAAATCCAGGTATCTCAATGTTTTGCCGGCAATCAACAGTGCCCTGGTGTTTGAAATTCATTCCCACCTCTTGCATGGGACCTAGAAATTCACCCAAGGACACACATGTGATTTTTCGACCAACTTTAGTGCATTGGAGCATGTGCTTGTAGTTCAAATTTGAATTATGCACATAAAATGCCTAGAAAACCTAGTTAATGTATAAAAGGCCAAATGAACCACGAAAAATTCATTCCCATTTCTTGCATGGGACCTAAGCATGCACTGAAGGACACAAATTTGATTTTTCAACCAATTTGTATGCACCGGAGCATGTGCATGTAGTTTAATTTTGAATTGTGCACCTGAAATGGCAAGAAAACCAGTTTAATGTATGAAATGTCCAAATGAACCCTGAATAATTCCAGTTGTTTTACGACACACATACATTTGCATGTTCACTGCAGATAAAAGGTCTAGCAATTCAAACACCGTCCATTGCCGCTGTGACCCCATTTTGTAATTCAAATCAAGTAGATCCCACACAGTTTATTCTCACCAACCATGTGAGATGTAGTACAAAATATCTTGGTGCACTGTCGGTGTATAGTATGCCTATGGCTTACGCGAGAAGGTGCGTCGGCTACAGTCCACAGCCGGTGTGTCAAGCACACTAGCTCGCTCCCCCAAAACTCCCGCCTCTACATCCCTCTCTGCTTCAGTCCCTTGATTAAAATTTTCAGTAGCCCCGGCATTTTACTCCCGCCTCTGCATCCCTCACAATCTCAAAAATATCTGCTCGCCCTTGATCCAAATTTTCAGTAGTCCCGCCTTGTTACCCCCGCCTAGTAAAATTTTCAGTTGCCGCAGTATTTCCTCAAACACAACCTCCGCTCACACAGACACACACATCCCTCAAAACCATTGGTAGGTCGCCGCCATCGCGGGCGCCTCCATCCTCAACCTCTGCCTGAGTGCCGGGGAGCTCGAGTAGCCAATGGCCAAAAAGAGGTTTATCGCGGCCTTTTTGCCCGACGCCGGCGAGGTGGTCACCGAGGTGTCCCCGTCGTCCTCCACGGGCCCGATCCGCCGTCGCCAGTCCCCCGATCCGCTTGCCGCCGTGCCCCTATGCCGGTTCGAGGACTTACCCGTCCTCCCCCGGACCCGGCAGCCGACAAAGTCCTACCTCGGGGTCCGGCAGTGGCGATGGGTGACGTGAGTCGCTGAGATTACAGATCGAGAGACCCACACCCGCCGGTGGCTGGGTAGCTTCCACATGGACGAGCTCGCGGCCATGGAGTACGACCGCTGGCAGGTCCGCTACCATGATGCGGTGGCTAGGCTCAATTTCCCCTTCGGCACACGCCCGTTCCACCTCGTTCCGCTGGAGCCAGGGGTGGTGAGCTCGGCTATGGCGCGGGAGGACCGCGAGGCATGGGAGCATCTCGAGGCCGAGGCTGCCGACGAGGCCTACATGCAAGAGCTCCGCTGGCGGCACCCGGAGCTCGTGGAGGCAGAGCGGGCGATCTTTGCCGGTGCCGAGGGGCGGCGAGATTATCACGCTTTGCTCCGATGACGAGGTCGAAGGTGGTGAGGACGGCTGCGGGGAGGGCGGGGAGGTTATCGCGCTCTCCTCTGATGATAAGGTCGAAGGCGGCGGCGACGGCGGCACAGAGGGCGTCGAGGTGGGCCCCCAAGACGAGAAGATCGACGTCGACAAGTGGAGGAGTGCCTTCCCCAACGACCCCGACGACGGTACTGGCCCGGACCCGGTCGCGGCACACCGTACATGACGAGGAAGGATTGGCTCGACCTCTACTTCGACCGAAAGTAGTTTAGCTTAGTTTAAATTTATGTTTTATGTTCGGTTATGCAAAACTATCTATGTTTAAGTTTGAATGCATGCCACTTTCGGTTGAACCTGCTTTGAACTTGATCAAATTGAAGTTTACAACCTTAAGTTTAGGGGATCGACTAGAAAAGGCCAAAAATTGCTGGAGTATATATATATATATATCCACTAAGGGTTGTAGTCCTTTAACTTTTTAAGGATCGCCTAGAGATGTCGTTATGACTTGTTTATTTCAGTTCTTCACAATGTGATGCTCTATATGTCTATTTGCTATGCAGTTAAATTTCATCAATAACAGTTTCAACAATACCACTATGAATTACGATATTTGGTTGCTGTTAAGGATATTGTAGTTAACATGCCTTTTCAGGTTTCAATTGTTTTTTAGCAACATGCATTGTACTGAATGACTAAATATGCAATCCCAGGCTACATAGCAACAAGGAAGAGTGTTACCTTAATGTTCTGATGATGTCTAGATATACATGTAATAAAATCTTATATAATGGGATGGATGGAATGTTGTAATACATCATTTTTCAACTGTTGTTTAGCTTCTAATATTAACTTGGTGCTTTTAGGTACATATATCATTGCCAAAGATCCACACTTCGACCCTTTCTGCACATGGGGCAATGAGATATTCATGAACCAGCATCAAGTGAGGAAACTGATAAAGATTGTTACTAAAACGGGTCAAAAGATGTCAATTGAACTAATTTTTTACACTTTATGCAAGACAACAGTGAACCGCAGGATGGTAAGTAAGAACCCCGTAGCCTTCTTTTTACTGCCCGTAATGAGTTGTGTTAGATGACAATATCTGAATCTTTTTTTTGCAGTGGATCCTGAAGCAGTTTACTCAAGATTACCTCTCAAACTACATGATTGGCGGCCGAGCATCACAAGGGGTTGGATTAGAGTCCTGCATGCCTTCTGCATCCAGGAGAGCACAATAGGGCCATTCCGCTTCACCTTGTTCAGCAACTGGAATGTCTGTCGCCTCTTTCTTTACCATCTGTAATAGTACAAGTATAGAACCCTGGTACATCATTCTTTATTTGGTGCTTCCGTAATTCTTAAACATATGTACCAGTGAATTGAATAATGCATTGATTGTTTGAACCTGATGGATATGAATAAAGCTATAGCCTACTTTCAAGTTTAAATTAGGTACAATTTTAAATAGCAGCAATTAAATTAGGGCAAAATTACGTTGTGCAGGTCATTACGGCACACACGGTTTGTGGAACACAAACGTTTGCGATATACACCATAACCCGAGACGGTTCACAGAGAGGAAACATGTGCAAGCGTGCACACAGTTGCCGTTTGCAAAGCATGTGTGATGTCGGACACTATCACATACGGTGCGGGAAAACTAAATGTGTGTGATTGTCTACCTATCGTACACGGTTTATAATCATGAACTGTTTGTGATGTGCCAGGCATTGTAAATCTCCCGTGCCTAGAATCTGCCTAGAAAACTGCCGTGCTTGGAATCTGCCTGGTTTTAGGCAGAACCACAAAGCTCCGACTGCGATGGCAATGCAAGCACAAACGAGTGGCAAGGATGAAGTGTTTGGGATATTCCAGATATCAGAAACGGTTATACAGGGACAACTGTATGCATCAAGGCTCCCTATCCCCGACGGTTTCTGGGTCGTGTGGGAAGGACCCCCCTATCGCCCACACTCATTTGGCGACGGTTCCAAATGCCATCGCGGAAAGGGGTAAAAAACCGTTTGTTTAGGACCGACACGCACCAGTGAGGTGAGATCAAATTCAGACCGGCCCCACCATCAACTAGCACTTTTGTCACCTTGAGGTTGCGTATCATCGGTGAGACCAACAACGGCAAACACCCGACCGCAGTCGTGCGGTCAGGGTGATCCTCGGTGTCAAAAATGATAGGTGTGCTGGACCACTTCAGTGGCTTCTGGGCATCGAACGACGGCTCAGCCGCAGTGACCTCACGCGCCCACTGCTTTAGCCGGCGGTGAGAGGTATGCAACGAGGCGCCACCATTGATGCACATGGCCTCTGTAGCTTTCTGGAACTCGTGCTCGCCGGACTCGTCGTCCTCACCATTATCATCATCCTCCTCCTTGTCACGGCCCCGAGTGGGCCTCTCTTGTTGATTATCCTTGCCGTGGCGACCTCTTGGCTGCCACGTTTCTTGTCAGACCCCTCAGCACCATCTTGGCGCTTCTCGTTATCCCGCCTCTCATATTTGGCTTTCTGTTTCTCTTCAAGCGGCTCAACCTGCCGACAGTTCTGGAGGTCGTGGCCCTTGGTGCGATGGATCTTGCAATACTGCTTGTCGGAGCCTCCCGACTTGTCGACAGCCGCCAAGGCCCGGCAGACGGCGCACCCGGCAACTTCCTTGCCGGGGTCGCCGGATCCCTCAACGGCAAGCACAGTCTTGCCCTTACGCTTCCTATTGCGGCGTCGACCCTTCTTTGCCGGGGCGGCGGCGTCTTCGTCTGTGGAGTCGGTTTCCTCGCCGGCATCTTCGCCGGGGTACTTCCTTCCTTCTTCAGCCTGAGCACATCTGTCAGCCAGAACATAAAGGTCGGATACATCCTTGACCTTGTTCATCGCTAGCTCTTCACGCATCTTGTGGTTGCGCACATTCTGATGGAACACAGTGATGATAGCGGCGGGGTGAACATCTGGGATGCTGTACTGCACACGGCTGAACCTTTGTATGTACTTGTGTAGGGACTCGCCGTCTTTCTGGGGGATGACATGCAAATCGCTTCCCTAGCCAGGAGCTTGGTGGCCTCCGGTAAAGGCGCCAGCAAACTCATGGCACAGATCCAACCAAGAAGAGATGGAATCCACTGGCAGGTCCATCAACCATGACATAACGTTGGGCTTAAGTGCCAACGGAAAGTAGTTGGCGAGCACCTTGTCATCGCGAGCCCTGGCGGCTTGCATCGCGATGGTGTAGATGCTGAGGAACTCCGACGGGTGAGTCTTGCCATTGTACTTTTCCCCAACATAAGGCTTGAACATGCGGTGCGAGGGCCACTGGAACTGCCGCAACTCGCGGGTAAAGGCCGGACAACCCACCTTGTAAGGTAGGTCGCCGGAACCCCCCGGCGTTGGGCGGTCCATAGTGGGCCCCGCATGCCTATCTGACTGATGGCGCGTTTCTCGCCGCCGCTCGATGGTGGTCCGAGCGTCCTCCTGAGCTCGCTCTTGAAGAACTTGACGTTGGTCGCAGCGAGCCCGCGAGTCGGACGACGCTGTGGAAGCGTTGTCACAAGCGTCGGCCCGACGAGCTGGCGGCTGCTGTTGCTGGCGTGGGGGAGGGGAGTGCACCGTGGTCGCAGCGCCCCCAGTCCTCCCTCCTCCGGCGAGCGCCGGCACAAGGGTCCCGCTAGCTGTGGTTCATCTTTGTTGGAGAAGCTGATGAGGCTCCGGATGGTGGCCATCCACTCGTCAAGCTTCTCCGCAGCGGGAGGGAAGTCGAGGAGCAGTTGCACGTGTGCCAACACTTCTGCTAGCGTGGGTGGCAGCGAAATTTGTGTGGATTGTGACGCGCTTCGACTTCTAACCATGTTAGAAGGAGCTCTACCATGGTCTCGCGGTCGCATGACATCTCCGCCAACGTCGAGGTGCGCACGCCGGCCTGATGCATCCTGAGAGTGACGCAGAGGGATCTTCCCGCGGTGGCGGCCGGGGGCACCGACGTCGCGACATTGCTCCCCAAGCCACGGCGCGGGCGCCAGCTGGGGCGTCATAGAGGTTGCCGCGCCGCCTGTGGGCAGCACGGCCCTGCCCCCGGACCCAGCGGCGCGTGGCTCGTCGTCCTAGACCCGAATGACGCCGCTCGCCTGGCTCCGATCGCCGGAGTGTCGTGGACGCTCGCGGGCCGCGCCTCCGGCACCACCCGTGGCCACCCCGTCGCCTGCCCGCGCTGGTGCGGACGGGCCTGCTCCGGACGACCTGATCGCTATGATCCCCTTCTTCTTGGGGGCCATCGCGATGATGAAGTCGATGCGCTAACTACTAAACCAGATTTTTCACAGCTTGCGCCCCCTACCTTGCGCACCAAGGATGTTGGGGTTCAAGAACGACACCTATGGGATCACGGGGAATCCCTACTATGGTTGCGGGGCGCGGGGCTGTGCAAAGAGCGGGTTTAGAAGATCAACGCGGGGGAATTTTATCCAGGTTCGAGCCGCAAATGATGCATAATACCCTAGTCCTGCTTTGGTGTATATTTGGTGTTCTTGAGCTCTTGAACTAGCTGCGGTGCATGTCTAGCCCAAAATGTCAAAATCCTTCCTCAGTATGCCTCGGGCCTCCTTTTATATGTCAAAGGGGTTGCCACAGCAGCACACAGGAGGTGAAAAGTGTCTACAGTGTACAAGTTTATCTCCTGAGATCATAGGACAAACGCACTTAATGCGCCGCCTATGTGTCCTCTTGCTTTATCGGGGACGGCAAAGAAGCTCGTCCCGTTCGTCGCCGCCACGCCTCGCCTTGACGCGCGTCCAAGCTGACGAGGAATATGCAGTGCCATGCCGGCTGGCTGGCTGCTGAGCTGGTGCGGTGGCAGGGTCTTCACGAAGATCTGCATGCCACCACGCGGGTGCTTGGCTGGTTGGTCTAGAAGTTGCATGCTGCCACGCTGGCGCTCGCCTAGGTGGCAGGCTGCCCGCCACGTTGGAACGGGTGTGGAGCAGCGAAACTCTGGCAGGTGCGGGCCTGGCTTCGGCCTCGCTGACGTCCCCGGCAAGGATTTGGCCGTGAATGGAAAAGGGACATGATGGGTGTTCCCCGGCAAGAGCCTTGCTGGGGACGACCTACACTGCCCCGGCAAGAGCCTTGCCGGGGCAACTTGCCCAACACCAGCAAGGCCGCCGCCCTTGAGCCTGAGAGTTCCGACACCATCGACAATATTAGGAACCAAGGCTCGGGAGACGCCTGCATAGTGGCATGCAGATCTTTGTGAAAGATCAAAGGCCCGCAAGCCTAGATGGGAACCAAAAGATGAAGGCCCCCGGCAAGATCCTTGCCAGGGACGAGCGAAGACCCTTGGAAAGGGCCTTGTGGTGGTCTCGTGGGTGTCCCCGGCAAGGATCTTGCCGGGGGTCTTCGTTCGTCCTTGCCGGGGGCCTTCGTCTTCTGGTTCCCATCTAGGCTTGCGGGCCTTTGATCTTTCACAAAGATCTGCATGCCACTATGCAGGCGCCTCCCGAGCCTTGGTTCCTAATATTGTCGATGGTGTCGGAAATCTCAGGCTCAAGGGTGGCGGCCTTGCTGGTGTTGGGAAAGTTGCCCCCGCAAGGCTCTTGCCAGGGCAGCGTAGGTCGTCCCCGGCAAGGCTCTTGCCGGGGGAGACCCATCCTGTCCATTTGCCATTCGCGCCTCTGGCTTCAGCGCTGCTCTGGTAGTCTTGTTCCTTGCTTCCTCTGCCCCGCCGAGAGTGACCGCGGGTGTGGCTACAAATGCCCGCGCACATGTAAAGGGGTATAGAAGGCCCCTACTTTTGTACACCGATAGGGAGAAACACCACATAATTCAACTATAATAACAAAGCTCGCGGTACATCAAGATCGTGCCAAATCAAGAACACGAGAGAGAGAGAGAGAGATCAAACACATAGCTACTGGTACATACCTCAGCCCCGAGGGTGAACTACTCCCCCTCATCATGGAGACCGCCGGGATGATGAAGATGGCCACCGGTGATGGTTTCCACCTCCGGCAAGGTGCCGGAATGGGCTCCTGATACGTCTCCAACGTATCTATAATTTTTTATTGCTCCATCCTATTATATATTCTATTTTGGATGTTTAATGGGCTTTATTATACACTTTTATATTATTTTTGGGACTAACCTATTAACCCAAGGCCCAGTGCAAATTGCTGTTTTTTTGCCTATTTCAGTGTTTCACAGAAAATGAATATCAAACGGAGTGCAAACGGAATGAAACCTTCGGGAGCGTGATTTTTGGAACAAACGTGATCCACAGGACTTGGAGTGGACGTCAAACAATCAACGAGGAGGCCACGAGGCAGGGGGCGCGCCTACCCCATGGGCGCGCCCTCCACCCTCGTGGTCCCCTCTTGGCTCCACCGACCTACTTCTTCCTCCTATATATACCTACGTACCCCGAAACCATTGAGGAGCACCACGAAAACCTAATTCCACCGCTGCAATCTTCTGTACCCATGAGATCCCATCTTGGGGCCTTTTCCGGCGCTCCACCGGAGGGGGAATTGATCACGGAGGGCTTCTGCATCAACACCATAGCCTCTCCGATGATGTGTGAGTAGTTTACCACAGAGCTTTGGGTCCATAGTTATTAGCTAGATGGATTCTTCTCTCTCTTTGGATCTCAATACAAAGTTCTCCTTGATCCGCTTGGAGATCTATTTGATGTAACTCTTTTCGCGGTTTGTTTTTCGAGATCCGATGAATTGTGGGTTTATGATCAAGATTATCTATGAACAATATTTGAATCTTCTCTGAATTCTTTTATGTATGATTGGTTATCTTTGCAAGTCTTCGAATTATCAGTTTGGTTTGGCCTACTAGATTGATCTTTCTTGCAATGGGAGAAGTGCTTAGCTTTGGGTTCAATCATGCGGTGCTCAATCCGAGTGACAGTAGGGGAAACGACACGTATTGTATTGTTGCCATCGAGGATAAAAAGATGGGGTTTATATCATATTGCTTGAGTTTATCCCTCTACATCATGTCATCTTACCTAATGCATTACTCTGTTCTTATGAACTTAATACTCTAGATGTATGCTGGATAGCGGTCAATGAGTGGAGTAATAGTAGTAGATGCAGGCAGGAGTCGGTCTACTTGTTGCGGACGTGATGCCTATATACATGATCATGCCTAGATATTCTCATAATTATGCACTTTTCTACCAATTGCTCGACAGTAATTTGTTCACCCACCGTAATACTTATGCTATCTTGAGAGAAGCCACTAGTGAAACCTATGGCCCCCGGGTCTATTCTCCATCATATTAATCTCCCATCAACTAGCTATTTCTATCGCCGTTTATTTTGCTTTCTTTACTTTTAATCTTTATCATAAAAATACCAAAAATATTATCTTATCATCTCTATCAGATCTCACTTTTGCAAGTGGCCATGAAGGGATTGACAACCCCTTTATCGCGTTGGTTGCAAGGTTCTTATTTGTTTGGGTAGGTACGAGGGACTTGCGTGTGGCCGCCTACTGGATTGGTACCTTGGTTCTCAAAAACTGAGGGAAATACTTACACTACTTTGCTGCATCACCCTTTCCTCTTCAAGGGAAAAACCAACGCATGATCAAGAGTTAGCAAGAAGGATTTCTAGCGTTGTTGCCGGGGAGGCTTACACCAAGTTAAGTCAAGATTTGATCACCCGTCAACGAGCCATTTCTGGCGCCGTTGCCGGGGAGTCTACGCACAAGTCAAGACATATATACCAAGTACCCATCACAAACTCTTATCCCTCGCATTACATTATTTGCCATTTGCCTCTCGTTTTCCTCTCCCCCACTTCACCCTTGCCGTTTTATTCGCCCTCTCTTTCCCGTTGTTCTTTTTGTGCCATGGCCGAATGAAAAAGGGCTGAAGGCTCTCTCCAGGGTTTTAAAACTTTGGATAGTCCCTCTGTCCTCTCTAAGCTCATAAATAATGATGCTATGGAAAGACCTACCGGGGTTATCAATGAGGGTTTGAATAATTTTGATGAAGATGATCCTGGAATTTTTCTTTATTTACTTGATGATTCTTTGAAAGATGCTTGGGATAGGCTTTTAAGGATCCGAGCTAGCTATGTGCCCCAATTCAAATTGAGATATACCTAAAAAGCTTTTATGTTGGGTTGCCCGCTTCGTTCAAACAAGTTTTAGATTCTATTTTTGAAGAGGGTTTCCTTGAAGGGGATCCCATAGATACCTATGAAAAGATGAAAACTATATTTGGGCACCCCATGAGTGAGAAAGTTGAATCCACCTCTCTTTTGTGCTTTTACCAAAACAAAATTATCAAAGAGATGAAGGCTAGCTTAGATGCAAATTTCCGTAGTGTGCTTAATCTTTCTTCCACCATTAATGGCCACGTGCTTTCTCAAAATAGAAAGATAAATGCTATAGATAATAAATTTTCTCTTTTCTTTCCCAACACCATAGATGGCAATACCTAGATCTATCCTTGCCTTTATGCCTAGCTAGGGGCGTTAAACGATAGCGCTTGTTGGGAGGCAACCCAATTTTATTTTTGTTTCTTGCTTTTTGGTTCTGTTTAGGAGTAAATAATCCATCTAGCTTCTGGTTAGATGTGTTTTTGTGTTTTAGTTAGTGTTTGTGCCAAGTAGAACCTTTGGGAAGACTTGGGTGAAGTCTTTTTGATCTTGCTGTAAAAAACAGAAACTTAAGCGCTCACGAGATTAGTTACAACTTTTTACTGGAGAGTGCTATTTAGTTGATTATTTTAGCAGATGATTATTAGATAAATTCCTCACATCCAGCAATTTATTTTAGAATTTTTGGAGTTCCAGAAGTTTGCGTTATATACAAATTACTACAGACTTTTCTGTTTTTGACAGATTATGTTTTTTGTGTGTTGTTTGCTTATTTTGATGAATCTATGGCTAGTAATGGAGTTTATGAACCATAGAGAAGTTGGAATACAGTAGGTTTAACACCAATATAAATAAAGAATGAGTTCATTACAGTACCTTGAAGTGGTGTTTTGTTTTCTTTCGCTAACGGAGCTCACGAGATTTTCTGTTAAGTTTTGTGTTGTGAAGTTTTCAAGTTTTGGGTAAGGATTTGATGGATTATGGAACAAGGAGTGGCAAGAGCCTAAGCTTGGGGATGCCCAAGGCACCCCAAGGTAAAATCCAAGGACACCAAAAGGCCTAAGCTTGGGGATGCCCCGGAAGGCATCCCCTCTTTTGTCTTCGTCCATCGGTAACTTTACTTGGAGCTATATTTTTATTCTCCACATGATATGTGTTTTGCTTGGAGCGCCTTGTATGATTTTAGTCTTTTCTTTTTAGTTTACCACAATCATCCTTGCTGTACACACCTTTTGAGAGAGACACACATTATTCGGAATTTATTAGAATACTCTATGTGCTTCACTTATATCTTTTGAGCTAAACAATTTTGCTCTAGTACTTCACTTATATCTTTTAGAGCACGGTGGTGGTTTTATTTTATTGAAATTATTGATCTGTCATGCTTCACTTATATTATTTTGAGAGTCCTTTAGAATAGCATGGTAATTTGCTTTGGTTGTAAAATTAGTCCTAATATGATAGGCATCCAAGATAAAAACTTTAAAGTGCATTGAATACTAAGAGAAGTTTGATACTTGATAGTTGTTTTGAGATATAAAGGTGGTAATATTAAAGTTGTGCTAGTTGAGTAGTTGTGAATTTGAGAAATACTTGTGTTGAAGTTTGCAAGTCCCGTAGCATGCACGTATGGTAAACGTTGTGTGACAAATTTGAAACATGAGTTGTTCTTTGATTGTCATCCTTATGAGTGGCGGTCAGGGACGAGCGATGGTCTTTTCCTACCAATCTATCCCTCTAGGAGCATGCGCGTAGTGCTTGGTTTTTGATGACTTGTAGATTTTTGCAATAAGTATGTGAGTTCTTTATGACTAATGTTGAGTCCATGGATTATACGCACTCTCAACCTTCCATCATTGCTAGCCTCTTCGGTACCGTGCATTGACCTTTCTCACCTTGAGAGTTGGTGCAAACTTCGCCGGTGCATCCAAGCCCCGTGATATGATATGCTCTATCACACATAAACCTCCTTATATCTTCCTCAAAATAGCCACCATACCTACATATTATGGCATTTCCATAGCCATTCCGAGATATATTGCCATGCAACTTTCCACCGTTCCGTTTATTATGACATGCTTCATCATTGTCATATTGCCTTGCATGATCATGTAGTTGACATCGTATTTCTGGCAAAGCCACCATGCATATTATTTCATACATGTCACTCTTGATTCATTGCCCTTCCCGGTACACCGCCGGAGGCATTCATATAGAGTCATATTTTGTTCTAAGTATCGAGTTGTAATCATTGAGTTGTAAATAAATAGAAGTGTGATGATCATCATTAATAGAGCATTGCCCCAAAGAAAAAAAAAGAGAAAGGCCAAATATAAAAAAGAAGGCCCAAAAAATGAAAATAAATAAATAAAAAGGGACAATGCTACTATCCTTTTGTGCTTCAAAGTAGCACCATGATCTTTATGATATAGAATCTCTTGTTTTGTCACTTTCATATACTAGTGGAAATATTTCATTATAGAACTTGGCTTGTATATTCCAACAATGGGATTCCTCAAATGCCCTAGGTCTTCGTGAGCAAGCAAGTTGGATGCACACCCGCTTAGTTTCTTTTGTTGAGCTTTCATACATTTATAACTCTAGTGCATCCGTTGCACGGCAATCCCTACTCCTTGCATTGACATCAATTGATGGGCATCTCCCTAGCCCATTGATTAGCCGCGTCAATGTGAGACTTTCTCCTTTTTTGTCTTCTCCACACAACCCCCATCATTATATTCTATTCCACCCATAGTGCTATGTCCATGGCTCACGCTCATGTATTGCGTGAAAGTTGAAAAAAGTTTGAGATTACTAAAGTATGAAACAATTGCCTGGCTTGTCATCGGGGTTGTGCAAGATGAGAGCATTCTTGTGTGATGAAAATGAAGCATGGCCAAACTATATGATTTTGTAGGGATAAGCTTTCTTTGGCTATGTTATTTCGAGAAGACATAATTGCTTGGTTAGTATGCTTGAAGTATTATTATTTTTATGTCAATATTAAAATTTTATCTTGAATCTTCCGGATCTGAACATTCATGCCACAATAAAGAAAATTACAATGAACAATGTGCTAAGTAGCATTCCACATCAAAAATTCTGTTTTTATCATTTACCTACTCGAGGACAAGCAGGAATTAAGCTTGGGGATGCTTGGTACGTCTCCAACGTATCTATATTTTTGATTGCTCCATGCTATTATATATTCTGTTTTGGATATTTAATGGGCTTTATTATACACTTTTATATTATTTTTGGGACTAACCTATTAACCCAAGGCCCAGTGCAAATTGCTGTTTTTTTGCCTCTTTCAGTGTTTCGCAGAAAAGGAATATCAAACGGAGTCCAAACGGAATGATACCTTCGGGAGCGTGATTTTGGAACAAACGTGATCCAGACGACTTGGAGTGGACGTAAAGAAATCATCAAGGAGGCCACGAGGTAGGGGGCGCGCCCTCCACCCTCGTGGGCCCCTCGTGGCTCCACCGACCTACTTCTTCCTCCTATATATACCTACGTACCCCGAAACCATCGAGGAGCACCACAAAAACCTAATTCCACCGCCGCAACCTTCTGTACCCGTGAGATCCCATCTTGGGGCCTTTTCCGGCGCTCTGCCGGAGGGGGAATCGATCATGGAGGGCTTCTACATCAACACCACAGCCTCTCCGATGATGTGTGAGTAGTTTACCACAGACCTTCGGGTCCGTAGTTATTAGCTAGATGGCTTCTTCTCTCTCTTTGGATCTCAATACAAAGTTCTTATCGATCTTCTTGGAGATCTATTTGATGTAACTCTTTTTGCGGTGTGTTTGTTGAGATCCGATGAATTGTGGGTTTATGATCAAGATTATCTATGAACAATATTTGAATCTTCTCTGAATACTTTTATGTATGATTGGTTATCTTTGCAAGTCTCTTCGAATTATCAGTTTGGTTTGGCCTACTAGATTAATCTTTCTTGCAATGGGAGAAGTGCTTAGCTTTGGGTTCAATCATGCAGTGCTCGATACCAGTGACAGTAGGGGAAACGACACGTATTGTATTGTTGCCATCGAGGATAAAAAGATGGGTTTTATATCATATTGCTTGAGTTTATCCCTCTACATCATGTCATCTTACCTAATGCGTTACTCTGTTCTTATGAACTTAATACTCTAGATGCATGCTGGATAGCGGTCGATGTGTGGAGTAATAGTAGTAGATGCAGGCAGGAGTCGGTCTACTTGTTGCGGACGTGATGCCTATATACATGATCATGCCTAGATATTCTCATAATTATGCACTTTTATATCAATTGCTCGACAGTAATTTGTTCACCCACCGAAATACTTATGCTATCTTGAGAGAAGCCACTAGTGAAACCTATGGCCCCGGGTCTATTCTCCACCATATTAATCTCCCATCAACTAGCTATTTCTATCGCCGTTTATTTTTCTTTCTTTACTTAATCTTTATCATAAAAATACCAAAAAATTATCTTATCATCTCTATCAGATCTCACTTTTGCAAGTGGCCGTGAAGGGATTGACAACCCCTTTATCGTGTTGGTTGCAAGGTTCTTATTTGTTTGTGTAGGCATGAGGGACTTGCGTGTGGCCTCCTACTGGATTGATACCTTGGTTCTCAAAAACTGAGTGAAATACTTATGCTACTTTGCTGCATCACCCTTTCCTCTTTAAGGGAAAAACCAACGCATGCTCAAGAGGTAGCAGCTCCCGATTGGTTTTTCGTGGCTACAAAGGCTTGTGGCGGCGAAACTCCCGATCTCGGTTTATTTTTGGGGATTTCTATATTTACAGCAATTTTTGGCGTCGAGAACAAGTCAGGGGGGTCCACGAGGAGCCCATAAGACCGGAGGGCGCACCCTTGATAACCCACAAGTATAGGGGATCGCAACAGTTTTCGAGGGTAGAGTATTCAACCCAAATTTCTTGATTTGACACAAGGGGAGCCAAAGAATATTCTTGAGTATTAGCAGCTGAGTTGTCAATTCAACCACACCTGAAAGACTTAATATCTGCAACAAAGTACTTAGTAGCAAAGTAGTATGGAAGTAGCGATAACGGCAGCAAAAGTAACAGTAGCAGTATTCTAGCAATCGTAACAACGGCAACAGAAAAGTAACTTAGCAAAGATCAATATGTGAAAAGCTCGTAGGCAATGGATCCATGATGGATAATTATGTTGTATGTCATTCATGATGCAACAGTTATAACATAGGGTGACACAGAACTAGCTCCAGTCCGTCAATATAATGTAGGCATGTATTCCAAATATAGTCATACATGCTTATGGAAAAGAACTTGCAAGACATCTTTTGTCCAACCCTCCCGTGGCAGCAGGGTCCTATTGGAAACTAAGTGATATTAAGGCCTCCTTTTAATAGAGTACCGGTCCAAAGCATTAGCACTTAGTGAATACATGAACTCCTCAACTACGATCATCACCGAGAGTGGTCCTGACTATTGTCACTCCGGGCCGGGGTTGCCGGATCATAACACGTAGTAGGTGACTATAACTTGCAAGATAGGATCAAGAACACAAATATATTGATGAAAACATAATAGGTTCAGATCTGAAATCATGGCACTCGAGCCCTAGTGAAAAGCATTAAGCATAGCAAAGTCATAGCAACATCAATCTTAGAACATAGTGGATACTAGGGATCATACCCTAGCAAAACTAACTCTATTACATGGTAAATCTCATCCAACCCATCACGGTCCAGCAAGCCTACGATGGGATTAGTCACGCACAGCGATGAGCATCATGAAATTGGTGATGGAGGATGGTTGATGATGACGATGGCGACGGATTCCCCTCCCCAGAGCCCAAAACGGACTCCAGCTCTGCCCTCCCAAGGAAGAACAGGGCTTGGCGGCGGCTCCGTATCGTAAAACGCGATGAATCCTTCTCTCTGATTTTTTTTCTCCCTGAAAGAGAATATATGGAGTTGGAGTTGAGTTCAGTGGAGGTCCATGGGGCCCACAAGGTCGAAAGAATCAGCAGCAGGGGCCCCAGACCCTAGCCACAAGGGTGGGGGCGCGCCCCAGGGGGGTGGGCGCGCCCCCACCCTTGTGGCTAGGGTCTGGGCCCCCTGCTACTGATTCTTTCGCCAATATTTTTTATTAATTCCAAAAGTTATCTCCGTGAAGTTTCAGGTCATTCCGAGAACTTCTTATTCTGCACAAAAATAACACCATGGCAATTCTGCTGAAAACAGCGTCATTCTGGGTTAGTTCCATTCAAATCATGCAAGTTAGAGTCCAAAACAAGGGCAAAAGAGTTCGTAAAAGTAGATACGACGGAGACGTATCAACTCCCCCAAGCTTAAACCTTTGCTTGTCCTGAAGCAATTTAGTTGACAAACTGAAAGTGATAAAGAAAAACTTTTACAAACTCTGTTTGATCTTGTTGTTGCAAATATGTAAAGCCAGCATTCAAGTTTTCAGCAAAGATTATGAACTAACCATATTCACGATAACTTTTAGGTCTCACATTTACTCATATCAATGACATAATCAACTAGCGAGCAATAATAATAAATCTCGGATGACAACACTTTCTCAAAACAATCATGATATGATATAACAAGATAGTATCTCGCTAGCCCTTTCTGAGATCGCAAAACATAAATGCAGAGCACCCCTGAAGATCAAGGACTGACTAGACATTATAATTCATGGCAAAAGAGATCTATTCACAGTCAAACTCAATATAAATTAATAACAATGCATACAAATGACAGTGGTGCTCTCTAACTGGAGCTTTTTATAAGAGGATGCTACCTCTTGAGCACTGCGTTGGTTTTCCCTTGAAGAGGAAAGGGTGATGCAGCAAAGTAGCGTAAGTATTTCCCTCAGTTTTTGAGAACAAAGGTATCAATCTAGTAGGAGGCCACGCACGAGTCCCTCGCACCTACACAAACAATTAAATCCTCGCAACCAACACGATAAGGGGTTGTCAATCCCTACACTGTCACTTACGAGAGTGAGATCTGATAGATATGATAAGATAATATTTTTGGTATTTTTATGATAAAGATGCAAAGTAAAGAAAGCAAAATAAAAACGGCGCCAGAAATAGCTTGTTGTCGGGAGATTAATATGATGGAAAATAGACCAGGGGGCCATAGGTTTCACTAGTTGCTTCTCGCGAGAGCATAAGTATTTACGGTGGGTGAACAAATTACTGTTGAGCAATCGACAGAATTGAGCATAGTTATGAGAATATCTAGGTACGACCATGTATATAGGCATCACGTCCGAGACAAGTAGACCGACTCCTGCCTGCATCTACTACTATTACTCCACACATCGACCGCTATCCAGCATGCATCTAGAGTATTAAGTTCATAAGAACAGAGTAATGCTTTAAGCAAGATGACATGATGTAGAGGGATAAACTCATGCAATATGATATAAACCCCATCTTGTTATCCTCGATGGCAACAATACAATACGTGCCTTGCTGCACCTACTGTCACTGGGAAAGGACACCGCAAGATTGAACCCAAAGCTAAGCACTTCTCCCATTGCAAGAAAGATCAATCTAGTAGGCCAAACCAAACTGATATTTCGAAGAGACTTGCAAAGATAACAAATCATACATAAAAGAATTCAGAGAAGATTCAAATATTGTTCATAGATAAACTTGATCATAAACCCACAATTCATCGGTCTCAACAAACACACCGCAAAAGAAGATTACATCGAATAGATCTCCACGAGAGAGGGGGAGAACATTGTATTGAGATCCAAAAAGAGAGAAGAAGCCATCTAGCTAATAACTATGGACCCGAAGGTCTGAGGTAAACTACTCACACATCATCGGAGAGGCTATGGTGTTGATGTAGAAGCCCTCCGTGATCGATGCCCCCTCCGGCGGAGCTCCGGAACAGGCCCCAAGATGGGATCTCACGAGTACAGAAGGTTGCGGCGGTGGAATTAGGTTTTTGGCTCCGTATCTGGTAGTTTGGGGGTACGTAGGTATATATAGGGGGAAGGAGTACGTCGGTGGGGCAACAGGGGGCCCACGAGGGTGGAGGGCGCGCCCAGGGGGGTAGGCGCGCCCCCTACCTCGTGGCTTCCTGGTTGATGTCTTGACGTATGGTCCAAGTCCTCTGGATCACGTTCGTTCCGAAAATCACGTTCCCGAAGGTTTCATTCCGTTTGGACTCCGTTTGATATTCTTTTTCTGCGAAACTCTGAAATAGGCAAAAAATAGCAATTCTGGGCTGGGCCTCCGGTTAATAGGTTAGTCCCAAAAAAATATAAAAGTGTATAATAAAGCCCAATAATGTCCAAAACAGAATATAATATAGCATGGAAGAATAAAAAAATTTAGATACGTTGGAGACTTATCAAGCATCCCCAAGCTTAATTCCTGCTCGTCCTCGAGTAGGTAAATGATAAAAACAGAATTTTTGATGTGGAATGCTACTTGGCATAATTTCAATGTAATTCTTCTTAATTGTGGTATGAATATTCAGATCCATAAGATTCACTAGCACAAATGCCCGTGCATTGCAACGGGAAAACAGTTTATATTCAAGTTTATTTATAATAATACGTGCAAAAATACATTCGTTGTTCATGCAAATTTTAGTCAATTTTTTAAGATCCAAAATTATCGAAATAGGACATGCTAATCTTATAGAATATTTATTTACCTACATCAACATACTTTCCACCATGAAACAAAATAAAATTACGAGCTTCTCCTTAAAAGAAATTAGGAACTCGGTAAAGTTTAGCCAATACCGCTCACAAAATTCGGAGAGAGATAGCATACCTTCGCAACAACTATTATATTTTTGGGCTTGTTCGAGTGGGGATTTGTATATTTTCTAGATTTTAAAAATATTATACTAAAATAGTGTTTGGGGCTCACCACGGTTCTTGTTAAAAACAAAGTCATATATGATATTTATTTTTTCGTTAACATTCTTAGTTTCACCGACAACTCAACATGGAGATAGAAAAATCCCCAACGCAGCAGGAAGCAAGCCTTGCATTAGAATTTCAACAACTGTGGTTTTGTCGGGCGTCAAAAGCTCACAAAAAATTCACTTTCCTTATTTACTTTTTCAAAGGTGGCATGATTTTTCCCTCGATTATTTTCCATTTCTCAATTTCCTTTCCTTCCTTGAATTCTCCTTTCTTTATTTCCTTGGACAACTCCTTGATAACCAGGAAACTTGTAAATGTATATAAACTGGTTGTATTGTGTGCAAGAAACCGAGGTGGAACTAAACAAAACCAATCTTTGCGTATCTATCTAACACAGAAGTGACGTAGCTAGATGGTACGTACCATCTATGGTAGACCACAGGTCATGTGTTCGAAACACATGATTGAAACGCTTATTTTTTGTGTGGGCTGCCAGTGTAGTTGGGCCGGTTTATAGCACGCGGCAGGCCTGGTAGCTGGGTCTGCTTACAGCGCACGGTTCAGCCATGTTTAATTTAATGGGATGAGGCCCAGCTAAGCGATGGGTGAACAGACCAGAAGCCAAAAACAATCGATCGACCGACGTACGAAGGCACTATTGACGTACGATAAAAGGAAAGACGGACGGACGAAGGTACGAAAAAACGGGACGAAACAAAACGGGACCAAACCAACAATATCTATTCCCTTTAATAGTAGGTATAGAAGACAAAAGTTTAATATTGACATAAAAATAATAATACTTCAAGCATACTAACTAAGCAATTGTGTCTTCTCAAAATAACATGGCCAAAGAAAGTTATCCCTACAAAATCATATAGTCTGGCTAGGCTCTATCTTCACCACACAAAATATTTAAATCATGCACAAACCCGATGACAAGCCAAGCAATTGTTTCATACTTTTGACATTCTCAAACTTTTTCAATCTTCACGCAATACATGAGCGTGAGCCATGGACATAGCACTATATGTGGAATAGAATGGTGGTTGTGGAGAAGAAAAAAAAGGAGAAGATAGTCTCACATCAACTAGGCGTATCAACGGGCTATGGAGATGCCCATCAATAGATATCAATGTGAGTGAGTAGGGATTGCCATGCAACGGATGCACTAGAGCTATAAGTATATGAAAGCTCAACAAAAGAAACTAAGTGGGTGTGCATCCAACTCGCTTGCTCACGAAGACCTAGGGCATTTTGAGGAAGCCCATCATTGGAATATACAAGCCAAGTTCTATAATGAAAAATTCCCACTAGTATAGGAAAGTGATATCATAGGAGACTCTCTATCATGAAGATCATGGTGCTACTTTGAAGCACAAGTGTGGTAAAAGGATAGTAACATTGTCCCTTCTCTCTTTTTCTCTCATTTTTTTATTTGGGCCTTTTCTTCTTTTTTTTGGCCTCTTTTTTTTCGTTCGGAGTCTCATCCCGACTTGTGGGGGAATCATAGTCTCTATCATCCTTTCTTCACTTGGGACAATGCTCTAAAAGTGATGATCATCACACTTTTATTTTCTTACAACTCAACTATTACAACTCAATACTTAGAACACAATATGACTCTATGTGAATGCCTCCGGTGGTGTACCGGGATATGCAATGAATCAAGAGTGACATGTATGAAAGAATTATGAATGGCGGGTTTGCCAGAAATACAATGTCATCTACATGATCATGCAAAGCAATATGACAATGATGGAGCGTGCCATAGTAAACGGAACGGTGGTAAGTTGCATGGCAATATATCTCGGAATGGCTATGGAAATGCCATGATAGGTAGGTATGGTGGCTGTTTTGAGGAAGGTATATGGTGGGTGTATGATACCGGCGAAAAGTGCGCGGTATTAGAGAGGCTAGCAATGGTGGAAGGAAGAAGAGTGCGTCTAATCCATCGACTCAACATTAGTCATAAAGAACTCATATACTCATTGCAAAAATCTACAAGTTATCAAAGCAAAGTATTACACGCATGCTCCTAGGGGGATAGATTGGTAGGAAAATACCATCGCTCGTCCCCGACCGCCACTCATAAGGAAGACAATCAATAAATAAATCATGCTCCGACTTCATCACATAACGATTCACCATACGTGCATGCTACGGGAATCACAAACTTTAACACAAGTATTTCTCAAATTCAAAACTACTCAACTAGCATGACTCTAATAGCACCATCTTCATATCTCAAAACAATTATCAAGCATCAAACTTCTCATAGTATTCAACACACTCATAAGAATTTTTCTTTTTCTCTTTACTAGTCTTGAATGCCTATTATTGTTAAAGCAAACTACCATGCTGTTTTGTAGGACTCTCAAAATAATCTAAGTGAAGAATGAGAGAACAATAGTTTCTATAAAACAAAACCACCGCCGTGCTCTAAAAGATATAAGTGAAGCACTAGAGCAAAAACTATATAACTCAAAAGATATAAGTGAAGCACATAGAGTATTCTAATAATTTCGGAATCATGTGTGTCTCTCTCAAAAGGTGTGTACAGCAAGGATAATCGTGGTAAAATAAAAAGCAAATACTCAAATCATACAAGATGCTCCAAGCAAAACACATATCATGTGGTGAATAAAAATATAGCTCCAAGTAAAGTTACCGATGGAAGTAGACGAAAGAGGGGATGCCTTCCGGGGCATCCCCAAGCTTTGGCTTTTAGGTGTCCTTAGATTATCTTGGGGTGACATGGGCATACCCAAGCTTAGGCTCTTGCCACTCCTTGTTCCATAATCCATCAAATCTTTCACCCAAAACTTGAAAACTTCACAACACAAAACTTAACAGAAAATCTCGCGAGCTCCGTTAGCGAAAGAAAGCAAAAGACCACTTCAAGGTACTGTATTGAACTCATTATTTATTTATATTGGTGTTAAACCTACTGTATTCCAACTTCTCTATGGTTTATAAACTATTTTACTAGCCATAGATTCATCAAAATAAGCAAACAACACACGAAAAACAGAATCTGTCAAAAACAGAACAGTCTGTAGTAATCTGTAACTAACGCAAACTTCTTGAACTCCAGAAATTCAGACAAAATAGGAAGACCTAGACAATTTGTCTATTGATCAGCAGCAATTGGAATCAATATTTTATCACGTTCTGGTGATTTTTAACAATTATTTTCGTGAACAGAAAGTTTCTGCAATTTTCGGCAAGATCAATTAACTATCATCCAAGAAGATCCTATAGGTTTAACTTGGCACAGACACTAATTAAAACATAAAAACAAATATAACCAGATGCTAGATCAAATATTTATTCCTAAACAGAAGCAAAAAGCAAAAAACTAAAAATAAAATTGGGTTGCCTCCCAACAAGCGCTATCATTTAACGCCCCTAGCTAGGCATAAAAGCAAGGATAGATCTAGGTATTGCCATCTTTGGTGGGCAATCCATAAGTGGCTCTCATAATAGATTCATAAGATAATTTTATTTTATTTCTAGGGAAGTGTTCCATGCCTTTCCTTAACGGAAATTGGAATCTGATATTCCCTTCTTTCATATCAATAATTGCACCAATCGTTCTAAGGAAAGGTCTACCAAGAATAATAGGACATGAAGGATTGCAATCTATATCAAGAACAATAAAATCTACGGGCACATAGTTCCTATTTGCAACAATAAGAACATCATTAATTTTTCCCATAGGTTTCTTAATAGTGGAATCCGCAAGGTGCGATTTTAGAGAGCAATCATCAAAATCACGGCAACCTAGAAAATCGCATAAAGTCTTTGGAATCGTGGAAACACTAGCACCCAAATCACACAAAGCATAGCATTCATGATCTTTAATTTTAATTTTAATAGTAGGTTCCTATTCATCATAAAGTTTTCTAGGGATAGAAACTTCCAACTCAAGTTTTTCTTTATAAGATTGCATCAAAGCATCAATGATATGTTTGGTAAAGGCTTTATTTTGACTATAAGCATGAGGAGAATTTAGCACGGATTGCAACAAGGAAATACAATCTATTAAAGAGCAATTATCATAATTAAATTCCTTGAAATACAAAATAGTGGGTTCATTATTATCTAATGTTTTGATCTCTTCAATCCCACTTTTATCAATTTTAGCATCAAGATCTAAAAACTCCGAATTTTTAGAACGACTTCTAGGTAAAGGTGGATCATATTCAGTCCCATCATTATCAAGATTCATATTTCAAAACAAATATTTAATAGGGGACACATCAATAACTTTTAGATCTTCATCTTTATTTTCATAGAAATTTGAAGAACACGCTTTCACAAAGCGATTTTTCTTAGCACGCATCCTAGCGGTTCTTTCTCTGCACTCATCAATGGAAATTCTCATGGCTTTGAGGGACTCATTGATATCATGCTTAGGAGGAATAGATCTAAGTTTTAAAGAATCAACATCAAGAGAAATTCTATCAACGTTCCTAGCCAATTCATCAACTTTAAGCAATTTTTCTTCAAGCAAAGCATTGAAATTCTTTTGCGAAATCATAAATTCCTTAACACTAGTCTCAAATTCAGAAGGCATCTTATTAAAGTTTCCATAAGAATTTTTGTAGGAATTACCATAATTATTAGAGGAATTACTAGGATAAGGCCTAGGATTAAAGGTTCCTCTATACGCGTTGTTACCAAAATTATTCCTACCAACAAAATTCACATCCATAGGTTCATTATTATTCTCAATCAAAGTAGACAAAGGCATATCATTAGGATCAGAAGAAACACTCTTAGTAGAAAATAATTTCATAAGTTCATCCATCTTTCCACTCAAAACATTAATTTCTTCTATCGCATGCACCTTTTTATTAGTAGATCTTTCAGTGTGCCATTGAGAATAATTAACCATAATATTATCTAGGAGTTTAGTAGATTCTCCTAAAGTGATTTCCATAAAAGTGCCTCCCGCGGCCGAATCTAAAAGATTGCTAGAAGCAAAATTCAATCCGGCATAAATTTTGTGTATAATCATCCACAAATTCAAACCATGCGTAGGGCAATTACGTATCATTAATTTCATCCTCTCCCAAGCTTGTGCAACATGTTCATGATCAAGTTGCTTAAAATTCATAATATCGTTTCTAAGAGAGATGATCTTAGCGGGAGGAAAATACTTAGAGATAAAAGCATCTTTGCACTTATTCCAAGAATCAATACTATTTTTAGGCAAAGATGAAAACCAAGATTTAGAACGATCTTTAAGCGAAAAAGGAAATAGCTTCAATTTAATAATATCATTGTCCACATCTTTCTTATTTTGCATATCACACAAATCAACGAAGCTATTTAGATGAGTAGCGGCATCTTCACTGGGAAGGCCAGCGAATTGATCTTTCATGACAAGATTCAACAAAGCAGCATTGATTTCACAAGACTCAGTATCGGTAAGAGGAGCAATTGGAGTGCTAAGGAAATCATTATTGTTGGTATTGGTAAAGTCACACAATTTGGTATTATCTTGAGGCATCGTGACAAGCAAGCAATCCAACACACGAGCAAACAAGAAGCAAGCGAAAAATAAGGCAAATGGAAAAGAGAGAGGGCGAATAAAACGGCAAGGGTGAAGTGGGGGAGAGGAAAACGAGAGGCAAATGGCAAATAATGTAATGCGGGAGATAAGGGTTTGTGATGGGTACTTGGTATGTTGACTTTTGCGTAGACTCCCCGACAACGGTGCCAGAAATCCTTCTTGCTACCTCTTGAGCACTGCGTTGGTTTTCCCTTGAAGAGGAAAGGGTGATGAAGCAAAGTAGCATAAGTATTTCCCTCAGTTTTTGAGAACAAAGGTATCAATCTAGTAGGAGGCCACGCACGAGTCCCTCGCACCTACACAAACAATTAAATCCTCGCAACCAACACGATAAGGGGTTGTCAATCCCTACACTGTCACTTACGAGAGTGAGATCTGATAGATATGATAAGATAATATTTTTGGTATTTTTATGATAAAGATGCAAAGTAAAGAAAGCAAAATAAAAACGGCGCCAGAAATAGCTTGTTGTCGGGAGATTAATATGATGGAAAATAGACCAGGGGGCCATAGGTTTCACTAGTTGCTTCTCGCGAGAGCATAAGTATTTACGGTGGGTGAACAAATTACTATTGAGCAATCGACAGAATTGAGCATAGTTATGAGAATATCTAGGTACGACCATGTATATAGGCATCACGTCCGAGACAAGTAGACCGACTCCTGCCTGCATCTACTACTATTACTCCACACATCGACCGTTATCCAGCATGCATCTAGAGTATTAAGTTCATAAGAACAGAGTAATGCTTTAAGCAAGATGACATGATGTAGAGGGATAAACTCATGCAATATGATATAAACCCCATCTTGTTATCCTCGATGGCAACAATACAATACGTGCCTTGCTGCACCTACTGTCACTGGGAAAGGACACCGCAAGATTGAACCCAAAGCTAAGCACTTCTCCCATTGCAAGAAAGATCAATCTAGTAGGCCAAACCAAACTGATAATTCGAAGAGACTTGCAAGGATAACCAATCATACATAAAAGAATTCAGAGAAGATTCAAATATTGTTCATAGATAAACTTGATCATAAACCCACAATTCATCGGTCTCAACAAACACACCGCAAAAGAAGATTACATCGAATAGATCTCCACGAGAGAGGGGGAGAACATTGTATTGAGATCCAAAAAGAGAGAAGAAGCCATCTAGCTAATAACTATGGACCCGAAGGTCTGAGGTAAATTACTCACACATCATCGGAGAGGCTATGGTGTTGATGTAGAAGCCCTCCGTGATCGATGCCCCCTCCGGCGGAGCTCCGGAACAGGCCCCAAGATGGGATCTCACGGGTACAGAAGGTTGCGGCGGTGTCATTAGATTTTTGGCTTCGTATTTGGTAGTTTGGGGGTACGTAGGTATATATAGGAGGAAGGAGTACGTTGGTGGAGCAACAGGGGGCCCACGAGGGTGGAGGGCGCGCCCAGGGGGGTAGGCGCGCCCCCTACCTCGTGGCTTCCTAGTTGATGTCTTGACGTAGGGTCCAAGTCCTCTGGATCACGTTCGTTCCGAAAATCACTTTCCCGAAGGTTTCATTCCGTTTGGACTCCGTTTGATATTCTTTTTCTGCGAAACTCTGAAATAGGCAAAAAAACAGCAATTCTGAGCTGGGCCTCCGGTTAATAGGTTAGTCCCAAAAATAATATAAAAGTGTATAATGAAGCCCAATAATGTCCAAAACAGAATATAATATAGCATGGAACAATAAAAAATTATAGATATGTTGGAGACGTATCAGAGGATGTTGACTCAACAATAAAAGTAAATTGATAGGCCCTTCACAGAGGGAAGCAGGGATTTGCAGAGGTGCCGGAGCTCGAGTTTTGAAATAGAGATTGAATAATATTTTGAGCAGCATGCTTTCATTGTCAACATAACAACCAAGAGATCTCGATATCTTCCATGCTACATACATTATAGGCGGTTCCCAAACAGAATGGTAAAGTTTATACTCCTCCACCACCAACGCTGGTCCGAAACAATGGGTATCGTCCAACTAACAACAATCCCGGGGGAGTTTTGTTTGCAATTATTTTGATTTGATTTGAGCATGTGACTGGACATCCCGATTACCGGCCAATTTCTCGTGAATGATGAGCGGAGTCCACTCATCATGAGAATAACCCACCTAGCATGGAAGATATGGACAACCCTAGTTAAATACATGAGCTATTCTAGCATACAAAACAGATTATATTTGAAGGTTTAGAGTTTGGCACATGCAAATTTACTTGGAACGACAGGTAAATACTGCATATAGGAAGGTATGGTGGACTCATATGGAACAACTTTGTGGTTTATGGAAGTGGATGCACAAGCAGTATTCCCACTTAGTACAAGTGAAGGCTAGAAAGAGACTGGGAAGCGACCAACTAGAGAGCGACAACATTCATAAACATGCATTGAGATTGACCAACATTGAGTGCAAGCATGAGTCGGATATAAATCACCATGAACATAAATATCGTAGAGGCTATGTTGATTTTGTTTTAATTACATGCGTGAACATGTGCCAAGTCAAGCCACTCGAATCATTCAAAGGAGGATACCATCTATCATACTACATCACAACCATTTTAATTTCCATGTTGGCACGCAAGGTAAACCATTATAAACTTCTAGCGAATTGAGCATGGCATGAGTAGCTATAATCTCTAATTGTCATTGCAAACATGTTTCATTCATAATAAGCTGAATCAGGAACGATGAACTAATCATATTTACAAAAACAAGATAGGTCGAGTTCATACCAGCCTTTTCTCATCTCAATCATTTCATCATATATCATCATTATTGCCTTTCACTTGCACGACCAAATGGTGTGGATAATAATGATAGTGCACGTGCATTGGACTAAGCTGGAATCTGCAAACATTTATTCAAAGAGAAGACAATGTAATATGGGCTCTCTGTTAGATCAACAACAATGCATATGAGAGCCACTCAACATTTTCATCGTGGTCTTCTCCTCTCGACCCCCAAAGAAAAGAACAGAATTTCAAAGAAACACACTGAAATCTTTTTTGAGTTTTTTTTGTTTTTCTGAAGAAGGTAAAGCAAGAACGGTAAAAACTATTTACACGGGAAAGCTCCCAACAAGCAAAATAAGAACAAGAAATCTTTTTGGGTTTTCTTTTTAATTTTACTACTAAGCATGCATATAAAGTAAACTAACTACAACTAATTTGTTGGCTTTTCTTAAAGTTTTTCAAACACACAAGAAGAAAGCGGAAAAAGAAATAAACTACCATGGATAATACAATGAAAAAGTATGAGCACCGACAACTAGAGTGAATGTTTGAACATGAATGTAATGTCGGTGAGAAATATGTACTCCCCCAAGCTTAGGCTTTAGGCCTAAGTTGGTCTACGGCAACGGCTGGCTTGGCGGATATCCATAGTTGTAGTTGGGGTTGTAATGAGACGCGTCAGCTACTGCCTGAAGGGCTGCAACATGAAGGCGAGCAGCCTCCGCTATTCTCTCATACTCGTTTGCCTCCTCTCTAGTTATAAAATATCACCCATTTGCCTGAAAGTTAAAGAAAGCAGGAGCAGGAAGAGTAATATGGACGGCGCGCCGTCTATCAAAGATTAGTCGGTACTGGAGGAACTGTTCGTTCCTCTTAAGAAACTGGTAGCGTACCCTAGCCTCATAATCTAGAAAGGCAGGTGGCAACTCAATATCATACCCCCTTATGGGTACACCCAAATATTTAGCTAAACGAGTTGCATAAATCCCACCAAATAAATCTCCATATTAGCATTAAGATGTAACCTCCTAGCAATAATGGCCCCCAGATTATATCGTTTATCACTTAACACTGCACACTTGAGGACACTAAGATCTGGAACGCAAATATGGCTATGCTCATGTTTAACATTAATGCACCTACCGATAAAGAGAGCAAAATAAAGTATGGCAGGAAAGTGAATGCTCCCTACGGTTGCCTGTGTGATATTTCTAGTTTCTCCAACAATGATGCTAGCAAGGAAATCATTGTATTCAAATTTATGAGGCTCACTAAGACTGCCCCATTGTGGAATTTTGCATGCATCACAAAAATCTGCTAGGTACATGGTATAAGATTCATCATAAAGATCAAATAGGACAGTATGAGTATTATGCTTGGATGAAAACTCAAACCTCCGCACGAAGGAATTAGTAAGATAATAGTATTGTAAGCACTTGTCCGATAGGAAGTCCTCAAGGCCGGCTTTTTGTGCATATAATTCATCCTTAAAACCTACATGATCCATAAATTCATCCGATGGCCATTCACAAGGCTTTACTTGAGCTTCCCTTGGTGGTTCAAGGTCCTGCTCATGAATAGGCTCATGAATAGCAGGTCTTGGTCCTTGCTTCCTTGAAGAACCACCTTGATACATTTTCCTGTACATTTTTCTTCCTCTGAAAAATTTCTGAAATTTTTAGTGACTCAAAATAAAAGTGAACCAAACTCAATAAGATTGATAGCAACTACTCCTACAAGTGCCTACAGGCTTGTGACGCCCGGATAATCAAGCTACAGTAAAACTCTGCTAATGATGCCACGTCACCTCCGTTACTGTTTCTAATCCTTCGTTAGTTCAAAACCGATTCAGAAATCAATTCAAAATATAGCAAGTTGGTATCAGAGCCAACTGCCTGTAGGAATCCCCCTTTCCAACTCCTTGGCCGAAGTCGAGTCTAGACATTACAAAACTTTTACTAACATGGCTGTGTGTCTTACGGGCCCACGTCGCCATTGGGTGGTATTAGGATCTTTTACTCCTTGTCTATACTCTGGGACTCTGATCTCTTTTCTACTCGGGTTAAATGAATTTTGCTAAATCTAACATTAGGAACTCGTTATCACTTTCACCCGGAGAGCCCCTTATTACTGATGATCGTCTGCTGCCCGAGAAGACCCTGAAGATACTCTCCGCTGATAACCCGAGAACTTGTGTTTATCGCTTTTGCAATTCCCTTTCATCGATAAACTCCTATGGATAACCACGTATACTCGCCACTCATACAATGTTTCCCAGTTGATCTTGTTATTACAAGATACCCCGAAATTCTCTTTGCTGCTCCGAGAATCTTTTGAGCTTACTGCCTTGCTGTTCTTTGCCACATGAATACCACTACGGATAATTTCTAGCACTTACCGAGTATCCGCTCATCCCCAGTTGAATTCAAGAATATCACAAAAGTGTTCAGAATACCATTCGATCTTCCGAAAATCCTCAGGAGCCTATTGCTCTTGAAATTCTTGCTTACTAGCATTATGATTAATCCCATAAGTCTCGAAATCTTATTGGCACCCTTTGTCATTATCTTTTTGAGTCCATTGATTCAATATGTTGCGAATGCTCGCAATCCTCAATCAGATCCTAGAATTCATCCTTCCGGCTCAGACATCATTTTTAACATGAGCTGGTATCGACCAATCGAATTGCCATCAATTGTACCCCTAAGGCTATTCAACTTATCCATCCTTAATCAGAGCGTTTGCCTCTGAACCCTTGATTTGGAAACCATAATTCCTTTGCATTTGAACTTTGAGTTAGTCAGTTGTTTCTATAAGCAGATCTCCTTGCATTCTTCTTCCTTTGGTTGAGTATCGATGCTCACATCAGATCCCTTGTGGACCATCGGTTCCTTTGTTGGATTTTATCCGACAGTGTCCTTCATATTGAATAACCTTGTGAGCCTTTCCATGGGTATATAATGCATTTGGTAAATTGTATCATCTGTTTTTGAACAATGCTCTTCTTTCGAGCTTGTAATATTTACTCCGAAGTTTGTGGTATATGTTCCTAAGATGCCTTGATGGGTTGAACCTATGCCTTTCATAATATGTGTGAACTCGAAAGTTTTCATCAGTCATACTCTTTTGGTATTTTGCCAGATAAAAATTTTCCACACTGCAACTTCATCAAACGCGAGAAGTGAATGAAAGGTTATGCATTGAAGAAGTGGGAGTCGACCTTGAACTTTGTGTTCATGCCCATGGACACGATGTATACCTTATCATGGAAGCTTCTCTTAAAATAATTGTCCCCTTGTAATAAGTTCATCTGGTATCCGTGGACGTCGTTCCGACCATGTTCTCCTTTAAATACCATTTCTCGTACAAGTTTAAGCACTTGTCTTCTGTAAGAGCAATACCCCAGTCCAACCTCTACTTTGGTTTGTCGTCGAGTATTACCCCCTGGTATCTCGAGATTATCACGGAACTGCATAACTTCTTATGAGTTCTCCATCAAGTATTACATTCTCATGGATTCCAATTTTTCACGGGCTCGGAGTTATTAAACACTCAAGGACATCGATAAATGAATCGAATCCGCACTACGGTTCAACAACTTTTAGTAATGTTCCTTACCTACGAGTTTGTACCCGATCGCGTCATTCCTAGCCTGTTTGGCTATATCATTATCTTGATGATTTTAACTGTGCTACCTGGTCCTTATTCCCGGAGCACCACTTTCGACGATGAGCTAAGCTTACGTCGATTTTCCTCGTCATATCGTTTCACCTCGAACAACAAACTTGCCCCGAGTTTGTGTAGTATCCGTGGCTCCAATAATCTTTTGTTGTATCAGTCCTTTTTCTTGATGCAGTCGCTGATCAATTGCTTCTTCGTGGATCCCCTCGACAACAAAATGTCATGATCACCATCAACATTCTGAGCTCTTCCAAGATATCTATCGAATTCTGGATGAGAAATACCATCCTTGCCCTCGATGATTTGTTTTATCATCGACCATTTTATTGCCTTCCATTCAACACGAACTTGTGCGTGTTTTGTGTTGTACCTTGATTTCCCTGCTATCTAGCTTATGATATGTTCTACCCTGGAGTATTACCAAATTTTACGTCAAGTATGTCGTAAGAATTTCACCACCTCATATGACATCTCGGTACAGTGATACTTCTCCCCATCACCATTCTTTCTTGGTCCCCGTGTTGTTTCTAAAAGGAATACCGACCAATGATCTGTGATGTGTAAATTCTAAACTTCTAGCAACCCTATTGCTTTGAAGTTATTGGTCTATAGCTTCATTCTACGTCTATGGCTTAATGAATCATCATTCGGACATTGATTGTGCTACCTAGCCCATATTTCGGGTGCACATTTCAACCAATGTTTAACTGTGTATGTTTTCCTCGAGCATACATCATTAAGTCATTCGATCTAGCTAATGTTATCTCCTTGTTCACATAGTGATGGAATCTTTTGGAAATCTCAATGGATTGTCGCTGAGTCAATCAGTCACCTCCTCACCTCTCCTTGATGTAATGACGAACCCTTGTCCGGAACTCGCTTCCATAGTTCATCTCCCGAGAATCTCCGATGTCGTTTCGACAATTTGTGTTGCACCTTTCTTCTCAGGCATCCTGAGTCTGAGTTATCCTGACACCAATCAGATCTGAATCTCGGTCAGATATGATGGTTGGAACATATTTCCAAGAGTTATAACATTGGCCTAATTATGACCCGGTAAGGTGATGATACCCAGCACACCTGGCGGGAGGACCTATTGTTATAAGTTTTCCCTTTTAGCAAGGTTAGCTATTCTTCAATGAGGAAATTGTAAGACTTATTCTATAAGTTGTTCCTGATGGATCCTTTTTGTTTCCAAAGTCTGATCTTCACCTGTTGACCATGTCAATGCTATCTCGAAGCATGTCTATGGTACTATGATTTTCAACGGGAACATTTGAAGCACAATGCTAAATGTTTCCTGCGCAATTATCCAAACACCGTTGTATGGGTAATGTCATGAAAATTCTCTCCCGTACCTAAAGAGTTTTTTTACATTATATCATGTCATGGATATCATGCTCTACTTGTCCTTGGGAAGGATATACCCTTGAAATATGTGTTTAAACACATTTTCCTTTCCATTCTTCTGTTTAATCCGATAATCATATTTTCCTTTCCATTGTTGGGTTAACCTTTCTGGTGATCTATATGATCTAAGCAGTAATATTCTCCTGCTTATGTAAACACCTCGGTGTACAACTCTGTCAGTAAGACCCTGTTACTAGTATTGGTGACATTTCGGTAACCACCGATGGACGAGAACTTTGCCTAAGGGTCCGCCTCGTTTTAACGAGCAGGAAAATGGTTCTCTTCGTCCCTCGCCCTTGGTACCAATGTGTTGCCGACATAACTGACAGGGTATTCTCTGACATGCCTTGCTATCATGACCGTGCAAGATGTCACTGCTCCTATAAAAAAACCACATGGTGGGCCCATAACCCACAGTTCCACAAGATCGAAACCTGACTCTCCTGTACACCCCTTGTTCCCAAAGTTATTCCTCGCGCGTGGCCTCGTATGTAATTCACGGGCCACCGTCCCAAGTGATCAATTCTGGTATCGGACACAATACTTATTCCCGTTGCTCTGAACCCCTTTTCACTCTGTTTCAGGCTTCGAACGATAGCCTACCCGTTTGAAACTTCTCATGGTACTTTCTTACTTGCTCTCGGCTTTTCTTAAGATTTAGTTCGAGAGTTACTTTCCGCCACCTTCCCCGATGATATTGACCAGATAGTAAACCTTGCAGAGGTCCGTTCTTCTAGATTACCCCCCTTACTCTGTTGTAAGCACGATGGAGTTCCCGAAGAAAGGATGCCAGCTTCATCAGGATGACCTTGAGCAGGAAAAATGAAGACATCAACGTAACGGATCAACTTCTTCGAGAAGAGCAACCAAGGCCGAGAAGATTCGTTAGAATTCCGTAGCCAGAACTTTCCCCCACACTCCCCTCTTAAATCTCGGGACGAGATTTCTTGTAGTGGAGGAGAATTGTGACGCCCGGATAATCAAGCTACAGTAAAACTCTGCTAATGATGCCACATCACCTCCGTTACTGTTTCTAATCCTTCGTTAGTTCAAAACCGATTCAAAAATCAATTCAAAATATAGCAAACAATAAAACTTTTCAAATGTCAAAACTAAAATGTTCTAAAAGTGACAAATAAATCGTAAGCAATTATGGTGGAGAAACCAAGCTTTGACAAAATGTTTAAAGGCTCTAAAACAATTAAAACAATAGTGAAAACAATTAAACAAATGCCTATTGAATTTATAAAATGCTAAAACTATTTTATTATGGGTTAAGGATTAATCTCACAGTAGTTTGTTGATAAATACAAATTTAGGCACTAGTGGTAATTTTTTGTAAAACAAGAAAATAAAAGAAACTACAAATAAAAAAAGAAAAGAAAAGGAAAAGAAACCCCCCTCCCCGCTGGGCCTTGGCCCAACTGGCCGTCGACCCACCCTAGCCGGCCGAATCGGTCCAGCGGCCCAGCACCTCCCCCCTCCCCTTGTCGTCTTCCCCCTCCTCTTCTGTTCAACCGACCGAGGGCGCACGCCCCTCGCCGCCCCCGCCTGACCTGCTCGCCGCCCCAACGCCGCCACATCGTCGAGGGGATAAGGACGAGTCCCCTAGGCCTCGTCGACAACCCTCGAGATCTATCTCCCCCGCCTGCTCCTCTCCCTCGCTTTTCCATCTTGCCCGAACACCATCATCGCCGCCGTTCGCCATTAACGCGGCCACCATGCTCCCCGCGCCTCGCCGAGGAGTCCAACAGCTCCGCCTGCTTCCTCTACTCCATCTCTGACCAAGGGTTCGAGCTCGGCGCCACCACAGCCCCGGAATCGAGCTCTTCCGTGCCTACGGTCGCCGGCGCTCCTCCGCCGATTGCCGACGCCCTGCGGCTCCTAAGCCACCACCGTGGCCTCCGTGTGCCTCCCCGGTGAGCAGTCTCTCCTTTCCCCTCTCTCAGCGCTGCTCGTAGATGCCCGTAGCCGCCACTTCCATTTTTCACCCGAGCTTTACTCCGCCGCGGTGCTCGTCGCCGTCGCTACCGACGATAAAGTGCTCAACCGAGCTCGTAGTCGTGCTCCGGGCACCTCTAGGACCCCGTCGGACCCCTCTTTTGGGCATGTCGCAGCCTCTGTCGTTGTTCGCGATGACACCAGAACACCGGCGTCCGCCACGGTCGACACCGCCGTCGATGTAGTGCGCCACTCCGGTCGAGTTAGCCCACGGGACCGACGTAGATCGATGCGGCGTCGGACGCTCGATCGAACGCGCCTAGCCGCACCTCTCCCCGTGCCCCGTAGCGTTTTTCCGGCGAAGTCCGGCGATGCTCCGCCGCGGAGATGGTCGCCGGCGTGTCTCCGGCGCCGCCCGCCGACGTGGCCCTTCGGGCCCCATCTCACAGCCACTAAACACGGGCCCCAGGGCCCCACTTGACTTGTTGACCGCGGTCAACGTGCTGACTGGGCGGCCCCCAGCCACTGACATGCGGGCCCCCCTTCTGTTAATTAGTCTAACAATTGGTTTATAAATAAAAATAATTAGATTAACTAATCACTCACTGACATATGGGGCCCACCCCTCTAATTAGACTGTTAGTTTAGTTTAAATTACTGTTAGATTAAGAGAGGCTGACATGTGGGTCCCACTGGACCCACCTGTCTGGTTTGACCCAGGTCAACGAGTCTGTTGACTGCTGACGTCATCCCCACGCAATGCTGACGTCATATTCCTTTTTCTGTTAATATAAATAATTCCAGAATATTGTTAAATCTTTCAAAAATCATATAAAATAATCCGTAGCTCGGATGAAAATGTTTTCTATATGAAAGTTGCTCAGAAAAATCCAACGAATCCGAATACGCGGTCCGTTCGTTTGTCACATGCCTCTAGCATGCTGAACATGGAACTTTCCCCTCCGGTCATCTGTCTGGCACAGGTCCGGAACCGGGAAAACATTCCCGGTTGAATTTCCCCCTTCACCTATTCATGTAGACATACGTTAGGTCACACCCGACACGTAACCACGTTATGCTTTGTGATGCTATGTTTGCTTTATATTTACTGTTTCTTCCCCCTCTTCTCTCCGGTAGACCCCGAGACCGATGATGCCCCTGCGATCGACTACGTCGACGACAACCCCCTCCTTGCCAGAGCAACCAGGCAAGCCCCCCCCCTTGATCACCAGATATCGCCTATTCTTCTCTATACTGCTTGCATTAGAGTAGTGTAGCATGTTACTGCTTTCCGTTAATCCTATCCTGATGCATAGCCTGTCATTGTTGCTACAGTTGTTACCCTTACCTGCTATCCTACTGCTTAGTATAGGATGCTAGTGTTCCATCAGTGGCCCTACACTCTTGTCCGTCTGCCATGCTATACTACCGGGCCGTGATCACTTTGGGAGGTGATCACGGGTATATACTATATACATTTATACATGACACTTGTGGTGACTAAAGTCGGGTCGGCTCGAGGAGTACCCGCAAGTGATTCTGATGAGGGGGCTAAAAGGACAGGTGGCTCCACCCCGGTAGAGGTGGGCCTGGGTTCCTGACGGCCCCCAACTGTTACTTTATGGCGGAGCGACAGGGCAGGTTGAGACCACCTAGGAGAGAGGTGGGCCTGGCCCTGGTCGGCGTTCGCGGATACATAACACGCTTAACGAGTTCTTGGTATTTGATCTGAGTCTGGCCATTTGGTCTATACGCACTAACCATCTACGCGGGAGTAGTTATGGGTATCCCGGCATCGTGGTATCAGCCGAAGCCTTCGTGACGTCAGCGACTGAGTGGCGTGCGCCGGATTGGACTGGAACGCCACTAGGCTAGGTCTGCTTCCGGCCGCGTACGCAACGTGCAGGTGTGCATAGGGCGATGGGCCCAGACCCCTGCGCGCATAGGGTTAGACCGGCGTGCTGACCTCTTTGTTGTGCTTAGGTGGGGCTGCGACGCGTTGATCTTACGAGGCCGGGCATGACCTAGAAAAGTGTGTCCGGCCAAATGGGATCGAGCGTGTTGGGTTATGTGGTGCACCCCTGCAGGGAAGTTTATCTATTCGAATAGCCGTGTCCCTCGGTAAAAGGACGACCCGGAGTTGTACCTTGACCTTATGACAACTAGAACTGGATACTTAATAAAACACACCCTTCCAAGTGCCAGATATAACCCGGTGATTGCTCTCTAACAGGGCGACGAGGAGGGGATCGCCGGTTAGGATTATGCTATGCGATGCTACTTGGAGGACTTCAATCTACTCCCTTATACTTGCTGCAAGATGGAGATGGCCAGAAGCGTAGTCTTCGACAGGACTAGCTATCCCCCTCTTATTCTGGCATTCTGCAGTTCAGTCCATTGATATGCCCCTTTACACATATACCCATGCATATGTAGTGTAGCTCCTTGCTTGCGAGTACTTTGGATGAGTACTCACGGTTGCTTTTCTCCCTCTTTTCCCCTTTCTATACCTGATCGTCGCAACCAGATGCTAGAGTCCAGGAGCTAGAGATCCCGAGGATGATGCTACATGGAGTTCGGCTTCGAGGAGTAGTTAGGAGGTCCCAGGCAGGAGGCCTTGCCTTTTCGATCATTGCTACTTTTGTGCTATCCTTCTTAAGGCAAACTTGTTTAACTTATGTCTGTACTCAAATATTGTTGCTTCCGCTGACTCGTCTGTGATCGCGCACTTGTATTCGAGCCCTCGAGGCCCCTGGCTTGTATTATGATGCTTGTATGACTTATTTATGTTTTAGAGTTGTGTTGTGATATCTTCCCGTGAGTCCCTGATCTTGGTCGTACACATTTGCGTGCATGATTAGTGTACGGTCAAATCGGGGGCGTCACAAGGCTATATCATGTATCAAAACTACTTTGGACCATATAAATTTGACATGCAAGCTCAAGAACAGGGTCACCACAGCAGCAAAAATTTGCAATAATTAAAGCACGAGAACAAAAACTAATTGGACCATTGGAGGAGTCACATATCGAAGAACAATCCCCCAAAGCAAGTTTGTGAATGGACCTTTGAGCAAGGAGATCAAAAATGGCAGCAAGATGAGCAAGAACACGAGTTTGAGCTATGGAGTGATTTTTTCGGGAGGAAGAAGGAGTGGATGGGTGCTGGAATAAGTGGAGGGGGGCCACGTGGGGCCCACAAGGTTAGGGGGCGCGTCCCAGGGGGTGGGCGCGCCCTCCACCCTTGTGGCCAGCTGGTGAGCCCCCCGATGTGTTCTTTGCACCTGAAATTCTAAAATATTGTATAAAAAATCATATCATTTTTTAGGGCATTTGGAGAACTTTTATTTTCGAGACATTTTTTATTGCAATGGGTAATTCAGAAAAGAGATAGAAAATACTATTTTTGCTTTATTTAATCTAAATAACAGAAAGTAAAAGATGGGTACAGAGAGGTGTGCCTTCTAAATTCATCCATCTCATGCTCATCAAAAGGAATCCATTAACAAGGTTGATCAAGTCTTAGTAACAAACCTCTTCCGAATAACATGAAATCGGAGAATTTTCGAATAGCACTAGGTTACCTCAACTGGGATATGCATGTCCCCAACAATAAGAATATCATATTTCTTTTTGACAGTAGGAAGAGGGAATTCAAAACCTCCAATAGTAATAGTTGAAAATTTTCCAATAGAATTAATACTATGAACTTGAGGTTGTTTCTTTAGAAAGTGTACCGTATGCTCATTACCATTAACATGAAAAGTGACATTGCCTTTGTTGCAATCAATAACAGCCCCTGCAGTATTAAAAAAGGGTCTACCAAGAATAATTGACATACTGTCGTCCTCGGGAATATCAAGAATAACAAAGTTCGTTAAAATAGTAACATTTGCAACCACAACAGGCACATCCTCACAAACACCGATGGGTATAGCAGTTGATTTATCGGCCATTTGGAAAGAAATTTCAGTAGGTGTCAACTTATTCAATTCTAGTCTACGATATAAAGAAAAAGGCATAACACTAACACCGGCTCCAAGATCACATAAAGCAGTTTTAACATAGTTTCTTTGAATGGAGCATGGTATAGTTGGTACTCCTGGATCTCCAAGTTTCTTTGGTATTCCACCTTTAAAGGTATAATTAGCAAGCATGGTGGAAATTTCAGCTTCCGGTATCTTTCTTTTATTTGTAACAATATCTTTCATATACTTAGCATAAGGAGGCATTTTAAGCATATCAGTGACTCGCATACGCAAAAAGATAGGTCTAATCATTTCAGCAAAGCGCTCAAAATCCTCATCATCCTTTTTCTTGGATGGCTTAGGAGGAAAGGGCATGGGTTTCTGAACCCATGGTTCCCTTTCTTTACCATGTTTCCTAGCAACAAAGTCTCTCTTATCATAACGTTGATTCTTTGATTGTGGGTTATCAAGATCAACAACAGGTTCAACTTCTACATCATTGTCATTACTAGGTTGAGCATCAACATGAACATCATCATTAACATTATCACTAGGTTCATGTTCATCACCAGATTGTGTCTCAGCATTAGAAATAGAAATATCATTGGGATTCTTAGGTGTATCTATAGCAGGTTCACTAGTATGCAAAGTCCTACCAGTTTTCTTTTTCTTTAGCATGAGGACTAGGTGCACCAGTATTAGTTCTCTGAGAATCTTGCTCAACTCTCTTAGGATGGCCCTCAGGATACAAAGGTTCCTGGGTCATCTTACCACCTCTAGTCATAACCCTAACAACATTATCATTATTCTTACTGTTCAACTCATTAAGCAAATCATCTTGTGCCTTAAGTACTTGTTCTACTTGAGTTGTAACCATGGAAGCATGTTTTCTAATAAGCTTGATATCATTAGCAGTTCTATTCATATAGTCACCCAAGTGGTCAAGCATGTAAGCATTACGTTTCAATTGTCTACTAACATAAGCATTGAAGTTTTCTTGACAATAAAATTATCAAACTCATCAAAGCATTGACTAGCAGACTTATTATAAGGAATATCGCCTTCATCAAATCTATGGAGAGAGTTTACCTCTACTACCTGTGTCGGGTTATCAAGACCATGTATTTCTTCAATAGGTGGTAGATTCTTTACATCTTCAGCTTTAATACCTTTTTATTTCATAGGTTTCTTTGCCTCTTGCATATCTACAGGATTGAGAAATAGAATACCCGTTTTCTTCGGAGTTGGCTTAGGAGTTGGTTCGGGAAGTGTCCAATCATTTTCATTACTTAATATATTATTCAATAGCAATTCAGCTTGCTCAATAGTTCTTTCCCTGAAAACAGAACCAGCAGAACTATCCAGGTGGTCTCTGGAAGCATCGGTTAGTCCATTACAAAAGATATCAAGTATTTCATTTTTCTTGAGAGGTTGATCAGGAAAAGCATTAAGTAATGAGAGAAGCCTCCCCCAAGCTTGTGGGAGACTCTCTTCTTCAATTTGCACAAATTAGATATTTCCTTTAAAGCAGCTTGTTTCTTATGAGCAGGGAAATATTTTGCAGAGAAGTAATAAATCATACCCTGGGGCATTACAAAAAAATACACTTCCGTGATGATACGTGTTTGTCACAGTAGGTCGCGTTTTTTGTCATGCATGTACATCCATGACAAATTTATGACAGAATCAAGATAGTCATACCTATGCTGTCATAGAAGTGTTCCATGACATTACCAAAATTATCATCACGGAAGTGTCCACTTCCATGACGATAAATCGCGCGTCACAGAAGTGCTTTCGTCAAGGGTGACCGACACGTGGCATCCACCGTAACGGAACGCCGTTAAGCTATCGGGTCGGGTTTTGGATACGATAACCCGTTAACAGCCCCGACCAATGGGGATTTTCCACGTGTAAAATCATCATTGGCTGGAGGAGACACGTGTCAGGTCCGCGTTGCCACAGGTGTCACTCATCCAATGGGCGAGACGCGCCTATGATATGTTGACACGTGGACCGGCCCATCAAGTTTAAATGGGCCGGCCCAACTAAAGGCCCACAAGATTTTGCGGACCATAATGGGCCGGCCCAGCTAAAGGCCCACGAGATTTTGCGGACCATAATGGGCTGGCCCAGCTAAAGGCCCAGAAGATTTTGCGGGCCATAATGGGCCGGCCTAGGTAAAGGCCCACAAGATTTTTGTGTGCCATAATGGGCCAGCCCAGGTAAAGGCCCACAAGATTCTTGAGGATCATAATGGGCCGGCCCAGCTAAAGGCCCACGAGATTTTGCCGACATTAATGGGCCGGCCCAGCTGTAGGCCCAAAAGATTTTGAGGACCCTAGTAGGCCGGCCCATTAACTGGCTGCCATGTTTTGGGCCAAATGCCGGCCCATATTTGATCCGGTCCATTAATGGCCTGCCACGCTCCGGGCCTAATAGTGGCTCATATGAGATCCGGCCCGTTAAAAGCCTACCATGTTCTGGAACAAATTACAGCCCAGATCAGGTCCGGCCCTTTAAGAGGCTTTAGGCTCAATTATGGCCCATATCAGATTCGGCCCGTCAACTGGACACTATGCTTTTGGGCCCACTTGCTAAAGGCCCACTTAGTATTCGGCCAGATATTAGTTTTGTCCTGTTAAGGGCCCGTTTAACATTTCGGACCTATATTAATTTCGGCCTGTTAAAAGCCCGTCATATAGTTGGGCCTAACTACGGCCCGGTTTGCATCCGGCCTGCTCGCAGCCGATATCTGATTGGGCCAAACAAGGACCGAGACAATTTTGGCCTATTAAAAGATCGTGATTTGATTCGCACAATCATGGGCCAGGGTTCATTTCGGGCTGCTGCCGGCCCGTGAGCTGTTTGGCACGTTTGAGGCCCAACCTACATCGTGATTGCATGACGGCCCGATTATGTACCGTAATTTTACGGTTTGGCCGGTTTACTTCGAAGACAGGATATATATACAGTAAATAACTGCAGCATCGTGAATAAGAAAAACCTAGACTATACAATAAAGAAATTACGACATATTACATCCACTGGGCATCAAAGTTCGCCACTATGATAATAAAGCACAAGCAGACAGCAGATTACATACACTGGGCATGAAAGATCGCCACCAGTGCAAATAAACACGCCGACAAAATAATATACAAAACCGACAGCACTTCAATAGAGTTCAAGAAAGGTTAGCCCTGCTGGGGCAGCAGCTGAGCAAGATGATGAGACTGCGCCTGTTCAACACTTATATCTTCCTCACTCTGAAAGATAAACAAGCAGACAGATGATAGGTTTTGCACATAAAAGTATCAGTGCTGACAATTCATCACATTTCATACTGACTAATAAAGTGACACAGTTTAACATTGCATTAACAGAATATGGTATTGTTCAGGTCAAGACATGGCAGGAAATGACATTGTGAAGGAGTTGGCAGCTTCACGACACCACTGGATTACAGATCAAGAACTCATAAGTATCAATGGTTAGTGTGCTGTCAATTTATACCATTTCAGATTGGCAAATAAAGAGACGGTTTAAATAATAGTAGAATGATATGACATTGTTCATAGTTAAGACATTGCAGAATATGACATTGTGCTGTTGTGGGTAGGTTCACCACACCACTGGATTACGGATGAAGAACAGAAGCATGCATGCAGTGCAAAAGAAGATCACTTGCTCTGTATAGTTTAATTTACATGGTATGAAGAAGGAACTTGGTTGTACAACTGAAAACTTAAATTGAGAAAGGACAAACTTTTGTTTATGAACTACATAATAAACTTTAAACAAGCAATTTGATGCAAACACCAAAAATAAACAGCTGTTGCAGTCATGCCTAACCAAATATATACAACAAAGTTTGAAGGCTTGAGATGGACAAACTTACATTATTGGTGAAGACAGGCTCCATAAAGGCCTTGTCCATGTTGATGGGGGGGGCAATTCAAGAAGTTTACCACAGAATCTTCTTCTAAAGCATTGCCTTTATTCTACATTTTGTTAAGAGTAAATATAGATGTGATAATATACGAAAAATGGAGAATATTTAAGATAAGATGAAGAGTGATGCTACATAACCAAGTAGCTATAAATGTAAGTGCAGTGATACAGGCAAAAGGTACAGCCAAGAGCAATGCACAGCTAAACTTCTTCAGTACCAACCTTATGGTAAGAGTAAATATAGATCTGATGTGTAGAAAATGGAGGGCAAAGGAAAATAAGCTGCAGAGTGATGGTACATGAACAACTACCTGTCATTATAAGTACAGTGATAAAGGACAGCATGTACTTACAAGAACAATGCAGAGCTATAAAAAATTGGCATTGGATATATTCTACACTAATGTAACCATTCATACAGATCAGATAATTTGGAGCGAACAATTGATAAGCAAGCTATCATGCATACTGCTGTCACATAATGAACCAGGTATGTATGCAAGTACAGTGATATAGGACAATAGTCACTAACAAGAGCAAAGCAACGGGCAGCATATTTGCGATATCCTGTCGTTCTTGTCAAACCGGAATTCTTCTTCGAGCAGATTTCCTACAAAAAAGATCCGTAAGGCACATGCGAAAAAGTAGAAGTTCAAATTGTCATGTGATTTCATAGACAACACCTCATCCTGGGAACGAGACCAGTGCATAACAAGGTTTTTCCATTCAATGTCTTCTAAATTTAGCACAGGAGACTTCACCGGAAATTCGTTTATAGACTTGCCATCAAAGTGTGATTTCCTCAGGTAACACCGATACTGCTGCAATGCTTCCTTGAAAAGCACAAGCAAGCTTTGCTCGTCATGACTATCCAGATTGACCCTCGCCTAGTTACAACAATGTAATGTAAATCATTGATGTGTTCAATCAGCAGAAAACAGGAAAATAATAACCATGAATAATAGCACTTACACGTAAGTTGGACAGGAAGATGTGAAAATGGTGTTTGTCTTCACAATAATCTTCCCATGATGGGAATATATGCACGTAGTCCCTAACAACATTGAAAGCATTGTCTTTTAAACTGGGAATAAATGGAATGGGGTTCCAATCTGCAGGAATTGGCCGTCTCTGCAGTTGGGATAGGTCTTCGGCCGGTGGACTTGCTGTACTTTTTGCTGGAGTGGGATTTTTCTGTGGTACAGCTGGTGCTATGGCAAATGAAATCGGTATACCTTTTGCTGGAGTGCAGGTCCTGTGTGGTGGGGCTAGTGGTGTGGCCAGTGAAGTATGGGTACAGTCTGCTGGAGTCGGTCCTACGTTTTGTGTCACTGGTTGTACAGCCAATATAAGTGGGGTGCTGTCTTATTTCTCCGGCACCACCACGTTTTTCAAGGACTTTGCTGGTGCTCCTTCAGGTTCGGCAATCACCCTCTTCATTTTTGATGTCTGATGCACAAGAACAGAATTTGAGTGGAAAAACATGGTATGATTATAGATGGAATATGTATTGATAATGGATGGGCATGGCATCTCGACATATATGATGAGTAAACTAAGCAGATGGCGGTGCAACAAAGTAGAAGAAATGCAAGACAACATATGCAAGATACCCGCAATCAATAAAACATTGCCAAATTAGAACATGCACCTTGATGGGTGAACAGGACAGGCCATCTGCCTTTGACTCCTCGAGGTTAGAATAGTCATTAGGATCATATTCTGAACAGGAATCAACTGGTGGGGAGCGTATGAGTTTCATTGCATCCAGAATGGCACTCAATGCCTTGGTGCCAATTTTGTAAGTCATTGCAGTGTTTAGCTTCAAGAGTGGACTGCTGCTAGTGCGACACAAAGCAGCTACACATATCATAGTGTAGATATAACGGGAAAACCTTAAGCATCAGAGTAAAATCAGCAAAGTGGAACTTGCTGGAATATATGTGCTAGTATTGCCGGTACAGCTAGAGAGGCTTCGGATACCAGCTCTCTTCATGTGAAGGTGCGGTACTGTTAATATCAGTGTAACTCTCAAAGGCGACACAGCTCCCCGCATTTCCTTGCTATTCTTATAGGATTCAAGTGGGCAGGCCACTACAAATCCTATTCCTATGTTTACAAGATCCTACGAATCAAAGAGGCTCAAAGTGTCCATCACAACCGACCGTATAGACCTCTACACTGCAAATGTCCCTGCTCATCTTCAGTACAAGGAACATACTGTACTACTATCATACTCCCTCCGTTCCAAAATATAAGTCTTGGTAGAGATTTCCACTATGGATCACATACAGATGTATCCAGATACATTTTAGAGTGTAGATTCACTCATTTTGCTCCATATGTAGTCCATGGTGGAATCTATACAAAGACTTGTATTTAGGAACGGAGAGAGTACATATTAAAGAAGAACGGAAGAGGAACATGGTAAAGAAGAGCAAGCAGATTTTGGATAATAAAATGTTGGTTGCGCAGTGCCCACACATGATGAACCAGAGCGCATTAAGAATGCAACTCCCAGCTGTCTCTCGACCATTTCAGGCGGTTGGATGAAGATCCTACGTCTCCTAACCCTTCTTCTTCCTCATCTCTGATTCTTCCCATACAGAACACCGCACGGGCCGCCGGCCGGACCACCGCCCCCTACCGCCTGTGTTCCTCCGCCACCCCCACCCCCCACCCCCGCCCCAACCCCCACCCGCGTCGAGTTTTCTTCATTCGGCGAGGCCCCACAACCACCCGAGCCCCTTCGATCGCACCGGCGAACTCCGGCGAGCTCTGAAAAATCGACTGACCCAATTTTGAAATTTAGTCTACTATGATTTAACTAGTGTGGAATATAAAAGGGGAAAACCATAAGCATTGGGAGTATAGTGTTGAGCGTGCCATGGCGGATCTAAAGGTGCAAACCGGACAAAGGCAACTTCGCAACCAAGACAAGAAATCAGAGTAAAGCAGTGGCGATCTATTTTCTTGATGCGATAAATAGGTTGAGCAGATACGAAAGAGTTCCGCCTCTGGTGCGGCGCCGTGTACGCATCTGCTGAGAATTTGACGGTGCTGCGGTAGTGATGGCTGTCGGCAGCGTGGAAGCAGATCTAGGAGGGTAGACGATGGCGGCGGGGCGTGGTGGACGAGACGGTCGTAGGAGAGGCGCCGGCAAGGTGGACGACGGCGGGGATGAAGCGAGAGGACGGGATGGAAGGATCCCGGTCCGAAGCCGTGGATGAGAGAGGTCGATCTCTTGTAATGGACGGCCGCGTCAGGGTATCAGCTCCGGTATGGTGGAGGAGGACCGCGGTGGATGGGGTGGCGGACGGCGGCAGACGGAGGAGGGTGGGGTGGAGAGGGTGTTTTGGCGCCCACGGAGTACGAATGGGGAAAAGGGAGGTAGAGAGGAAGGGGGAACCATGTATTCAGGGCGCGCTTGTCTCAAATGCGAGGAAATTTACAAACTTAGCCCCCGTTTCAAATTTCTACTACATCACAGCAACATTAGTCGGTTGGGGATAGGACGGTAATCTCGCATACACCGAATATTTGCCGACGAGAGTTTGTTTTTGGCGCCCACCGTGTATGAATATGAATCGGGGAGGGAGTCGATTTTGGGCGAGGACACACTGTGTTTTGGCGCCCACCGTGTATGAATCCAGGTGAGGCGGTTACGTCACGTTTGGGTGAAATTACAAACCTACCCCTATCGAAAACTATAGAAATCCACCAGATAAGCTTTGCGTGGCAGGGATAGGCAGTAGTGATTTCCATCTTGCAGATTTTGGTTTCGGGCGGTTACTGTGACTTTCCCCGCTTCGTTCAAATTTTGCAGAGTGCACGTTTACCGTGCCAACTCAATTCGAATCCCGTTTGTATTCTATTTTTTTCGGGCGGGATCCATTTTCAATTGGAATTACATTCTATATACATCATTTTTTATATATACTTTCAAAAGCACAAAAAAGAATTCTACTCCTTTATATGTATAATATGATTTACAAATACAACAATCTCGAAATCTTAAGGTTGAATTCGAATTTTTTTAACCAAATTATGTTCTACTAAAATGTATGGATCAGTAATATCTACATATTAAATAACATAGATGTGCGTGAATTCATATGAGTATGCATGTTTGATAGATCAATTTTGGTTCGAGTATGGATTACATGTATCATCATCTCGAATTCAAATATTTGAATCCCTTTTTTGTTCACTCCTTTCACGCCCATCTCTCTCGCATGCATGCTCCTTCAGGTAGCTATCACTCTCTTTTCTCCAGCTCACCCGCACGCTCACTTCATGTTTCTCCTATCCTCGCAAACATGGTCTCTCGACGTCTCCCTTGAGAAGTGTCACACTCTCCCTATCATTATACATTACACGGTTTTCATTATCTCTCACGTCTCTACTATTCTCTGGTATCACTCGGTACCTAAGCTTTCTTTTTCACCGCCACACACACAGTCTCCTCTCGTCTTTCACTTTGTCTTTCTCTCTATGGGATTCTCTCACACACCCTATATGTCTCTACATGTGACTCATGCCACTAAAATTACTCTCTCTCTCTCTCTCTCCTATAGACACAACATTTGTTGCGGTCTCCTTTTCGTCTCCATCCCAGACTGACATTATTCATTTGTTTACCGATCAGACAACCCCGACTACCGTCTCCTCTCTCTCTCACACAGACACACACACACAACTCCTGCTTCCACTCCCCTTCCCGACTACCGTCTCTCTCTCTCACACAAAACTCTCGCTTTCTTCGTTCGGCGAGGGCCCACAACCACCCGAGCCCCTTCGATCGCACCGGCGAACTCTGGCGAGCTCTGAAAAATCGACTGAGCCGATTTTGAAATTTAGTCTACTATGATTTAACTAGTGTGGAATATAAAAGGGGAAAACCATAAGCATTGGGAGTATAGTGTTGAGCGTGCCATGGCGGATCTGAAGGTGCAAACCGGACAAAGGCAACTTCGCAACCAGGACAAGAAATCAGAGTAAAGCAGTGGCGATCTATTTTCTTGCTGCGATAAATAAGTTGAGCAGATACGAAAGAGTACCGCCTCTGGTGCGGCGCCGTGTACGCATCTGCTGAGAATTTGACGGTGCTGCGGTAGCGATGGCTGTCGGCAGCGTGGAAGTAGATCTAGGAGGGTAGACGGTGGCGGCGGGGCGCGGTGGACGAGACGGTCGTAGGAGCGGCGCCGGCAAGGTGGACGACGGCGGGGATGAAGCGAGAGGACGGGATGCAAGGATCCCGGTCCGAAGCCGTGGATGAGAGAGGTCGATCTCTTGTAATGGACGGCGGCGTCGGGGTATCAGCTCTGGCATGGTCGAGGAGGACGGCGGTGGATGGAGTTGCGGACGGCGGCGGACAGAGGAGGGTGGGGTGGAGAGGGTGTTTTGGTGCCCACGGAGTATGAATGGGGAAAAGGGAGGTAGAGAGGAAGGGGGGAACCATGTATTCAGGGCGCGCTTGTCTCAAATGCGAGGAAATTTACAAACTTAGCCCCCGTTTCAAATTTCTACTACATCACAGCAACATTAGTCGGTTGGGGATAGGACGGTAATCTCGCATACACCGAATATTTGCCGACGAGAGTTTGTTTTTGGCGCCCACCGTGTATGAATATGAATCGGGGAGGGAGTCGATTTCGGCCGAGGACACACTGTGTTTTGGCGCCCACCGTGTATGAATCCGGGTGAGAGGCGGTTACGTCATGTTTGGGTGAAATTACAAACCTACCCCTATCGAAACCTATAGAAATCCAGCAGATAGGCTTTGCGTGGCAGGGATAGGCAGTAGTGATTTCCATCTCGCAGATTTTGGTTTCGGGCGGTTACTGTGACTTTCCCCGCTTCGTTGAAATTTTGCAGAGTGCACGTTTACAGTGCCAACTCAATTCGAATCCCGTTTGTATTCTATTTTCTTTCGGGCGGGATCCATTTTCAATTGGAATTACATTCTATATACATCATTTTTTATATATACTTTCAAAAGCACAACAAAGAATTCTGCTCCTTTATATGTATAATATGATTTACAAATACAACGATCTCGAAATCTTAAGGTTGAATTCGAAATTTTTTAACCAAATTATGTTCTACTAAAATGTATGGATCAGTAATATCTACATATTAAATAACATAGATGTGCGTGAATTCATATGAGTATGCATGTTTGATAGATCAATTTTGGTTCGAGTATGGATTACATGTATCATCATCTCGAATTCAAATATTTGAATCCCTTTTTTGTTCACTCCTTTCACGCCCATCTCTCTCGCATGCATGCTCCTTCAGGTAGCTATCACTCTCTTTTCTCCAGCTCACCCGCACGCTCACTTCATGTTTCTCCTATCCTCGCAAACATGGTCTCTCGACGTCTCCCTTGAGAAGTGTCACACTCTCCCTATCATTATACATTACATGGTTTTCATTATCTCTCACGTCTCTACTGTTCTCTGGTATCACTCGGTACCTAAGCTTTCTTTTTCACCGCCACACACACAGTCTCTACTCGTCTTTCACTTTGTCTTTCTCTCTATGGGATTCTCTCACACACCCTATATGTCTCTACATGTGACTCATACCACTAAAATTACTTGCTCTCTCTCTCTCTCTCCTATAGACACAACATTTGTTGCGGTCTCCTTTTCATCTCCATCCCAGACTGACATTATTCATTTGTTTACCGATCAGAAAACCCCGACTACCGTCTCCTCTCTCTGTCACACAGACACACACACACAACTCCTGCTTCCACTCCCATTCCCGACTACCGTCTCTCTCTCACACACGCTAAACTCTCGCTTTCGCACCCCGACTCATATTTCTCTCACAAACATTTATCGACTTGCTAGCCTCTAGATTGATTTATACACCCACACACTTGTGCTTCCACCATCGCATACATGTCTCTCTCCCTCTCCTTGTATCTATGTAGATTTTTCTTCCCTTCTTGAGACACGCCCTCTCGATCGTGCACACACACACTATTGCCTCATTTTAAGCTGATACCTATCGCACACACACTCCTTGTGTCTTTGTCACACATGCACTCCGTCCTCCTCCACTCTCCCTCTCTCTCTCTCACACACATGGGCTTTTTGCAACAACTAGCAAGATGCCCATGCGTTGCACGGAACATCAAGATGCATTTGTATGAGTAGTTTATCTTGTGGGCGAAAAGGATGAACGAGGGAAGGGTTTATTTGCAAATGTGGAGAGGGGTGTGGGTATCTTTTTGCAAAATTGCCATAGTTTCCTTCCTATCCGTCAGATATAGATCGGACGGCCTATATTGCAGGATGGCAGGCACACGATCATCACCGACAATGCTTTTTATAAGAGTAGGGATAAAAAATAGAGTTGGTGATGATGGTGGGCCTGCCATCCTGCAATGTAGGTCGTCCGATTTATATCTGACGGATAGGAAGGAAAATATGGCAATTTACCCGCACTCTTCACCACATTTGCAGATAAGGCCTTCCCTCGTTCATCCTTTTCTCCCACAAGATCTTGATGTTCCATGCAACGCACGGGCATCTTGCTAGTAAGAGTAGAAATTAGACATATACCACTTCTCGAATCTTGAAACCAACAACATTCCTCCCTTATCTCATCAAAACCGCCAAAGGAATATATTTTGAGTGAAACATAACATATTTTTAGTGATATACGTATTTCAAAACTAGACTTTTTTTCTATCAAATCGGTGAATATGTATTAATCTACTTTGATCGTGTGGCAACGCATTGGCACATTGCTAGTAGTTATTATAATTTTTTGGACACCAGACAAACGGTGGAGTACATATACGAAGAGAAGAGGCGCACGCACGCAGTCGGCCTCTCGCTGTCTCGCACACATGAGTGTTACGTAAAGGCGACGTTAACAAATAAACCCTAAAACCCTAGGTGCACGATTGCTGCATTCGCGGGTACCAGGTACGTGGTGGAGCACCTTTGTAGGAATAGTCAGCTCGCGTGATAATTTGATCCGTAGGAGTTGATGGTCGGGACCACAGGTGAACGACTTGGAGCGCGGTGGCTCGCCAGTTGCCACAGATTGAGTAGCCACGTTTAAAATATCGTTTTTTAGCGGGGTTAAGAGTTCCGATTTTCAATGGCGCGTTATAAGTAGTAAGTAGTTTTTAGAACGATTGGTTATGGAGCGAAAATGGAATTCATAGTACTACGTACCTCCTTGGCGTATGGTTGTATGGTTTTTTTGCGATGGAGGTTGTATGGGTTTATGTTGCGAGATGTTGAACCTGGTAGTTCTAGGGCAAATACTATGGTTTAGATTTAGATGCTGGTTTTCAGTAATGAAATCGGAAGGGGAAACCCTTCTTTGATTAAAAAACTACTACCTCCATTCTGGTTTACTAGTCCCCATCGTACTTTGGGTCAAAGTTTGTCCATGAATTTTACTTGTAAAATGTGAATGGAAAACGAGATTTTGTTATACCCAAACAAAAAAGGACTGGAGGGAGTGATTGCTCTGACACGGACGCGACCTCTCATAGCGCAGGCATTGAACCGGCGCGCCGGCCAAGAGGGCGCACTCGCTGCAGGCCCGGCTGAGCACGCCTCCTCGCCGCGTGCAACCAGCTTAAGACTGCCCCTGCCTGCCTTCATTGAATCCGCGCATGTGCCAGCAACACGTCCTTCCGCGAGCCGGCAGGCATTTTAGAACACAAAAAATGACTAAAATATAATTAATTTACGCATGGTCTTGACTTGTTGTGCTCGCACTGGTAGCAGGAACTAGTAGAGGATTTTCTTTATTTATAACTCTCCTCACATTTTTTTGGCTTTGAAGTGAATCATGGTTGTGGACATTATGTATGAATGTGCAGATATCTGTGAACATGAGTTTGATGTGGAAGTTGAACTTGGAATGTCGGGCTTGCGCGTGAACTATACCATGTCCAATGCTTCGTCTGTTATTGTTTGGAAAGTAATTGCTGTTATTACATGACCCGAAAAAAACATTTTGTGCCACATCAGTAGATGCACGGACATCACAACAGGCATGCTGACTGGATAAACATTTGAACCTAGCTATTATGAAGGAAATTTTGTATTGACAACAGTTTTAGATAGCAGGAGACGCCTAGCCTGCTCTGCCTCTGCTAGCTTATTTCTGGCTTCTTCCATCTCTTCTTTGGCTTGGGTGAAGAGAGCATATGATTGCTCTTTTAGCTTCTTCAGGAACTCAGCTACATTCTCAAGGGCTGCTTCATGCTTTCTTTCAGCCTTTACTAATGCCACAAGGACACGAACAGCTGACGACTCCACCTGGCTTGTGTGTAATCCAGCATCATCTGGGAATTTGCACCTTGTGTCTAATCCAGCATAATTAGGGAACTGGCACCTTGTGTGTAATCCAGCCTCATTTTGGAAAGATGATCTCGAGGTTGACCATACTTCCCTCCTCGCAGGAACTACATCCTGACATAAAGTTACTTATTTTTTAGATCAATACTTAGAGCAACCTAGATCCATTTAGTAGAAGCCAGATAAACAGAACTCGGAGAAATGAATTCAAAAGGAAAAAAAATAAAAATAGATTACAAGGTGAGAACACCCACTTCCTACATCAAGCTAAAAACAAAAGCATTAGAATGATTAAGACTCTTCTTATTACACATCGAAGAACACCACGCTTAAGAGAAATAGAAACTACAACATATACACATCGAAGAACACGAGGCTACATGAAAGTAATTGAAAGGGTGTTACTTACCAAAGCTCATTTTACAGGTTCGGTGCAGCTCCTCTTTAACTTGCCACGCTCCTTGAAGATGTCCCGAATATCCCATGTTTGGTCTTCATTGCTCCTCTGCATGTTCGCACTCGTGGTTTTAAAATCTCAGCATGGCAAGAAAAATATACTACTAGTAATACTCGCGCATCTTGTGGGCAACATTAAAGCACTCGTCTACCATGTTAGAACATCTCCAACAGAATCGCAACGCGCGGCGCTTTAAAAATCTCAACATGCTATCTCTACTCTCTTCTCTACTGTTATATTTATTTTATATTTATCTCTACTTCCTTTACTGTCTACTTTTTTTCTCTATACTTTTTTCTTGCAATATAGGCCGTCCGATTTATATCTGACAGATCGGAAGGAAACAAATGGGAATTTTGCAAAAAGATACCCATACCCCTCTCCAGATTTGCAAATAAGGCCTTCCCTCGTTCATCCTTTTCTCCCACAAGATAAACTACTCATACAAATGCATCTTGATGCGTGCAACGCATGGGCATCTTGCTAGTTCTAAAAACCTTTCCATCATTTGCCACACTACTGGTTGCAGATGAAAAACCTACCCAAGCACAGCGCGATACGGGAGCGACGCACAATTACAAGTTGATATTCTGTTGGACAATGGAGGCTATAACCAATTACTTTTACGGGAACAATAGCACCCAGGAAATTTGAAGGGTAGGTATGAACAAAATTGGAACTGCACATGTACTGCTAAGTGATTCAATACACACATTACCAATCGAGGAGGAGAACGATGGTCGCGGCGGCCTCTGTGAGTCATGGTCGGCAACGGGAGTCAGTTCATTGTCCACGGCGGTGGTACTTCTGCGCTTGGCGTCAGCTTCCGGGAAGCAGATCCGAGACCGTGGAAGACGATGCCGGGGAAGAGGCTCCGTGTACGACGACGACGGTGGACCGGCTCCAGTGCGGTCTACGAGGTCATCGACGAGGCAGATGCACTGCAGTGGACGAGTATGCCGATGTAAAGGGGAGGAGCATGAAGGCTGCGGTGTCGTGGAGAAGTTTATTTTGCAGTGGGGATAGAAAATGGGGAGTATTCAGGTGTACTACTCTGGGTGCCGGGGTGGGGTTGGCTGGGTAGGGTGAACCTGAAGTTACGAAAACAACCCCCTACCAAGCGTCATCCGTAGGCCTGTTCCAAAGGCTATGATGGTAACTTCCCACTGCTCGAATCAGGGTCGCGGGAGATTTTCCCGCTGACCTCAAAATTTTGTGACACTGGACTCCCCGTGTGGCGTGTTGAGTGATTCGGCTAAGCAACTAGTGAGTACTAGTAGTAAATTCTGCATATTAGGTTTGACCAAAGTCAAACTTCCTAAAGTTTGACCAAGTTTATAGGAAAATATAAACATTTACCATAACAAATATGTATGATGTGAAAGTACATTCAATAATGAATCTAATGGTATTTATTTGTTATTGTATATGTTAATATTTTTTGTTATAAGCTTTCTGAGAGTTTACAAAACTTGATTTTGACCAATGCTAATACGCGGACTTAAATAAAAATGGAGGGAGTACACATTTGTTTTCTTAGTTTGTAGTGAACTAATCATTTGTTGAAATTGTGAAATAAATATATTAGGCTATTGACTTCGAATGTAATGGTCTATACAATTCAATAGTTACAATCATTGTCGAATCCCAAGATGTATACAAGGTCTATAGTACTTCACAACATGCTCAAACTCACATAATCCCAGTCAAATGAGAATCTAAATGCATTTCATAGTTATTACTTTGTAGGATGCAACAAAAACAACCATAACTCTACATCAGCCATTATAGAAGCAACATTTTGACATATCCCAATGTGTGAATGAAACATGCAGAGAGAGCTTTTTGAAGATGGAGCAGATAGGGCGGGAAAGATTGTATGTATGTGGACGAGAGAGTAGGAGACAAACCTAACGAGACAGAGAGAGAGATAGAGAGAGAGAAAGAGAGATGAAGAAGTTAGGTCTGTGAGAAAGATGGATACATGTAATATGCATGAGATGCGTGTGCATCTGGATTCTGTATACGTGGAAGGAGAAGAGATAACATGTTTGATGAGAGAGCTGGAAAAACATGGACGAGATGGGAAGGATCTCATGGGTTGAGGGATTGACAATTTTGTGCGGGGGAGAGAGGGATTGGTAATTTTGTGCAAGAGAGAGAGAGAGTGGGGGGAGGAGTCAGTCAGCCGTCGTCACATCACCCTGCTTCCAAATGACCCCGCATTCTCTAGCGTAGTGTGGTCGCCATCTTCGATCTGCTCGAGGCCCTCTTTGAAGATTGCGGTGTTGTGCATGTTGGGGTGCAAAGAAGCACAAGCGAGAGTGGTCGCCGTATAACCTTGGATGGGGATGAATTGTGTGCTCGGGGGAGTGTGTGTGTGTGTGTGTTGTGCTGCGTGTCTCTCTCTCTCTTTGTGTGTGTGTGTGTCAGATATTGAGAGAAAACAAACCTAAGGAGAGAAATGGGTATTCACGAAGAGATTGTGCGGGCCTTGAGGTGGGAAGGGGTCGGGTGAGTGTGTCAAAATGTGCGAGTTGATGCATGTGTTGCATGCGACCGTGCGAGGGGCGGACGAATCGAGAGAGATGGTTGTTGTGTTATGGATGCTCCTCTCTTTGTCTCTCTCTCCCTCTTTCTCTCTCTCTCTCTCTCTCTCACACACACACACACAAGTAAGGCCCTGTTTGGTTCCAAATAAGTCTCCAACTTATAAGTCGAAAAGTGCAAAAAGTGACTTATTTTGCCAAACGGACCCAAGTTATAAGTCATAAGTTGCTCCACCCCAACTTAAAACTTATAAGTCACCCCTTTTTACGTTGGTCCCATCACCTTTACATTAAAAAACAAGGTGGGAAGGTGTGGTCAGGTGACTTATAAGTCAGATGACAACCAAACAGGCGTGACTTATAAGTCACTGATTTTAAGTCACCTGACAGGTGACTTATTGGAACCAAACATGCCCTAAACTAGAAGACCGTTCTCTCATGTATACACAACGTATCGGCATCTGTCTATGTCTCACTCATGCATGATCATTTGCACATTCACACCTCTCTATGTCTGTATCACACGCACACCGTCTCCACATTGCCCTTCCGCCACAACACACATATGGACACATACACACATTCTCTCTCAGTCACACACACAAAATCAGTATTAAAAAAACTAGGGCGCACCTAAAACGTCCAAATTCAAATAAACACGAACTGGAGCTAAATTCAAAATATATGGAAATATTCAGCGTCAAGAACTTTCACAGGAAAAAAAAGTTGAGTGATATTCGAGGATTGTTTTCACACACACAAAAAGGTTTGGTGGATGTCATTCAAGCGCGACACGATGACACACCGTTCGATCGACCGCGCGGCCGCGGTTCACACGCTTGCACAGGATTCCGTATCGTGGCTGTGGTACTAACTAATAAAAGCGCTGCCTAAGTCTAATGTTTACGTGTACTAGAACAGTTTTCTTTTAAGTTTGACCAACCTTATATATATAAAAAACTAAAGTATGCTCCCACATGCGCACTCATTAATATGCCGCCGCCGCCGTTGCGCATGCCGGCGCCCGCCTGCTCCGGCCAACAATTTCTCGCCCATCACCGCCGTGTCGCCGCCATCCCTATGCCATGAAGCCGAAGGCTTGCCCGCTCACGTCGTCTGCAGTCCCTCCTCGCGATGCCGCCACGCTGCCAAGCACACGAGCAGCTGGTGGAGCCGCGTCTATGCACGCAGCGTACGAAGAGGAGTACGAGCGCGTGCTCCAGCACGCCGGCGAGGAGGAACAACCGTGTCATTGGCGTCTCCACCCGCGCGGAGGAGGTGCGCATGGTGGCTGTCGCGGTGGAAGCCGGTCGCGCGCGCGTCGAGCCCACAAACCGGGTGCGGACGCAGAATCTACCTTCGAGACCTTGAATGCCACGTGGATCCTGCAATCTGAAGGAGCAATTTGGGTCAGTAGACTCATGTGAGCCGTTTGATGCAACATGGATGGCTAGAAGGGCTTCTTCCACCTCTTCTGCTGTCTTCTTCCTTCGCTCTGTCGAACTTCTTTCACAAATCGACTGACCCAAATTATACTACTAGTACGAACGTATTAAGTATAGTAGGAATACGAAGATACGAGCAGTAGTACCAACTTCAAGAAGAACAGTAGTAAGACATAGTACTAGTACTATTGTACGTACTAAAGAGTTCAAATAACGAGAAAGAACATAAACATAGTTCTGCTGGGGCCTCAGCACAACACACCCTTGAAAATAAAGTAAGCAACTAGTCCGCTTGACACTGCAGTAGAACCAGCATGACCGACGGCACTGCCACCTACTCGGAGTATGAGTCCACGTCCTTGACTTCGTCCTCGTCCCTCTTCCTCTTCCTTTTCGCCGATGCTTCTTTGCTTGAACCAGACACTGGGCTCTGCTTCTTCATCCAACCCTTGTAGATATTTAAACGAAGGTAGGCATCCATTGCTGCGTACATGATGTGATCTTCATCTAATGTCTTCGACTCCCATGCATGATGAAACTCGTGATGAGGTTTCTTCAGTTTAGCGTACGAAGGACCAATCATGGCTGCTGCCAGGGTCAGCATTAAAGGTTGAGAGGAGGATACTAGGCTTGCCTTCTGGAGATCGGAGGGCTGGCCTGCAACGAGACCTATCCGACGCAGGACATCCCTGTCGTTCTTATAGCCTACAGTAACGAATTTCACTCTTTTGTCCTTGAGGAAGTTCTTAAAATCCTGGCACTCAACATCGGCATGGCATATGTGGTAGACCAAGCAAACGTTATGTACGCAAACCTGTATCACGGCGGGCTTCTTCCTCTCTCCGTCCTTTAGATCCTTCTCTCGTCCCAGGACTGTGGTGTACTCAACATCTAGCCCAGTGACCCACTCATCCGTTGAACTGTTGAACATGCGTAGTAAGCGAGCAAGCCATGCTTTCACCGTCTCGGATCCACATGTGTAGATGACGATGAACTGATCACCGGTGATGGCTCTAACCTGGAACTCAGCGGCGACCATGGAGATTTGGGAGGCCATGGATTTTGGAGGAGGGTTAGGAGAAGTTGAACTATTGTACCCCGCAAAAAAAACTAGGAGCGAACTAATGTGAAAGGACGGGACGACTGGGAGCGAACTGTTGTAAGGTAGAAGACGGGGACGAGTAGGGCATGCGAGCGGCGTGGGGTTGCTGGCTTGCCCGATGGATAAACGGCTGCAAGCCCCCAAAGAGTTCTCAAGAACTATGCGGGACCCACTAGATGTCATGTCTACTAGACCCATATCGTAGGCCTGACGGTATAGCTTCTGCCTGTTCTTATGCCATGCCGGCGTGTGGATGTAACTTCACTTAATTCCGTCAAACGTCGCGCCTCCCACGACCTTCGCCCCCCTCGCGCGGTCGCGCCCTTTGAGACTTCGACCGGCTATAAATGAGCAATTTTTTTGCCTTTTTTTAGACAAGCAATTTTTTTTGCCTACTCCGCATGCATGATACTCCCTCTGGTCCTTTTTACTCACGTCAACCGTTTGCAAAGTGTTTGACCAAATTTATACTTTTTTTAACACCACCTTATATTAATTAACCAGCCACACCAGTACACTCATTCGATACAATATTCACCACATAGGGCGGTACGTTATTTACAAGAATACCATCTAATCTATTGTCAAAGCTATACTTAGCGATTAAGTGTGCCACCTTATTGGCCGAACGGCTAATCTTTGACAATTGTGAATGTTGACACATTTTTCTATAAGTCTGGTGAAAGTAGAGGTACATTGACTTCGGACAAAATTTAAATGCACAATGCTGACTAGTTCCTCCGTCCAGGTACATGCCATGTCCTATCTTGTCATCACAATGACGTTAGCTATTAGAGTACCATTACCTCCCTTCTAGTTTAAAGGGCTTGATTCAAAAATTTCACCTACTCTTAGCAAGATAGTAGAGGAGGTGGAATAGTTTTTGAAGTCTGCAAAAGTACTCAACTAGTGCTGTCGTTCTTCACAAAAAATGTGTTTACCAATGCATGCATGAACACTAGTTACTCTAACCCCCTCTCTTCTTTAATTCTTTGCCACATCAGCATGTTTGCTATTCCCGTGTGCATGATATCAGCTAAGATACCACCATTATGGTAGCCTTAATCATCGCATGCAATAATTTAGTGCACCTTGAAATATGAACATGTGTGGGGCGTGTATGTTTTTAATGACTTGAGACTATACCTAGCCCGGCATGCAAGATGACTTATTATGCACTGTTCCCCATACCTGCAGGAAGCCCATTCGTCTCCAAATCTTTTCCTCTCCATGTGTGGAAACAATATGCCTGCCAAACTCTCCTTCTCCCTCCGGCGGTCCCACCACTCCACCCCGTGTGAAAAAATCTGCATGCATGACTCTCCTTCCCCCACGCTCGTCCAATCCGTTGTGACCAACAATATTTCCACCCCTTCGCTCCCCCGTAATTTACTCCAACAAATATGCCCACGTAGTTGTTACTTAACTGCAGGTGCATTGGGTCACTGACGTATGGGCCCAACAGGGGTATGGCCCACATGTCAGTGACGCAACTGGACCTGCAGTTAAGTCAGTGCAGCTCAGTCCACATCTTACGTAGGTGTGCCATTACTCGCTATAAATATTGCGCCTCCCACGACATCGCTATCTCCTCCCCCTCACGTTCACGTTCATCGCTATCTCCTCCCCCTCCCTCTCACGTCAACCACCATGGCATCGCCCCTCCCAAGCCCTAGGAGCCCCTCGCTGCACCGCGCGGACGGTCACGCGTCGCCGTTCCGTTCCTCGCCGCCACCAGTCGAGGAGGACGCGTCGGTGTTGCGCTCCTCGCCGCTACGCGACGCGTCGCCGTTCCGTTCCTCGCCGCCACTAGTCGAGGAGGACGCGTCAGTGTTCCGCTCCTTGCCACGATGCGACGCGTCGCCGTTCCGTTCCTCGCTGCCACTAGTCGAGGAGGACGCATCGGCGTTCCGCTCCTCGCCGCGACGCGTCGGCGTTCCCCATCTCACCAGCACGCGCGCCGGCGGACGCGTCGGCTCCCCGCTATGAGGAGAACGCCGTGCCGCCCGCCGAGCCCCCCCAGCCTTGAGGAGCTTTGGAAAGAAATGGATGTCGCCTTGTGGGAGGCTTTGCCTCAAGCAGAGCGCGCCAAAATAGAGGCGGAGAAGAAGGCCGAGGAAAAGAAGCGCACCGCGGAACAAGCTGCCTGGGAGGCCTATGTCGCGTCCGAGAGAGTCAGGCAATTGGCTCTTTGGCAGAAGGCTCGTGCGAGGGCCGTGAGGGTGGCGGAGGATGCCCGTGCCGACGCCCTGAGTGCAGTCGGGCCCAAGCGCCTCATCTACGCTTGGCGGTACGTGGATCGGGTGGACGCTTCCAGCGAGGATGAGTACCTGTTGGCGCCGGATCACCACACCGGTGAGATCGTGCTCGCCCGCCGGTAAGCCGCCAATCAGCACCTCGCGAGTTGCGAGGCTGAGGAAGAGGCGTTGTGTCGGCGCGCTGGGAAACGGCCGCGCACCAGGGCACTTGTGGCGCGCCGCAAGCGCTCCTGCGAGCGCCGTGGCTTTTAGGAGGAGTATAATTTTTGTTTCGTAAGGCGATCTCATTAGTTTTGGGACGCAAATGATAAATCCCGAACGTTCAGGAATTTTTAGCATCCTTAATTAAGTATGTAAAAGGGAAAGTTTGGAAACCTTGTGTATTCGCACGCATTTTGCAAGTACGTGCATATAGCACAAACTTTACTATATACTATCGCACTACACGTCTCTCTCGATATATGCTTGCAGACTGTGCTACTCCCTCCGTCCAGGTCAATAAGTCATCTTTGGTTGTGCACCGTGACCAAGAAGGAGGGAAGACTTATACACCTAGACAGAGGGAGTACTACTATTACTTATGTACGTGCAAATGCACGTTTTAACATTACGATGCGGTTTTTGTAAAAGTAGAAAAACAACACTAGTCAAGCTTGTGAAATGATTCAATGCAAAACAAATGCAAAAATGCTCGTTTGATTGTTTACTTTTAGCTTCCTTCTCTGTGGTTATTTCTCTGTAGTACTTTGTACGGAGTATCTCACTGGTTGGAAAGGCATGCAAATTCCCAAACCGCTTCCTACACCCTGTATTGAATTTTTTGCCTAACAAGTTGTGCCGTGCAATTGGAATTCCAACTTGAGTACTACTACTAGTAGGAGTACCAGGGGCCAGTTCCTTTAGGCTTCTAGATTAGTAATCCCATAAGAGCAAGTAAAATAGAGCTGAGTCAGCGGGCTATAAGAAATAAACTAGTATATTTCTGCTTAGTTGGAGGAAAGAGAAGAGGAGACAGAAGGTAAGCGGGCTCTTCGTGAAGAGCCAGCTCTAGCACGTGCTCCTAGGCACTTTGTGAGAATGAGAAGTGGGCCACATAATAAAAAAGTAGTACACTCTTTTGATCTATTATTGTACATGTTGGCTATAAGATGGGTTGTAGATGACATGGCACTGGCTTATAGCCAGCAGCTGGCTATACTATTAACCATGCTCTAACTACTACCTCCGTCCTGGTTTATTGATCCCCATTGTAATATGTGTCAAATTTTTATCATAAATTTAACTAATGAAATGTTAGTGCATATCACATGCACTACTCCATCCGTCTAGGTGAGTAAGTCATCTTAGGCTGTGCACCGTGACCAAGGAGGAGGAGAAAACGAGAAACGTTAATGTTTATTTGCTAATTAATAGTATTGCATGCAATGAACTAACCACTCCATGTTAGGTTTGATATCTCAAGTCATTAAAAGCATGCACACTCTTTATCTCTTATTGGTTGATATGTCAAGAAACAAGAAACGAGGTAGAAGTTAATGCACCGCGCCTAAGTGTTTTGGGATTATTTGGTTTTCGTAAGATGACTTGCACACCTAGACGGAGGGATTACAATGGTGAGGAATAAACCAGTTAAATCTTTGGTCAAAATTTAGCACAAATTACAATGGTGAGGAATAAACCAGGACGGAGTAGTAGTTTAGAAGCCCAAATAAATGAGTGAGGCGCCTTATTGTTACTCTCCACTGTGACTAGTCTTGTGGGAAAAGCTGGGGAAGCCGCCAAAAGAACTGGCCCTAGGAGTAGTAGCTAGGGATCGAGTGTGCAAGATGAACCGGAGAAAGTAAATGCAAAGAGATGAAATGCAAAAAAGACAGAGGGATGTGATGGTTGCTTGTCCGTTTATTTTACCAGGCCACTTATTACTGGGAGTGGTTGGGTTTTGTGATATGATGGCTTTACTGCCGCACCACGAGCGGGGTGAGAGGTGAGACTCCCATGCAGCACCGCCCTCTACACTTGTACTACATCTGTCGTGGTTTATTAGTCCCCCATTGAATTTGACTGAAGATTTAAATGACAAAATGTTAGTGCATGTCAACAAAAACTATATCGTTGGATTCGTATTTGAACATAGTTTTGAATGATATAATTTTAGGTGACATGCATCAACATTTATCGTACTATATATAATGTTAGTTCAATTTTTGGTCGTACTAATCTATAGTAGTAAGGCGCCCGTGTGTTGCACCGAAGAGTGAAATGCATTGATCGGGGAGTTGTTTATATTGACAAAGGATGTGGGGGTCATCTCATGTGTAACGGGTATCGATAGGTTTCTTCGGATATTATTTCATCTCTAGAGCTCACAAACATCCGGATGAAATAGATAAAAAGGTATCTTTTGCAAACAAAAGCGTTCAACTGTTCAACCTGCATCCAAAACTTGTGAATAATTAACACTCATTGTGCTTTGCAAGAAATGATCTTTAAGGATTAGTTTTTGAGTATCGATTGTTATACATGTTGGCTACAGATGACATGGCACTTTCTTATAGTCAACAGTTGGCTATACTATTAAGTAATATTAACCATGCCCTTATACACCTAGACGGAGGGATTAAATCAGGATGTAAGAAATGTAAGAAATGGGCAGAGGAGATGTAAGAAATGGTTCATCGTAAGTCTTTCACTAGTACTGTAGTAAAAACTCATACATGGAAGATTCTAGACTAAACCATAAACGGATACACTTTTATTCATGTGCGATACTCCAATAGAGCAAGATCCTGCATGGAAGTCTCCACATGCTTAGACAGCGGATTACATTGAGCGAAGACTAATCATCAACATTTAACTTGATAATGCGTACTTCCAGGTGAACCTCCTTGGAGTCCCCGTGCACCGCGTCGGCGGGTAAAGGAGGCCATGGGTTTTCCAAGTCCACATTGGCGGGATAGTCCCAGCTCCCCAGAGTCCAAGTCCGTTCGATGAGGCCGGTGTCGCCGCCCATGCGACCCGGAGGGGTAGTAACACTGACCACGCACCCGTACATCGGCCTCGTGTCAGTGTCAGCATCAGGGGCGTCGCCCCTGACGCACTTTACAGAGACGGGGCGGCGGCCTGTGCGGGCCTCGCCGGTGCCCACGATCAAGAGGAAGACGCTGCCGTTCTCCTCCGAGACTAGCAGGCGGCGGTGATCCTCCAGCGACTCCGGCATGGTGAACGGGTAGCACGTCTCGTACTTGATGTTCTCCGCCAAGGGCCAGCAGTGACGGCTGCACGCATCCGTGAGGTGATGCACCATGTCCGCCGGAGAGCCACAAAACGGCATCGGGCACTCATAGCAGTGGACGAAGGGCTCCTTGGAGGCATCGACCAGGCCGTCCATGAAACGGGAGTGGCTGTAGGGGACGTTGCACCAGTTGAATATACTACGAGATTTAATCCGAATAAGGACAAAATAAATCATGACGGCTATAACAGAGATGAAACTAATCATGTGGACTAGCATAGTAGTAGGATACAGAGTAGAAACATGAATTCTACCACGATTTCGAACAGGAAGGACAGAAACACATACGGTGCAACGGGAGCAGCACCGTTGGCGTTGAGGTTCTCGCCCATGTCCAAACACCACGTAGACATGGTCTTTGAGCATGGTTCGTAGTCGTTCCACGCTCGGGCATTGAAGTTTGTAACTATTTTAGATTAGAATATACTACTCCTTCGGTGCTAGTAGTAGAGCAGAGTCCTACTCTACTACTCTACTCAAGCAAGTTAGGGCATAACACTGTAGGGAGTACCAATATTGTGATCACTCAAGCAAGTTGTCTGGCATCGACATGACCCTACGCTGCCGGTATGTGTCTCGTAAGTCAAGCGGCGTGTTGTAGTCATCATCACCTGTCCACTTCCCGCAGCACATATTCGCTTCTCCATCTTTGTCCGCACATAATCTCGTCCAATCTTCCATCCCCGCTAACAATGGCAGAACCGAGCAGCGTCCGCCGAAAGAGTGGCTGGAATTCGCTCCCCACAGAGGTAATCAAGCTCATTGTTTCGCGTGTGGACAATCTCAGTACCATGCCGCTTGCCGCGTGCTCGTCGGGGCTATACCGTTTACTCAAAGCCCTTAGGCCGGAGCTTTTTAAGCCAGCTCCTTGCTTGCTGATGCCGCCTGATCTTCAGAAATAGCGTGTCATGCAACATAACGACCGTAGGGTGGCGAGCATCAACCCCCTTGACTGCGATCCGATCCCCGTCAGCCTCAACTACATTAACGGTATGTACTGGGTCGGCATGAACACGTCTTGGATGGTGCTCGTCGACGGTCGCGGCAGCTGGATGCTCGTGGAGGTCTACACCCGGCGATTGATCCCCCTTCCTTCGATTAACACTGCACTGCTTTGGCAGCGCGGCCCAGAATACTCGGGATCTTACAGTAGCCAACATGATACCAAGTTTGATTTGCTCAAGGTTGTAATCTGCCAAGTGCCCACAAGATCTGCGAATTATAAAGACTTCAGGCTAATTGTGTTTTTCAACCGTGGTCTCGCCTATCTGACAGGTCATTGCGGTAAGTGGATAAATCTGCACGTCCATCGCAGGATCATACATCCTCCATGGTTCTCTGATGCCATTGAACACAAGGGCTTCATTTACGCCGTCGACTCCTTCTATGGCTGGACGTATTGCTGGCCTACTCCAGTCATCGCTACAAACGGCTGTTACAGCAGTATGTTACTTTCCTATGATATCATGATGGCTTGCTTATATTACTGTCAACATTTGCTGAAAAAATATTCATGCTCATAACATGCTGTTCTTAAGATTGACTAAATCAAGAGCCCTTTTTTATCTGACTCCAACTTGATATGATGTTGTAGGCCGCCTGGTGTCCCTACCCTTCCTAATCCCAGAACCTTTCAAAGAAAAGCGGCATGGCAGTTGCAGGTGGTTCCTGGCTCGATCAGACGACGACGAAAGATTGATGATCGTTCGCACGTACCGGACGTGTTGTTTCGCGGAATACAATCACAGTCACTGCAAGGTCTTTGAGCAGGATCCTAGCTTCTCTGGGCCTTCAGGAATTTTTGACTGGAGGCTGGTAAGTAGCCTTGGTACACGCTCTCTGTTTGTTGGACTGAATTATCCGATTAACCAGGAGATAACTGACGGCAAGGATCATGATGGCAGCGCGGTTTCGTTCATCAGGCAAAACTGTGTGTACACAGCGTACCATGCGTCTCTGCATGCACCATACCCTGATATGTGCCGCCACGCTCTGCAGCCCAAAGTAGGAGAGAGGGTCGCAAGTATCTCGACCTGCTGGCTAGAGTTTCCCCCGTCAGGCACCTATCTGGTTCAAGCCGTCAGCCAATCTCCACAGCTTAATAAATAGTAACGTCTAACTGAGCCAGTTAGTTAGATGCGTACACTTGGTGTAGTAGGATCTTTATTTAGTTTGATGCATACACTTGTTCTTTTTTGGTAGCCCTTTTGTAATGATGGCTGATGTTTGGTTTGGAAAAGAGAGCCGCGTCTTCACTCTTCTGGCCTGCTTACTGCTTCTGTTGCACGCCCAGCCCTGGTTGCTACTGCTACTGTTTTCAATGTACAATCAGTAGTATATTTCATCTGTTGGTTGAATAAATGTGTTGTTAGAACAACAAACACAATGTTTTGGAAGTCGTTGCACGGTTCGATCCTTTAGTGCCCCGTACCGTATGTAGCGCATACTATTTTTCGTACGGAACACATTTTCCACTTGTTGATAACATGCAGCCCACTGATGAAGGCCCAATAGAGAAGCCCATAATTAACTGGAAGGGAGGCTCTCACATGAATCCGGCCCAGGTACATGCTCATGGTCCCCTAAACATAAATAAGTAAATAAATAAATAAAGCTAAATGCTCATGCACCAGTTCTTCGGGAAAATAGGTAGCCTAGTATTTCCTTTTGAAGAATACCCAAGCTAGGCCTATTTGTTTTCTCCGAATTACTGGGCTGCAAATCTTTCAAGACGAGGAGGGATGCATTCCGGCCTGGCTTAAGAGTATGGTCAATGTCTGTTAAAAGTAATATCAAAAGGGGTTGAAAATTCCAAAAATTTTATAGCAAATGGGATATAAGTTTCTTTTTTTGTTTTTGTCCTTCACTGATATCTTATACGTATTTCATTGGATTTAACATGACATAGTACTAATTTATTTTTAAATTTGTTTTAGTATGGCTATTAATTTTTGGATTAAGAATATTTCATTCCCCAGCAAAAATTTGCGAATTTTCAAAATTTCCCACATATTTAGTTAATTTTTTGACCCTGGTACTGACCAGAAAATGGCTAGCAATTCTAAAAATGGAAAACGGGCTGCAATAAATTCCATATGAATTAGAAAATGAGTAAAAATTATAAAAATAATAGCAAATGGGTTGTACACGCCATAGATTTCGAGGCTGACTTGTTTATGCAAGGCTTTGTCAGTGAACACACGATTCTAGCAGCAGTGACTGTGGGATGTCCATCCAACGGCCGACGTGCTTCTTCAATCTCTGATCTTCCTGCTCCAGCAGCATAAACTAGCGCCGACGGGACTGCCTGCTCCCTCCTCTTGTGGCCCGCTGTGATGCCGCGCAGGCTTCCCCGGCCCACCTTACTCCCTCCGCTGGCCTGGCCGCACGCAATCAACTGCCTCCTTATTACGCAAAAAAATGATTCCTCCCACTGACATCTGGGGCGCACCGGTTGGGAGGTTGACCTGTGGGCCTACTAAGTTGACGCGTACGCAGGGCTTGTCAACTTAGTCAACAAACAATTCTAGCAGCAGTAACCGTTGGATTTGAATCAAACGGCCCTGCTGCTTCTTCAATCGCTGCTCTTCTAGCACCAGCCGCCCAAACCAGCGCCGGGGAGACCGCCTGCTCCTGCCTCCAGTGGCCGGCTGTGCTGCCGTTGAGGCCTCATCACCCCCTACTACTCCCACCGCTAACCAGGCCCTGCGGCGACGGCAGCCTCACACCGCAGCCGAACCAGTGAACCCTCGTACTCCTCTCCGCGTGGTTGCCAATATTGCTAACAAAAAGAATATGGGCTCCAAAAAAAACCTTAATAATTAGCAAATGGGCTGTAAATTATTAGAAATAATGGCAGATGGGTTGTATGCTGTTTTCCACAGATTTGAGGCTTTCCTAAAAAAAGATTGACGCACAAGCACTGACTGTTGGATGTGCATCCAACGGCCATCGTTCTTCTTCAATCTCTGCTCTTCCTGCTCCAGCCGCTCAAACAAGCGCCGGCGGGACTGCCTGCTCCCTCCTCCCCGCGGCCGGCTCTGCTGCCGCGCAGGCCTCACCGCCCCACCGTACTCCCATCGCTGGCCTAGCCATCCCTCTACTCACCCACACCTGCTGTTATTCTCCGGCGACGGCAGACGAACCAGTAAACCGTCGTACAGTCGTACTCCCATCCGCGTGGTTAACAACTGCCGAGCCTTCCCTGCCTCCGTGTCGTTCCCTTCCTAGGCCTCATCGTCGTCCACCGCCCTGGTGCTCTCGGCGTGGCCTGGTCAACGTGGTCAATGACTGACATGCATCTGAAGTGGACTGTACGTGGAGAGGCCGACAGCTGGGTCCACGGCCGCACGCAAGGAAATGCCTCCTTATTACGCGAAAAATAATGATTCCTCCACCTGACATCAGGGACCCACCGAAAGGGCCTCTGTATTTCATGAAAAAAACGTTACCGCCGCTGACAGCTCGGACCCACCAGCTATATCTTTGCACCCAAGGAAGTGCCTCCTTATTACGCACAAAAAAATGAATACTCCCCCTGTTAGCTGGGACCCAGTATAGTGGCAGGCTGACTTGTGGGCCTACTAAGTTGACGGGGACGGAGGGCTTTGTCAACTTAGTCAATATGCATGATTCTAGCTCCAGTGACCGTACGATGTCCATCCAACGGCCATAGTGCTTCTTCAACCTCTGGTCTTCTTGCTCTAGCCGCCCAAAGCAGCGCCGGTCGTGCCGCATGCTCCTGCCTCCCGTGGCCGGCTGTGCTGCCGCGGAGGCCTCACCGCCCCCTACTATTCCCACCGCTGGGCAGGCCCTGCGGCAACGGCAGCCTCACACCGTAGCCGAACCAGTGAACCCTCGTACTCCTCTCTGCGCGGGCTTCCACTGTCGCGTCTTCCCCGGCTCCCCGTCGTCCCCTTCCTAGGCCTCGCCGTCGTCCACCGCCCTGGTGCTCTCGGCGCGGCGTGGTCAACGTGGTCAAGGAACGACTTCCATCGGACGTGTCATAATACCGATGTGGAGAGGCTGACAGCTGGGTCCACGGCCGCAACAAGGAAGTGCCTCCTTATTACGCGGAAAATAATTATTCCTCCACCTGACAGCTGGGACCCCCCGGACGGGCCACTGTATTTCACGAAAAAAACGTTTCCCCCTGACTGCTGGGACCCACCAGGTACATCTTCGCACGCAAGGAAGTGCGTCCGGGCAAAAAAAATGATTCGCCCCCCTGACTGCTGGGACCCAGCAGCTACATCTTCGCAGGCAAGGAAGTGCCTGTCAGTCGGGACCCAGCTGGTCAAAGCGTACGTAGCGTTGTCATTCTGGTCGCGAACGTGTACGTACATATATACCGGTGGATGTAGAGGCGCGCACGTGTCGTAGTAGAGGCGCACACGTAGCATGTACACGTACGTACAACGGCCAGGCTGGAAGAAAGAAAATACGTCCACGTATGTGTACATACGGGCGGGGTCTCGAACGCCTACTCGCGCATACGTACGGCCAGGGCTCGTGTACATGGCTGGGTCGGAACGGAGAAACAGCATCGTCGTCGTGTTCATGGGGAGCCAACCGGCTGGGTCGGAACGGAATGCGTCGTCGTGTTCATCGGGAGGGCTTGGACAGAACAGCCGATGGAAACGAGGCCTGGCGTACCGCGGAACGGAGGAAACGGCCTTGTGTTCGACCGGCCACGTTTGAAACGGGATCCTGTTCATTGGGAGGGGTCTGGCGTACCACAAAACGGAGGAAACGGCCCTCCTACGGTCGAAACGGGGGTCCTGTTGATCGGGAGGGGTGTGGCGTACCGCAAAACGGAGGAAACGAACTTGTGTTGGAGCACTACGGTCGAAACGGGGGTCCTGTTCATCGGGAGGGGTGTGGCGTACCGCAAAACGGGACTCCACGGGATACTGTTCATCTCCACCGTCGACCCCCTCCAGCCTCCATGGGCTACTGTTCATCCACCGTCGACCTCCTCCAGCCTCCACCTGCGACTGTTCATCCATGGGCTCCTGTTCATCCAGCCTCCACCACGCGCTACTCCACTGGCTACTGTTCAACCAGCCCTCTCCACGGGCTCCTGTTCAACCACCCCTCCACGGGCTACTGTTCATCCAGCCCTCCACCGTCTACTGTTCATTCTGCCCTCCACGGGGTGGTCCTGTTCATCCTGCCCTCCACAGGGTCTTGTTCATCCAGCCCCAACCGGCTCGATCAATCGGGGTCCTGTTCATCCAGAGGCAACACCACGGGGTCCTGTTCATCCACCCCACCGGGAACTGTTCATCCAAACCCCCTAGCAACGCTCACTGTTCATCCAGAGGCAGCATCGATCGGCTTCAGTTAGCAGCAGTAGCGAAGGAATCGCTCGATCGGGTTCAGTTAATAGCCATCGATCGATCGCTCGGGTTCAGTAACGCGTAGCCTGCAGTGCAATCGCTCGGGTTCAGTTAGAGCCCAACACCTCCCTCGGGTTCAGTTAGAGCCAATGCCTCGCACACAAGCGCGTACGTGTACGAGAGAAACGCGCATCGCTCGGCCCCCGACCTCCCACCGTATCCGGGAACTCCCCGAAATTTTCCTCGCCCTCGCTTCTACCACGGTTTTTTCCATCATGGACGGCCCAAAGAATGTCATGCAGCTGCATCTTCGGCCCGCCCAGGACGAAAAGCCCATTTTCTTTCATGATTTTTTGTCATAGAAGTAGGAGCCCACCACATCTATGATGATACTGGGTTTTGTCACAATTATCGTCATAGAAGTGTCATATGTATGACAGAAAAAAATTTCGTTCGGCCCAAAATGTCACGGATGTGTCTTTTTTTGTAGTGGGGACTACGCACACAACCAGGAGCAAGAGAATTAAACCATATCTTAGCATCAACCTTAGTAATAGCGAATTTTTTTCTCATGAGCAAATAGGGTGGCTATATCATTCAACTTAGTAAGATGTGCCACAACAGTTTCAGATTCATAACCATAGAAAGGATCAGATTCAACTAAAGTAATTAACTCAGGATCGACAGAGAATTCATAATCCTTATCAGTAACAAAGATAGGTGAAGTAGCAAAAGCGGGATCATATTTCAATCTAGCATTCAAGGATTTTTCTTTCAGCTTAACTAACAATTTCTTAAGATCTTCTCTATCATTGTAAGCAAAGAAGTCTCTAGCAGTTTCTTCATCCATAACATATCCCTTAGGAACAATAGGCAATTCATATCTAGGGGGAGAATCATAATCTTCAGTTTCAACAATATCATCAATTTTAGTAATTTCATTCTCTCTAACCCTAACAAGTTGTTCATCAAGAAATTCACCTAGCGGCACAGTATTATCAAGCAAAGAAGTAGTATCATCATAAGCATCATTCATAGCAGAAGTGGCATCATCAATAACATGCGACATATCAGAATCAATAGCAGGTGTAGGTGTCGCATGTTTACTCAAAATAGAAGGAGAATCAAGTGCATAGCTAGATGGCAGTTCCTTGCCTCCCCTCGTAGTTGAGGGAAAAATCTTAGTTCTTTGATCTTTCAAATTCCTCATAGTGATCAACAGATATAAATCCCAAGTGACTCGGAGAATAGAGCTATGCTCCCCAGCAACGACGCCAGAAAAAGGTCTTGATAACCCACAAGTATAGGGGATCGCAACAGTTTTTGAGGGTAGTGTCGGGGATATACCCCACGGTATGACACGGTCGGAGTTATAACCCGGCTGGGACATGGTAAACCGGCAGGTGTTAAGTCAGATGGTAACCCAGCAGGTGTTAAGTCAGATGATAACCCGACAGGTGTTAAGTCAGATGGTAACCCGGCAGGTGTTAAGTCAGATCATAACCCGGCAGACAATCATAAACCGGTAGGAGTCATAACCCGGCAGACCATCATAAACCGGCAGACCATCATAAACCGATAGACCATCATAAACCGGCAGATAGTCATAAACCCGACAGACAGTGATAACTGGTTGACAGTCATAACCCAGCCGATAGAGTCGCCTGGGGTTATGAAGCCCGAGACGTTATGAAGCCCAAGAAGATAAGTCAAAATAGTTTAAGTCTTAATCCGAGTTGGACTCTACAGGTAACCCGCCCCTTCAACATATATAAGGAGGGGCAGGGCACCCCAAGAGGGAGAAGAGAAATAATCCTAGGGCTAGACATAACTGGGAGAGCCGGTTTACGGCGACTCCCTCATGATGATAATGAGACCTAGCCACAAACAGCATGTAGGGTTGTTACCAGATGATGTTTCCCGGGGCCCGAAGCTGTCTAAATCCTTGTCTTTTGTTGCGTCTCTCGATTCCGCTCAACCCCTCTCAAGCTACCACATAGATGCGTTGGCCTCACGACTAAGTCCTCACACTAGGACATCTGCCGTGACAAATCCATGACAGTTGGCGCCCACCATGGGGCTGACGCATGGTGGTGTTGAGTTCTTGGAGGGATCTCTCATAAGGATTGAGAAGTTCACAAATTTCGGATAAAGCAGAGCCAGTTGGAAAGGATCTGCCAAAATTTAAAGTTCAAGAAAATTAAAGTCACAGTCTGATGACTGCCGCAAGTCGCCAAGAAAAGAAGTCCAAGCCGCCTCCATCAGTGAGCCGCCGGTTTGTTTTTGTTCACCAATTAGTCGTTATGGAGAAAGGTCAAAGGCTCGAGTGTCTCCTTGAAGATCTATTAAATCTACCACTGCTGGTGATTGGGGATACGAGCTCTGTTTTTGGTAAAACTAGATAAAGCATAATAATATGACGACCTGGAGGGTGATTTGGTTTTCAATGTTGTAACTCGCCGAATCTGAGTCAGCCTCGTGCCGGACTACTACAGCCAGGGCCGCGCCGCGTTAAACCATCGTCTGTGACAACCATGGTGTCAGACTGGCCTGCTACCATCACCACATTATTAAACCGCCAGACCTGTTTTTGCGCCCGAGCTGACTCCGATCCATCATCCCTGCTATCTGCTGAAGTTGCCGCTGCCCTGGCCGCTTCGCCGGCTTCAAGCCACCCGCCTCCGCCAAGTCTCCTGTCGTGGTTTTGTCACGACAGATGTCCTGCAAGAGGAACCTACAGTCGAACTGTTTAGGGATTTCTTTCACCTAAATCGTCGCACAGAATTCTCGGGTGGACCCAATACGGAACTGGGCGGAATGGCCGTTCAGAAAAGGAAAGAAGTCACCTTCCCTCATCCCAAACTCCACAGTCACCCCAAAGAGTGGAACCAGACTTGGTTTTATTGCATGGATACATCTCCACCTGATGAAAACCCCCTGCCGGGTTACCGCCCTGAACGCCTAAGCAACACACATCCTTTTCCTCAGAGGTTGACTGCAAGAGAAAGGGCCAACTATGCTCCTCAATTATCAAAGCTTAGAGCCTTCATGGCAAACGGTTTGACAGGAGTTGATCTTGCTCGTTGTTGGATAAGCTGGAGTATTCTGCCCTTTAAGCCGGCGCTCTGGTTTGATGTGTGAGTATACAGGGAGTTTGAAAGATGCTCAGCGGCACATTGACATTCAGCTTATAGATGCAGAGGTCACTGAGGCTGTAAAAAAGATACTGAACAAACCGGAGGCTGTTTGTGCCCAAACCGGACTACTCCCTTTCTGCACCTTCAACAAACCACCAGCTGTAAGAATCATATAATCTTTTTATCTGAAGTTGCTTCTGTCCAAATATTTTCTGAAAGTGTGATTATTTCTGACAGGGTGATGATCCGTTCTGGAACAAGAAACCATCACAAGACAAACCGGCGAAGCCGCAAGACAAACCGGTCAAGCCAGTTCGTCCAAAGACCAAGGTTGTTAAAAAATCTGCCAAGAGAAGGACCACTGCATCCTCCGATCCACCAGCTGATGATGATGTGCATAATCCGGAACCAGAGGTAGAACTTGACTCTCTTGGTTCATTTTTCGTACATCTCATTGACAATGATTATTATCAGGATGACGCTGAAGGCAGTCATGCTGAGGACGTAGAGGTAACCATTCTTTCCTCCCATTCAGATCCTCTGCCAACATCAAAAATCCGTCAAGCAAACCGGGAAGTAAAATTTTCTCACCCTCTTGCTTACTTGGACCCAAACTTTCTTTTGAAGACGCAGCAGCACGAGGCTCGCCGTACAACCCGGCACAGCGGCCAGATAGTTACCTCCGCCGGTTTACCGAATAGTCCGGTTGGGAAACGCCAATCAGAGGTCTCTTATCCCATTGATACTTCATGCCCAAAAGCAGGTTGTTTCCGCCAGCCTCTTAATCCGTCTGATTCAAATTATCAGGGTATTTCTCACTCATCCTCTGGCGAGTCATCGGCCACACAGCTTCCACCCCTCAAAACAGTTCCTAGGTGAGCTATGCACGTGTCTTTATTCTTGATGTGTTATCTTTACATACTGTACTGATCCTTATGTCTATCTTTTCTCAGCGCCAAGCTAAGACCCAGCAAGAAGGCTCGGTTAAGCAAATCGGCTGATGATAATGTAGTTGCTGAACTGGAAACAACTCCAGATCCGGAAGAAACCGATGCTGACGCCATGCTTAATGATCCGCCGCCTCAAGACCATGACTTCCTTGCCGAACAAGTGCAAGTTGACGCTACAAGCCATGCAGACCGACCAACGAGCCCTGTCCGAACTGATGATAAACCGATCAGTCCAATTAAAGATACTGACAAACCGCCAACTCCAGTGAAGGCTGCTGATGACCAAGATGATGACATTATGATTACTGGCACTGGCCACACCACTCCTGGCAATCCTGTCGCTTTGTCAAAACATACTGCCAAGGATGAGCTCTCTGCTATCGGCAAAGGCAAATGGAATGCCGATTTATCAAGCTACGCCCATCTCAATGCTCAAGACATTCACTCTGGCTTCTTGAACCGTTTGTATACCAGTCGTGACTATGAAGCTAGTTTGGTAAACTTGATGAAGGAGCGATATGAGGTAACTACTATTTTTCTCTTTTGTCCAATTGCAGTTTATCAACTCCTAGTAGCCCCCAAGTAACGGTTTATGATATCAATCTAAACCGGGACTTAGTAACAATTTCATGTTTGCAACAATGCACCTTAACTTCAGTAATGTAGCCCCCATGGGCCGATTTAGCTTTGTAAAGATGAATCGGGACTTTGTAGAAGAATTCCCATCGCAACATTTTATGAGCAAATACACATTAGCCCCCAAGTGCCAAGCTTAATACTTGTATTGTGCTTGGGACTTGTAAAAATTTCTGATAAATAGCAAATATGCATTAGCCCCCAAGTACTAAGGGCATAACTTGTTTTGTGCTTGGTACTTCAAATATGTACAATCAACTCATTATATATCTGTCTCTTTATAGGCTGAACTGAGCAAGAAGGAAAGCCTAACCGCTGATCTGCAAGAGAACCTCAAGTCCCAACAGGCCGAAACGTCCAAGGCAAAAGATGAGCTGAGGAGCGCCTTAGCCACTATGGAAAAACTAAAGGAGAGCCTCACCAAGGAGCGGGCGGATTGGGAGACTGAAAAATCCGCTTTGATAAAAAGGGCTGAAAACGCAGAAGCCGCTCTTAAACCGGTGGTTGATGAACTGATCGGCGTAAAGCGGCAGATTCATGCCATGACTGCTGCTGTGTTCGGTAAACATCTTTTCCGTAATACTTTCAACATATCTTTCCCATGTGTTGTCGGCTTACTGATGTGTACAATGGTGCAGGAACTCGCATTAGCCATCTGGGCTCTGACGTACAGAAGAAATTGAAAGCGGCCTATATTCTGATGGAGCAGCTGTATACCGGCGCACAGCGGATTATCTGCACCGCTTCACACAATAAACCACCTCCAACATTGATCAAGGACACCTTAGAAAGGCTATCCATGCTGCCTGCCTAGGTTGAAGAACTAAAGAAAGCTGCGGCAAGGGCGGGAGCTCTGACCGCTCTAACCCGGGCAAAGGCGTGGGTGCCTGATCTTGATCCGATGGACGTGGCTAAAGGCTTCCCAAGCTTAAAAGAAGACGGGTCAGAATTTGGCCAGGAAGATCTCCACGCCATAAACCGGGAAGTATGTCCACTGGCTTGTCAATTGGCTGAAGAAGTTTATCTCTCATACTATCACGCAAGTTGTGATGATAAGAACAGACGGGTTGCGGCGCCAATTCCAGAAGCGCAAAATCTGATCCCTCCAACCCGTAAGCACACTTATGCCCCTGATATTGAACCGTCAACCCTCATAAGCGACGAAGCTGTGTTCCAAGCTTTAATTGGGATCGACTGGACAACTGTTGACTTCCAGCCGCTGGGTAGAGACGAAGAAGATGAACCGGTGCAAGATGATCCGCAGCCGTCAGGTCAAGCTGATAAGCAATCATAATCCGGGGGCCGGTTTAGTCTTCCACTTGCTGCAATGCTTATTGAAAAACAATTATCCCTTTGGGCACTAAAACGCCTTGTAATAGGCTAGTTAAAACACTTGGTCTGTTATGCCTTCGTGCATATTTATCTGCGACTGATGCGTGTTAATCTGCCATGCTTAAGATACCATGTTTATAATCCATAGCTATTTATTCAAATTGTTCCTGTAGATAAGAAGCTTAAAGCGCCCTGGCGGTTTACCACCGGGCGGGTCATGATACCCAAATATATACATGACCAAGGTTTATAACCAAGGTTGCAAAAGATAACAAAATATGGAAATATATGATACCTGTGACCTTTAGGCATAGTGTTGGCTGACCAACTTTGTAATGAGGGTAATAACCCTATTCCGGAGTAAAAGCAACTCATGTTATATGATGCCGGTTTACAATAAAACCGCTCCGGGTTGTGATAAACACCGGTTTATTCCATACTGGTGACTTTGAGTCAAAACCAGACCGGGCTGATAGTCTCCGGATTATATCTTGATCATGTACTGACAACTTGCAGTTGACAGCCTAACCGGGTTGATAAACACCGATTTGAAAACATCCCCAATTTTATCAAAAGAAAGAGAAACTTAGCAGAAGGCAAATAAAATCGTTGTAGTCGAGGCTTTTCACGGGCTGCCAGGCCCTAAATCCGACAGAAAAAAAATCTCCAAACAACATTGTGAACTGTGCTCAGTGGGTGCCTGTGACCCCCGGATAATCAAGCTACAGTAACCATCTACTAATGATGCCACCTCACCTCGGTTACTGTTGCTAATCTCGCGTTAGTTCGAAACTGATTCAAATTCAAGTTCAAAATCAAATCAAACGCTAAAAGTTTTCAAACTTTAAAACTAAAATGTTCAAGTTGTGCCAAATAATGCAAGGGTAATTATGGTGTAGAAACCTCACTTTTATAAAATGTTTAAAGGATCTAAAATAATTAAAACGCTAGGTAAAACAATTAAGTAAATACCTTTTATAGTTAATATAATATTTTCTAAGGCACTGGTCTAACTTGATATGCTAATCTAGGTGCTAAGGATGTTTTTTTCAAAACTAAAATAATTAGATCCTAAAATATAAACAAAAAGGAAATAACGAAAATAAATAAAAGAACTAAAACTAGAACTAACCAGAAAAAAAGGAGAACCCCCCTCCCCCCCCCCCGCTGGGCCATCACCCAGATGGCCTCGGTGCCAAACAGGCCGGCCCAGCCGGCGCCTACATCACCCCTGGGGCGACCGAACCCTAGCGGTCCCTCCCCAGTCGCCCCAATCCCCACTCCCCTCGCCCCCACTCCACCCGTTCGATCCCATCGTCCCTCCTCACGCCGCCAGGAAGAGCGCAGAGAGGAGCAAGAGACCCCGGGCCCGACCCGCTCACACGCGCCCTCCTTGCCCTGCTCCGACCACCTCTGCCGCTGTTCTGGTCGGCGAGCTCCTCACCTCCGACACCCCTCGCATCGCCGCCTCCTCCTTCGACCTGCACAGCCGCCGGCCCCACCCCTGCCGCACGCCCCCTGTCGCTGGCGCCGCCAGCGCCGCGTGCCTCCCATGGCCGCAACAGGCCGTGGCCAGCGCCTGCCGGCGCGCATGGGCACTCGCCCGCAGCACGCTACTGCTCCTCTGCGCACCCGCCGATGTTGGTCGCCCGTGCCCGACCGCTTCATCACCAGCGCCCGTGCCTCGTCGGCCACCTCTCCAACCCGCCACGACCTCCCCCAAGCTCGCGGACCTCCCCTACCGCTCGATGTGAGGCCCTCCCTCGATCCCCTGTTCCCCCTTTCCATTTCTCAGTCGCCGAATTTCGCCGCACCACAGAACTCGTTGGGCGCTCGCGCTCACCGCCACCAGCCGCGCCCACACACGCCCGTGTCGTGCCCATGCACCACCTCGGAGCAAGCCATGGTTCCACCACCGCGGGACTTGTCGTTCCTGACGATTCTGGCAACTCCAACGCCTGTTGCGAAGCTCCCTAGATGCGCGCGACTACGGGATATCTTCTACTGCCCTCGCCCGCCACTCCCGTGGACCTCCGGCGAGTCTCCGCCACTCGGGAAGGTCGCCGACGGCTAACCCCGGCTGGTTGTCACATCCCTGTCTATTAGGGACTAAATGGCTCTGTTGATTAGCCCTTGAGACACTGACGGGTAGGACCCCTAGGCAATTAATCCATTTAATTAAGTTAACATAATTACAAAGTATGACATGTGGGTCCATCTGTTAAATTAACTAAATAACTAAAATCGATTAGACAGTGACAGATGGGGTCCACTACTAGGTATAAATATTAAATCAGTGTTGAAATTACTAGAGAGAATGACATGCGTATCCTACTTGTACTATTCACACCGTTAACCAGCCAATAGTTGACTGGGTCAACTGGGTCCCCTGGCCCCACATGTCATAAGTTGTGGCTGGCCTCTGCTGTGTACACATAGCATTTTACTATTTAAATCAAATTAAAATAATTCCTGAAAATGAATTAATAACTTTAAAAATTAATATTAAATAATCCGTAACTCGGATGAAAATAATTTATATATGAAAGTTGCTCAGAAAAATATGACGAATCGGAATATGCACTTCGTTCATCTGTCACATAACCCTAGCATGATGAACATGGAACCTTTCCCTCCGGACCGTCTGTCCAGTAAATGCCAAAGCCGGGGAAATATCCACAGAGATTTTCCCGCTCCATCTGTAACGTGTAGCACCGTGTTAGGGCATACCTAGCACCGCGTATTGCCTCGTTATGTTTTGTGATGCTTTGTTTGCTCCGTATTTACTGTTTCTTCCCCCCTCTTCTTCCCCGGTAGACCCCGAGACCGGCGCTGATGCCACCGAGTACGACTATGTCACCGACGACCCTTCTTCCTGTACAACAAAGCTTCTAGGCAAGCCCCCCCCCCCCCTTGATCACCAGGTATCGCCTATTCTTCTGTCACGACCGGATTTTTGGGATAATAATTTCCCAGAAAAACGGCCTTTGTGCCCACCAGCCCTAGGATTACTGTTAGCTGATGAGGCACCAACTTGATACAAGAATTCCAAGCAAGGTACAAAAATATGTAGTACAAGACCATTGAGGCCTAGGAGTACAACACTTGGTTTCTAATGGTTGAGGGCGGAAGCGGTTGGGTACATCTGCGTCTATGGGACTCCATTTCCCACAAGAACAGCTGACCAGGATAACTCCTATCGTCGCGAGGCTGCTATCGTCAACACGTAGGCTCTGAGGTTGTCACCGCGATGCTTATCTCCATGCGCGAAAATCTGGCCAAGACAATAGCCAGGGACAAGCCAGTGAGTACGTTTGAATGTACTCGCAAACATTAAGAACACGGGTATAATATAATAAGAGACAATCCTGCTCCGAAATAATTATGATCACAACGTCTGCCACGAAAGTCTGCGTTGCTCGCATGCAGAGATAATATGAACATGCAGTACGTGGGTGAGTACTATGAAAGTACTCGCAAGATAGTTCGAACATAAGATATAACAAATGTAAACACGATGCATGAGAACATATTAACAAGTGCAATCAGACATAGAGATAATGATGCATGGGAAACAAAAGAGAAGTCGGGCGGTAGTCCTCCCGAAATCCCAAAGTAAAATACTGAGGGCCAAGCGAGTGTCTGAATGACTCCTCGAGAGGAAAATGCAAGAGTAACCATGCCGCAGTCAGGCGTCTAAGCGACACCACATAAAGGGCTTATAAAAGATAAATAAACAACAAGCATGCCGCAGTCGGGCGTCTGAGCGACACCACATAAAGGGCTTATAAAAGAATAATCACAGTGAGTATCCAGGAGGTAGAACCATCCCAGGGGTACTCAATAAAATACATAATGTAAATGGTTAGTCCACAATAATAACAAAATTAAAACACGATCCCCAGATGTCACAGGTCATAAACAAAAATCTCGTCCAGCCGTTTCTCCATCCGAAGACCGTCACTGAGTTCTAGCTGATTCGTTCTCCATCCGAATACCGTTACTATGATCCAGTTAGCCGTGTCTCCATCCGAAAACCGTTACTAAGTTCTAGTTAATTCGTTCTCCATCCGAATACCGTTACTAGATTCAACTCAGACTGTGGTCCTTACTCAAGAACATGGCTATCCAGCAGGATATATCTTCTGCAGAGGGAGCACTATTTTCCCACGAGTAACGGATTTACTTAGTCCATCGGGACTAATTCCGGCTACGGCCTTTTAATTGAAAACACGCATAACCTGCACACACCAGCTTAACTCACCGATGTCTGGAATCACCCACGACACCTGCCAAGCAAAACTCTAAGTGGGGAGGCTACAACCTCGATGTAGCATGGGATCAAATTTCTATATGCGCGCTCTAAGGGGTGCCCCCCTCTCGGTCCCAACCGGAAACACCCATGCCCCCGGACCAAGTGGCATGCCTACCGGAGGCCTCCGGTATCTTCCACTATGGCCTCTCTGTACGGTGTGTGCTTTGGTAAGGGGTTGACAACTTACTGAACCATACCCCGTCTGCGACAGGGACAAGTGGTGGTACCAACAAATAGGGAAGCTACTGACCAAGACTCGACCTACGACCGACTCAGGTGGTCCAAGTATCCTCCAACAATATTACCATTAGTGGAATAAATCACCACTCATCAAGCCTCACCATGCCGTACCGGACATACTCGTATCGACGAGGGACTAGGGACAAGCTCGTGTCTACCCAAGACCACGACTTTCCCGGCTTCCTTCCGGTATGCATGAGGAGCGCACGAGGGTGATCCAAATCACTAGCGTATCCATTTCTGACCACAAAATATCTCGAGAAAACACTCATGCACGAGACTTTATCGCTTACATAGAGGTAACGCATACTCCAAGCCAAATGGTGTTGTAATCGCATCAGAACACCACAACAAAATATTATGCCAGAGTTCAGAAATGCTTGCCTTCAAGAGTATGCAAAGGATGCACTTTTTGAAAGCTTTCTCTTCTCTCCATTATCCCTATTTTGCAAAATATCCAAATAACAAATATTTCAAACACAGTACAAAAAGTTGTCTCAAATATTTTTGAAATAAATCTTAAAATAAACTAGGTGAAATTTGAGAGAGGTAGGAAAAAGAATCAACTCATTTGGAGTTTTATTTTAAAAGTTATAGCTGGTCAAAGTCTGGTCAAAACTCTGTTTTTAAATAAAACCAGAAAAAGGAAAACGCTTCGAGGGGAATACGCTTTCGGGGTAGGGGAGACGTACTCCGTGGTTATACGCTTTCACTTAAACAGGGGAGACGGCGCGCGGGTCACTGACAGTGGGTCCAGAGGGCCCACTGGTCAGGTTTGACCATTCTTCCCTCCCTCCTCTCTCTCTCTCTCTGTCCGAACGGTGGCGGCCTCCGGCGATCGCCGTCGACGAACGGCGGCTCCTCGAGGGCATCTGGGGGCGAGGATGGACCAGCCAGACCGAGGCGGTCCTCTTGGTGGTCGCTGGGTCATCGGGGGTGGAGGAAATCGCCGGCGGCGAGCTCCACGGCAGAGGGGGCTACGGTGGTGAAGTGGTTTTTGGGCTCCGGTGGTCTCCGATCGAGGTTGGGTAGTTGGGCAGCTCCGCAAGGACAAGGGGAAGCTACTGGTGGCGTCGGTTGGGCGAGAGAGTGGCTGGCTGCGATGTATCGCACTGGAACTTGGCGGCGGCCGAGCTGGCTGGAGTTGGGGAAGAGAGCCTCTCCGGGCCAATCCACTGCTAGGGGGACTAGGGAAACAGTCTAAGGTTGCCTGAGGTCTTGCACGAGCTCGGGGGTCCCTTAAATAGGTGCTCGGGGTTGGGCCGCGGCGGCTGAGGATAAGATCGCCGGCGACAGCCGTGCTGTAGCTGCAGGGCGACGTGGCGGCGACGAGCGCGTGCCGACGAGCTTCGGGATAAGACCGGGCTGTTCACGGGGCAGCTGGCGCGCTGGGGTGGCTTGGGCGGCGCCGTCCATGTCAGAGGTTCGCTGCCGACGCCGGCGTGCCGCCAAGGGCTCTGCCAGCGGCGCTGCAGGGTGCCAGAGATGGCGTGGAGAGGGGGCGAGCTAGTGCGCGGTTCAGCGGTGGAGCAGGGGCCAGGGACGGGTCGCGTCGAGTGCGGCAGTGCGGCGCAGCGGCTCAGTGCGCGCGCGTGCAAACCGTGCGCTCTGTGCGCGCCCAGAGCACGCACGGAACCTGCTCGACGAAATGCCAGGGCTGTCTAGAGCGCGAGGGTGGGGCTGGCAATTAACAGGACTAGGATAGAGGCAACTAGGAGTTCAGTGGACAAGGTTGCTGGGTCATTGGAGCAAGTTCACAGTGCAAACTAGAAAACATGCCCCAAGCTTGGAGTGGCCAAAGTCTCCAGATCAGGGTCTCTTTAGATGCAGATGATGAAGGCAAGATCATATGGGCAAAACCAGAAACTTGTTAGTGCAAGTTTTGCAAAACTCCAGTTTTGGACAGAAAGAAAAGGGTTTATTGCATGCACTTAAAAACCTCCATTGAGTCCACTCTCCTGGACTTAAGGGTTTTGAAGGGAGGGCTACAAGTAGGAAAAGGGTCATGGGCACCAGAGCAAAATAAAATAGGGTTGCAGTTCAAATCACCAAACTGGACCAGAATGAAAAAGAGGTTGTTCTATTCAAATTTTTCAGAGAACATCACTGGGTTTTTGCATGAAGATGAATTGTATGCATCCACTGACATCTCCAAACACTTGGAAGAATTTTTAAAGAAATATTTAAATGGGTTGTAGTGCAAAAGTGCCTACTGGACCAGATTGGAAAAGTTGGTGTAGAGCTCAAAATCTCCAATGGCCAAAAGGTATTTTTGCATAAAAGTGATGTGGAAACATCACATGACATCCCCAAATTTTGGTGGAAGTTTTAAATGCATTTGTCAAATGGTTGTAGTGCAAAACAGGCTCCAAGTTCAAAAGAAATCATTTTAAAAGAATAAAGCTCTGAGAAAACAAATCTAGCAAATTTAAATCCACTGATAAAGAATTGTTTTATCATAGAGAGTATTCAAGTCCAACAATACCCTTTGAAAGTTTTCCACTTGAAGTAAAAATCCACAATAAAAAAGGGTAAATCTTGACAAATGGAAAAGTTTTATTTCCTAGAAAAAATTTAAATCAATAAAACAAGGCCAAAATTATGGGGTGTCACATCTTCTCTATACTCTTGCATTAGAGTAGTGTAGCATGTTACTACTTTCCGTTAATCCTATTCTGCTGCATAGCCTGTCTTTGCCACTACTGTTGTTACCTTTACCTGCAATCCTACATGCTTAGTATAGGATGCTAGTTTTCCATCAGTGGCCCTACATTCTTGTCCGTCTGCTATGCTATACTATCAGGCTGTGATCACTCGGGAGGTGATCACGGGTTTATACTATATACTTTATACATTATACATGTGGTGACTAAAGTCGGGTCGGCTCGTGGAGCACCCGCGAGTGATTCACGGATTGGGGGCTGAAAGGAACTTTGTCCCGACGGCCCTCTGGGTGGATCTTTGTGGCGGAGCGACAGGGCAGGTTGAGACCGCCTAGGTGAGAGGTGGGCCTGGCCCTGGTCGGTGTCCGTGGTTACATCAATTAACACGCCTAACGAGATCTTGGTATTTGATCTGAGTCTGGCCATTTGGTCTACACGCACTAACCAACTACGCGGGAACAGTTATGGGCACTCGACGTCGTGGTATCAGCCTAAGCCTTCGTGACGTCAGCGACTGAGCGGCGTGCGCCAGATTGGACCGCGTAACGTGACTTCCTTTGTAATGGAGGTTGCTCGGTCTGCTTCCTGCCGCCCATGCAACGTGCAGGTGTGCAATGGGCGATGGGCCCAGACCCCTACGCGCTTAGGATTAGACCGGCGTGCTGACCTCTCTGTTGTGCCTAGGTAGGGCTGCGACGTGTTGATCTTCCGAGGCCGGGCATGACCCAGGAAAGTGTGTCCGGCCAAATGGGATCGAGCGTGTTGGGTTATGTGGTGCACCCCTACAGGGAAGTTTATCTATTCGAATAGCCGTGTCCCTCGGTAAAAGGACGACCCAGAGTTGTACCTTGACCTTATGACAACTAGAACTGGATACTTAATAAAACACACCCTTCCAAGTGCCAGATATAACCCGGTGATCGCTCTCTAACAGGGCGACGAGGAGGGGATTGCCGGGTAGGTTTATGCTATACGATGCTACTTGGTGAACTTACCATCTACTCTCTCCTACATGCTGCAAGATGGAGGTGGCCAGAAGCGTAGTCTTCGACAGGATTAGCTATCCACTCTTATTCTGGCATTCTCCAGTTCAGTCCACCGATATGGCTCTTTACACATATACCCATGCATGTGTAGTGTAGCTCCTTGCTTGCGAGTACTTTGGATGAGTACTCACGGTTGATTTTCTCCCTCTTTTCCCCCCTTTCCTTTCTACCTGGTTGTCGCAACCAGATGCTGGAGCCCAGGAGCCAGACGCCACCGTCGATGACGACTCCTACTACACCGGAGGTGCCTACTACTACGTGCAGCCCACTGACGACGACCAGGAGTAGTTAGGAGGATCCCAGGTAGGAGGCATGCGCCTCTTTCGATCTGTAACCCAGTTTGTGCTAGCCTTCTTAAGGCAAACTTGTTTAACTTATGTCTGTACTCAGATATTGTTGCTTCCACTAACTCGTCTATGATCGAGCACTAGTATTCGAGCCCTCGAGGCCCCTGGCTTGTATTATGATGCTTGTATGACTTATTTATGTTTTAGAGTTGTGTTGTGATATCTTCCCGTGGGTCCCTGATCTTGATCGTACATGTTTGCGTGCTTGATTAGTGTACGGTTGAATCGGGAGCGTCACAAGTTGGTATCAGAGCCGACTGCCTGTAGGAATCCCCTTTCCAACTCCTTGGCCGAAGTTGAGTCTAGTCATTGCAAAACCTTTACTAACATGGTTGTGTGGCCTATGGGCCCACATCGCCATTGGGTGGTATTAGGATCTTTTATTCCTTGTCTATACTCTGGGACTCTGATCTCTCTTCCATTCGGGTTAAACGATTTTGCTAACTCTAACAATAGGTTCTCGTACCCACTCCCGCCTGAGAGGCGCTTCATTCCATATGATCAACTGCTTCACCAGAAGATTTCGAAGATACTCTCCGAAGTTCTCTCTAGACTCTGTGCCCGTCACTTTGCAATCTCGTACCATCGAAATACCATATGGATAATTCCTCGCACTTATCGAGTATCCATTCGTCCCCAGTTGTTCGTATGCTTCATAAGATACTCTGAAATACTGTCCGGCCTTCTGAGGATCCTCTTCAAACTATTTCTCTGCAAATACTTGTATGCTTACATTATGGATGCTCCCATATGACTAGGAATATTCATTAGTATCTTTTGATACCGTCATTTTGATCCCATTGATTCAACATGTGTGCGAATGCACACAATCGTCAATTGACCCTTCTAAATATCTTTCCGGCTCAAACGTCATTTTGAACATGAGCTGGTTCTTGACCAAACTATTTGTCGTCGATTGTGCCTCTGGTCTATTCAACTTATCCATCCTTGATTAAGAGCGTCTGCTTCTGATCCTTCGTTTCGTAAATCATAATTCCTTTGTTATCTAAGCATCGAATTATTCAGATGTTCTATAATCTCATGCCCTTGCATTCTTTCTTCCTCTGATTGAGTACCGATACTCACATCAGCTCCGTTGTGCATCACCAGATTCATTGTTGGATTTCATTCGACACCGTCCTTCATATTCATTAACATTGTGAGCCTTTCCGCGGGTATAAAATGCCTTTGGTAAATTGTATCCTCTGCTTTGTCAACCATGCTCTACTTTCGAACTTGTATTATTTACTCCAAAATTTCTGGTATAGGTTCCTAAGATGCCCCGATGGGTTGAACCAATGCCTTCCCTTATCTGTGTGAACCCGAAAGATTTCACGGGTCATACTTATCTGGTATTGCACCAGGTAAAACTTTCAACAACTAATTTCATTTTCGAAAAGCGAGAGGTGAATGGAAGGTTATACATTGAAGAAGTGGGAGTCGACCTTGAACCTTGTGTTCATGCCCATGGACACGATGTAGATCCTATCATGGAAGCTTCTTGTAATAATAACTATTGCCTTGATATAATATCATCTGGTATCTGTGAATTGATCCTTTGTAATCGTGGTTCCGACCATATTTTCTACTTGATCCCATTTCTCAAGCAAGTGAAAACACTTGTCTTTTGCAGATTAATACGCCTGCCCAACCTTACTCTACTCTGCCTTCGAGTTTTACCCTCCGTTATCTCGAGAATATCACGGAACTACATAACTCCTTATAAGTTCTTCATCTACTATTATTCTCACCGATTCCAATTTTTCCTCGGGTTCTGAGTTGTTAGACACTCAAGGACAACGATAACTGAACAGAGTCTGCACGACAATTCAACAACTCTTAGTAATCTTCTTTACTTATGAGTTTGTACTCGATCACATCATTCCTAGCTTGCTCGGCTATATCATTATCGTGCCGATTTTAACTGTGCTACTTGGCCCTTCTTCCCGGAGCACAATTTTTAAAACGATGAGCTAACCTTACGTCAATCTTCCTTGTCATACCATTTCACCTTGAACAGCAAGCTTGATTTCAAGTTTGTTTCGTACCCTTGGTTCCAATAACCTTTTGCTTCATCATTCCTTTGACTTGATGTCATCGCCGACCGACTACATCTTCATGAAACCTGTTGACAAATGTGGCGTGATCATCATCAACATTCTAATCGTTTCCAGGATATTAATCGAATTCATGATGAGAGATATCATCCTTGCCCCCTCGATGATTGCGTTAACATTGACAACATTCTTGCATTTCCTCAACACAAAACTTGTTCGTGTTTTTTGTTATACCTTGAGATCCACTTAGAGTATTACCATCTTTAATGTCAAGAATGTCGTGAAAATTTCACCACCTCTTAAGAATTCTTGGCACAAGTGATACTTCTTGCCATCTCCGCTTGTTCCTTGGTCCCCATGTTGTGTGTTGTTTCTAGCAGGAAAACCGACAATTGAACTATTATGTGCGAATTCAAACTTCTAGCAACCCTATTGCTTTGAAGTTAATGGTCGATAGTCCATTGCTAGACTATTGGTTATTGAATCACCAGTCTAACTTTGATCATGCTACCTATGCCCATATTCCGGGCGCACTTGAGCATACATCATTATATCATTTGATCTGACAAATGATATCTCCGTGCTCATGCAATTGTGGAAATCCATCTTTTTGGAAGTCTCAATGAATTATCGTGGAGTCCACCAGCCACCTCCTCATCCTCTCCTTTAATGATGAACTCTTGTTTCGGAACTCGCTTCCATAGTTCATTGTCCGAGAAAATCTTATAATGTCATCTCGTCAATTGCGTTGCACCTTTTCTTCTCAGGCATCCTGAGTCTGAGGTATCCTGACACCAATCAGATCTGAATCTCGGTCAGATATGATGGTTGGAACATATTTCCAAGAGTTATAGCAATAGTCTTTTTATGACCCGGTAAGGTGATGTCTTGCCTAGCACACTAGGCCGGAGGACCTATTATTATAGTATCCTTTTTAGCAAGTTTAGCCATTCTTCCATGAGTAAATTGTAAGACTTATTCTATAAGTTGTTCCTGATATGGATCCTTTGTGAATCCAAAGTCTGATCTTTTCCCAATGACCATGTCAATGCTATCTCGAAGCATGTCTGTGGTACTCCGATTTTTTCAAAAAGAACATTTGTAGCATAATGCTAAATTTTCTTTATCATTTATCCTAACACCGTTGTATGGGTAATATCATGGAATCCCTTCCCCTTACCTTAATGGTTTTCTACTTTCTATCCTATCATGGATATCATGCTCCGCTTGCCCTTGGAAAGGATATACCCTTGAATATGTGTTTCAACACATTTTCCTTTCCATTGTTCTGTTTAATCTGATAATCACATTTTCCTTCCCATTGTTTCGTTTAACCTTCTTGAGGTTTATATGATCTAAGCAGTAATAAGTCACTGCTTTTGTAAGCACCTGGGTGTACAACTATGTCAGTAAGAACCTATTACTATTGTTGATGACATTCCGGTATCCACCAATGGACGAGAACTTTGCCTAATGGTCCGCCTCGTTCAATGAGCAGGAAAATGGTTCTCTTCGTCCCTCGCCCTTGGTACCAATGTTGTTGCTGACATAACTGACAAGCTATCCTCTGGCATGCCTTGCTTACATGATCGTGCAAGATGTCACCGCCCTTCCTACTTTTAAACCACATGGTGGGCCCATAACCCACAGTTCCACAGGATCGAAACCTGACTCTCCTGAACATCCCTGTTTTGAAGTTATCCCTTCCGCTCCGTTTCGTATATAATTTGCGAGCCACCTTCCTAGTGATCTATTCTGGTATCAGACGCAATACTTACTCTCATTGCTCCGAACCCCTTTCTCACTCTGGTTCAGACTTTGAGAAACTATCTATCCGCTTGGGACCTCTTATTGTACCTTCGTACCTTACTCTCGACGTATTTTATTGGTTCAACTCGAGAGATACTCTTATGCTCATTCATGGGATAACCCCAGATTGTTTCCCTCATAAGCATTCTGTCGTAGCCGAGCTGCCCCTTACCTATTTGTAGGTACGTTGGAGTTCCTGAAGAAAAGGACGACTTCACCATGATGATCTGAAGCAGAGAAATAAAGACGTCAATGTAATGGATCGAACTCTTTGAGAAGAGCAACCAAAGACGAGAAGATCCGTTAGAATTTCGTAACCAAAACATTCCCCCTTACACCCCTCTTAAACCTCGGGACGAGATTTCTTGTAGTGGAGGAGAATTGTGACGCCCGGATAATCAAACTACAGTAACCATCTACTAATGATGCCACCTCACCTCGGTTACTGTTGCTAATCTCGCGTTAGTTCGAAACTGATTCAAATTCAAGTTCAAAAACAAATCAAACGGTAAAAGTTTTCAAACTTTAAAACTAAAATGTTCGAGTTGTGCCAAAAATGCAAGGGTAATTACGGTGTAGAAACCTCACTTTTATAAAATGTTTAAAGGCTCTAAAATAATTAAAACAGTAGGTAAAACAATTAAGTAAATACCTTTTATAGTTAATATAATATTTTCTAAGGCACTGGTCTAACTTGATATGCTAATCTAGGTGCTAAGGATGTTTTTTTTCAAAACTAAAATAATTAGATCCTAAAATATAAACAGAAAAGGAAATAACGAAAATAAATAAAAGAACTAAAACTAACCAAAAAAAGGAGAACCCCCCCCCCTCCCGCTGGGCCATGGCCCAGATGGCCTCGGTGCCAAACAGGCTGGCCCAGCCGGCGCCTACATCACACCTGGGGCGACCGAACCCTAGCGGTCCCTCCCCAGTCACCCCGCTCCCCACTCCCCTCGCGCCCACTCCACCCGTTCGATCCCATCGTCCCTCCTCATCCCGCCAGGAAGAGAGTAGAGAGGAGCAAGAGACCCCGCGCCCGACCCGCTCACACGGGCCCTCCTTGCCCTGCTCCGACCACCTCTGCTGCTGTTCTGGTTGGCGAGCTCGTCACCTCCGACCCCCCTCGCATCGCCGCCTCCTCCTTCGACCTGCACAGCCGCCGGCCCCGCCCCTGCCGCACGCCCCTGTCGCTGGCGCCGCCCGCGCCCCGTGCCTCCCATGGCCGCACCAAGCCGTGGCCAGCGCCTGCCGGCGCGCGTGGGTGCTCGCCCGCAGCTCGCTACTGCTCCTCTACGCACCCGCCGATGTTGGTCACCCCTGCCTGACCGCTTCATCACCGGCGCCCGTGCCTCGTCGGCCACCTCTCCGACCAACCACGACCTCCCCCGAGCTCGCGGACCTCCCCTACCGCTCGATGTGAGGCCCCCCTCGATCCCCTGTTCCCCCTTTCCATTTCTCAGTCACCGAATTTCGCCGCACCACAGAACTCGTTGGGCGCTCGCGCTCACCGCCACCAGCCACGCCCACACACGCCCGTGTCGCGCCCGTGCACCACCTCGGAGCAAGCCATGGTCCCACCACCGCGGGACTTGTCGTTCCTGACGATTCCGGCAACTCCAACGCCTGCTGCGAAGCTCCCTAGATGCGCGCGACTACGGGTATCTTCTGTTGCCCTCGTCCGCCGCTCCCGTGGACCTCCGGCGAGTCTCCGCCGCTCGGGAAGGTCGCCGATGGCTAACCCCGGCCGGTTGTCGCGTCCCTGTCTATTAGGGACTAAATGGCTCTGTTGATTAGCCCTTGAGACACTGACGGGTAGGACCCCTAGGCAATTAATCCATTTAATTAAGTTAACATAATTACAAAGTATGACATGTGGGTCCATCTGTTAAATTAACTAAATAACTAAAATCGATTAGACAGTGACAGATGGGGTCCACTACTAGGTATAAATATTAAACCAGTGTTGAAATTACTAGAGAGAATGACATGCTTGTCCCACTTGTACTATTCACACCATTGACCAGCCAATAGTTGACTGGGTCAACTGGGTCCCCTGGCCCCACATGTCATAGGCTGTGGCTGGCCTCTGCTGTGTACACATAGCATTTTACTATTTAATTTGAATTAAAATAATTCCTGAAAATGAATTAATAACTTTAAAAATTAATATTAAATAATCCGTAACTCGGATGAAAATAATTTATATATGAAAGTTGCTCAGAAAAATATGACGAATCGGAATATGCACTTCGTTCATCTGTCACATAACCCTATCATGATGAACATGGAACCTTTCCCTCCGGACCGCCTGTCCTGTAAATGCCAAAGCCGGGGAAATATCCATAGAGATTTTCCCGCTCCGTCTGTAACGTGTAGCACCATGTTAGGGCATACCTAGCACCGCGTATTGCCTCGTTATGTTTTGTGATGCTTTGTTTGCTCCGTATTTACTGTTTCTTCCCCCTCGTCTTCCCCGGTAGACCCCGAGACCGGCGCTGATGCCACCGAGTACGACTACGTCACCACGACCCTTCTTCCTGTACAACAAAGTTTCCAGGCAAGCCCCCCTAGATCACCAGATATCGCCTATTCTTCTCTATACTCTTGCATTAGAGTAGTGTAGCATGTTATTGCTTTCCATTAATCCTATTCTGCTGCATAGACTGTCTTTGCCACTACTGTTGTTACCTTTACCTGCAATCCTACATCCTTAGTATAGGATGCTAGTTTTCCATCAGTGGCCCTACATTCTTGTCCGTCTGTTGTGCTATACTATCGGGCTGTGATCACTCGGGAGGTGATCACGGGTTTATACTATATACTTTATACATTATACATGTGGTGACTAAAGTCGGGTCGGCTCGTGGAGCACCCGCGAGTGATTCACGGATTGGGGGTTGAAAGGAACTTTGTCCCGACGGCCCTCTGGGTGGATCTTTGTGGCGGAGCAACAGGGCAGGTTGAGATCGCCTAGGTGAGAGGTGGGCCTGGCCCTGGCCGGTGTCCGTGGTTACATCAATTAACACGCTTAACGAGATCTTGGTATTTGATCTGAGTCTGGCCATTTGGTCTATACGAACTAACGAACTACGCGGGAACAGTTATGGGCACTCGACGTCGTGGTATCAGCCGAAGCCTTCGTGACGTCAGCGACTGAGCGGCTCGCGCCAGATTGGACCGCGTAACGTGACTTCCTTTGTAATGGAGGTTGCTAGGTCTGCTTCCGGCCGCCCACACAACGTGCAAGTGTGCAATGGGTGATGGGCCCAAACCCCTGTGCGCTTAGGATTAGACCGGCGTGCTGACCTCTCTATTGTGCCTAGCTAGGGCTGCGACGTGTTGATCTTCCGAGGCCGGGCATGACCCAGGAAAGTGTGTCCGGCCAAATGGGATCGAGCGTGTTGGGTTATGTGGTGCACCCCTGCAGGGAAGTTTATCTATTCGAATAGTCGTGCCCCTCGGTAAAAGGACGACCCGGAGTTGTACCTTGACCTTATGACAACTAGAACTGGATACTTAATAAAACACACCCTTCCAACTGCCAGATATAACCCGGTGATCGCTCTCTAACAGGGCGACGAGGAGGGGATCACCGGGTAGGTTTATGCTATACGATGCTACTTGGTGAACTTACCATCTACTCTCTCCTACATGCTGCAAGATGGAGGTGGCCAGAAGCGTAGTCTTCGACAGGATTAGCTATCCCCCTCTTATTCTGGCATTCTGCAGTTCAGTCCATCGATATGGCCCTTTACACATATACCCATGCATATGTAGTGTAGCTCCTTGCTTGCGAGTACTTTGGATGAGTACTCACGGTTGCTTTTCTCCCTCTTTTCCCCCTTTCCTTTTTACCTGGTTGTCGCAACCAGATGCTGGAGCCCAGGAGCCAGACGCCACCGTCGACGATGACTCCTACTACACCGGAGGTGCCTACTACTACGTGCAACCCGCTGACAATGACCAGGAGTAGTTAGGAGGATCCCAGGCAGGAGGCCTGCGCCTCTTTCGATCTGTAACCCAGTTTGTGCTAGCCTTCTTAAGGCAAACTTGTTTAACTTATGTCTGTACTCAGATATTGTTGCTTCCGCTGACTCGTCTATGATCGAGCACTAGTATTCGAGCCCTCGAGGCCCCTGGCTTGTATTATGATGCTTGTATGACTTATTTATGTTTTAGAGTTGTGTTGTGATATCTTCCCGTTAGTCCCTGATCTTGATCGTACACGTTTGCGTGCATGATTAGTGTACGATTGAATCGGGGGCGTCACAGTGCCTATGTTTGAGCTGTTGTTTTACAACACTCTCTTTGGCCCCGGATTGATGTGGCTTTGAGCCAATCAAGAGGTGTGACTGTGGTTCGGATACGACCAAGCCCCCAAGTGATGCTGTGGCATTGTGCCGATCAAGAGGTGTAGCTATGGTTCGAGTACGACCAAGCCCCCAAGTGATGCTGTGGCATTGCGCTGATCAAGAGGTGTAGCTATTGTTCGGATACGATCAAGCCCCAAGTGATGCTGTGGCATTGCGCCGATCAAGAGGTGTAGCTATGGTTCGGATACGACCAAGGCCCCAAGTTATGCCGGGCATTGCGCCGATCAAGAGGTGTAGCTATGGTTTGGATACGACCAAGCCCCCAAGTGATCTAATATGAAGCTTTGAGAAGCTAAATCAAGGGGTAAACCGGACGCCGCTTTGTAAGCTCCACGTAACCACACATGATGTAAGAAAAACAACAGATACCCCGCTTTAGCTGAGGTTTCGGTTTATTATATTGATCATAATATATAAAATGTCATAATATGTACATAAGCAGAGCTTATAGCTCAAGCATAGTAAGGCCGAAGATGAGCAATATTCCACAGCCGGTTGGTCTCCTCCTCCGATTTACGTGAGTCTTTGCACTCTCGAACATCGATTAGGTAGTACGACCCATTGTGTAGATTCTTGCTTACCACAAAGGGTCCTTCCCAAGGGGGGGATAGCTTGTGCATATCCGTCTGATCCTGGAGGAGCCGAAGCACCAAATCACCTTCTTGAAAGGTTCTGGTTCTAACCCGACGGCTATGATAGCGACGCAGATCTTGCTGATAAATCGCCGAACGGGCTGCCGCCATGTCACGTTCCTCATCTAACAGGTTAAGCGCTTCCTGCCGTGCCTTCTTGTTGTCAGCTTCAACATATGCCGCTACACGAGGCGAGTCATGACGGATGTCACTAGGAAGAACTGCTTCCGCTCCATAAATCATGAAGAATGGTGTGTACCCTATCGACCTGTTGGGTGTGGTATTGATGCTCCACAACACAGAAGGTAACTCCTCAACCCAACAACCCGGCGTCCGTTGCAAAGGAACCATAAGCCGGGGTTTGATACCTCTCAAGATCTCTTGATTGGCCCTCTCCGCTTGACCATTGGACTGGGGGTGAGCCACTGATGACACGTCAAGCCGGATGTGCTCACGTTGACAGAACTCCTTCATGGCACACTTTGACAGATTGGTACCATTGTGTGTTATAATGTTGTGTGGAAAGCCAAAACAGAAGATCACCTTTTTGAGGAATTGAACCGCCGTGGCTGCGTCACACATACTAACTGGCTCTGCCTCCACCCACTTCGTAAACTTATCAACCGCCACCAAAAGCTGGGTCTTCTTGTCCTTGGACCTCTTGAAAGGCCCAACCATATCCAGCCCCCAAGTTGCAAACGGCCAGCGGATTGGAATCATCCTCAATTCTTGAGCTGGTACATGAGCGCGCCTTGAAAATTTCTGACAGCCATCACATCTTTTGACCAAGTCCTCGGCATCAGCATGAGCTGTCAACCAATAGAAACCGTGACGAAACGCCTTGGCCACCAAAGATTTTGAACCGGCGTGGTGACCACAATCTCCTTCGTGGATCTCACGCAAAATTTCACGGCCTTCCTCAGGAGACACACAGCGTTGAAACACCCCTGTCACACTGCAATGATGTAACTCTCCATTGATAATAGTCATGGATTTGGACCGCCGGGTTATTTGCCTGGCCGAAGTTTCATCTTCTGGTAACTCGCGCTGGTTTATATACGCCAGATATGGAACCGTCCAATCCGGGATAACATGAAGAGCCGCCACCAACTGAGCCTCCGGATCAGGAACAGCCAAATCCTCTTCACCAGGGAGCTTGACGGACGGATTATGCAAAACATCTAGGAAGACATTAGGTGGAACCGGTTTACGTTGGGAACCCAGGCGGCTTAAAGCATCCACCGCTTCATTCTTCTGCCGGTCCACATGATCCACCTGATAACCTTTAAAGTGACCTGCAACAATATCCACCTCACGACGATATGCTACCATTAGTGGGTCCTTGGAATCCCAAGTGCCGGACACTTGTTGAGCCACCAGATCCGAGCCACCGAAGCACTTAACTTGGCTTAGGTTCATCTCCTTAGCCATCCGAAGACCATGGAGTAAAGCCTCATATTCAGCTGCATTGTTTGTGCAAGGGAACATTAAACGAAGAACATAACAAAACTTATCACCTCGTGGGGAAGTTAATACGACTCCGGCCCCCGAGCCCTCCAATTGCCTGGACCCATCAAAATGAATAGTCCAATAAGTGTGATCCGGCTTCTCCTCTGACGCTTGTAATTCTGTCCAACCATTGATGAAACCCACAAGTGCCTGAGATTTGATCGTCGTTCGGGGTATGTATTTCAACCCGTGAGGCCCGAGCTCGATAGCCCACTTAGCAATCCGACCAGCTGCTTCCCTGTTCTGGATTATATCCCCCAAAGGAGCAGAGCTGACCACCATGATGGGATGACCTTGGAAATACTGCCTAAGCTTCCGTCTTGCCATGAAAACCCCATACACCAATTTCTGCCAATGCGGGTACCTCTGCTTGGACTCAATAAGTACCTCACTGAAATAGTAAACCGGCCGCTGAACCGGATATTCCTTTCCTGCCTCCTTGCGCTCCACCACAATAGCCACACTAACAGCCCGAGCATTAGCTGCCACATATAGCAACAATGGTTCTTTGTCCACTGGAGTAGCGAGAATCGCCGGATTAGCCAGCTGCCGCTTTTAGTCCTCAAATGCTTCATTAGCGGCGTCACTCCAGACGAAGTTATCCGTTTTCTTCAGCATTTGATATAACGGGATGGCCTTCTCGCCAAGGCGGCTGACAAACCGGCTCAACGCGGCAATCCGGCCTGCCAGGCGTTGAACATCATTGATACACTTCGGTTTAGCCAAGGAGGTGGTGGCTTTAATCTTTTCCAGATTAGCTTCAATGCCCCTGTTAGACACCAAAAATCCCAACAGCTTGCCTGCAGGTACACCAAAGACACACTTGGCCGGATTAAGCATCATTTTATAAACCCGCAGGTTATCAAAGGTTTCCTTCAAGTCATCAATCAATGTCTCTTTCTTCCTTGATTTTACCACAATATCATCCACATAGGCGTGAACATTGCGGCCGATCTGTTTATGCAGACAATTCTGCACACACCGTTGATAAGTCACCTGGGCACTCTTGAGCCCAAAGGGCATGGACACATAGCAGAAGGCTCCGAAGGGAGTTATGAAGGTTGTCTTCTCCTGGTCCTGAACTGCCATTTTGATCTGATGATAACCAGAATATGCATCCAAAAAGCTTAAACGCTCGCAACCCGCCATAGCATCAATAATTTGATCAATACGGGGAAGGGCAAAAGGATCTGCTGGACAAGCTTTGTTGAGGTCTGTGTAATCTGTTTTGGAACGTAGTAATTTCAAAAAAATTCCTACGCACATGCAAGATCATGGTGATGCATAGCAACGAGAGGGGAGAGTGTTGTCCACGTACCCTCGTAGACCGACAGCGGAAGCGTTATCACAACGCGGTTGATGTAGTCGTACGTCTTCACAATCCGACCGATCAAGTACCGAACGCACGGCACCTCCGAGTTCTACACACGTTCAGCTCGATGACGTCCCTCGAACTCCGATCCAGCCGAGTGTTGAGGGAGAGTTTCGTCAGCACGACGGCGTGGTTACAATGATAATGTTCCACCGACGCAGGGCTTCGCCTAAGCTCTGCAACGGTATTATCGAGGTGTAATCTGGTGGAGGGGGGCACCGCACACGGCTAAAATATCGTATATCAAGTGTTTGTAGAGGTGCCCCCTGCCCCCGTATATAAAGGAGCAAGGGGGAGGCCGGCTGCCCTAGGCACGCCAAAGAGAGAGGGGGGAGTCCTCCTCCTAGTAGGAGTAGGACTCCCCTTTCCTAGTCCTACTAGGAAAAGAGGGGGGAAGGAAAGAGAGGGAGAGGAAGAGGGAAAGGGGGCTGCGCCCCCCTCTCCTAGTCCAACTAGGATTCCTCCTGGGAGGGGGCGCACCACCTCCTGGTTGCTGCCCTCTCTCTCCCCTCAAGGCCCACTATGGCCCAATACTTCCCTGGGGGGTTCCGGTAACCCTCCGGCACTCCGGTTTAATCCGAAACTTCTCCGGAACACTTCCGGTGTCCGAATATAGTCGTCCAATATATCAATCTTTATGTCTCGACCATTTCGAGACTCCTCGTCAAGTCCGTTATCACATCCGGGACTCCGAACAACCTTCGGTAAATTAAAACATATAAACTCATAATATAACTGTCATCGTAACTTTAAGCGTGCGGACCCTTCGGGTTCGAGAACTATGTAGACATGATCGAGACACCTCTCCGGTCAATAACCAATAGCGGGACCTGGATGCCCATATTGGCCCCAACATATTCTACGAAGATCTTTATCGGTCAGACCGCATAACAACATACGTTGTTCCCTTTGTCATTGGTATGTTACTTGCCCGAGATTCGATCGTCGGTATCTCGATACCTAGTTCAATCTCGTTACCGGCAAGTCTCTTTACTCGTTCCGTAATACATCATCCCACAACTAAATCATTAGTCACAATGCTTGCAAGGCTTATAGTGATGTGCATTACCGAGTGGGCCCAGAGATACCTCTCCGACAATCAGAGTGACAAATCCTAATCTCGAAATACGCCAACCCAACAAGTACCTTTGGAGACACCTGTAGAGCACCTTTATAATCACCCATTTACGTTGTGACGTTTGGTAGCACACAAAGTGTTCCTCCGGTAAACGGGAGTTGCATAATCTCATAGTCATAGGAACATGTATAAGTCATGAAGAAAGCAATAGCAACATACTAAACGATCGAGTGCTAAGCTAACGGAATGGGTCATGTCAATCACGTCATTCTCCTAATGAGGTGATCCCGTTAATCAAATGACAACTCATGTCTATGGCTAGGAAACATAACCATCTTTGATTAACGAGCTAGTCAAGTAGAGGCCTACTAGTGACACTCTGTTTGTCTATGTATTCACACATGTATTATGTTTCCGGTTAATACAATTCTAGCATGAATAATAAACATTTATCATGATATAAGGAAATATATAATACTTTATTATTGCCTCTAGGGCATATTTCCTTCAGTCTCCCACTTGCACTAGAGTCAATAATCTAGTTCACATCGCCATGTGATTTAACATCAATAATTCACATCACCATGTGATTAACACCCATAGTTCACATCTCTATGTGACCAACACTCAAAGGGTTTACTAGAGTCAATAATCTAGTTCACATCGCTATGTGATTAACACCCAAAGAGTACTAAGGTGTGATCATGTTTTGATTGTGAGATAATTTTAGTCAACGGGTCTGTCACATTCAGATCCGTAAGTATTTTGCAAATTTCTATGTCTACAATGCTCTGCACGGAGCTACTCTAGCTAATTGCTCCCACTTTCAATATGTATCTAGACCGAGACTTAGAGTCATCCAGATTTAGTGTCAAAACTTGCATCGATGTAACCCTTTACGACGAACCTTTTGTCACTTCCATAATCGAGAAACATATCCTTATTCCACTAAGGATAATTTTGACCGCTGTCCAGTGATCTACTCCTAGATCACTATTGCACTCCCTTGCCAAAGTCAGTGTAGAGTATACAATAGATCTGGTACACAGCATGGCATACTTTATAGAACCTATGGCCGAGGCATAGGGAATGACTTTCATTCTCTTTCTATCTTCTGCCGTGGTCGGGCTTTGAGTCTTACTCAATTTCATACCTTGTAACACCGTCAAGAACTCTTTCTTTGACTGTTCCATTTTGAACTACTTCAAAATCTTGTTAAGGTATGTACTCATTGAAAAAACTTATCAAGCGTCTTGATCTATCTCTATAGATCTTGATGCTCAATACGTAAGCAGCTTCACCGAGGTCTTTCTTTGAAAAACTCCTTTCAAACACTCCTTATGCTTTGCAGAATAATTCTACATTATTTTCGATCAACAATATGTCATTCACATATACTTATCAGAAATGTTGTATTGCTCCCACTCACTTTCTTGTAAATACAGGCTTCACCGCAAGTCTGTATAAAACAATATCCTTTGATCAACTTATCAAAGTGTATATTCGAACTTCGAGATGCTTGCACCAGTCCATAGATGGATCGCTGGAGCTTGCATATTTTGTTAGCACTTTTAGGATTGACAAAACCTCCTGGTTGCATCATATACAACTCTTCTTTAATAAACCCATTAAGGAATGCAGTTTTGTTTATCCATTTGCCATATTTCATAAAATGCGGCAATTGCTAACATGATTCAGACAGACTTAAGCATAGATACGAGTGAGAAACTCTCATCGTAGTCAACACCTTAAACTTGTCGAAAACCTTTTGCGACAATTCTAGCTTTGTAGATAGTAACACTACTATCGGCGTCCGTCTTCCTCTTGAAGATCCATTTAATCTCAATGGCTCGCCGATCATTGGGCAAGTCAATCAAAGTCCATACTTTGTTCTCATACATGGATCTCATCTCAGATTTCATGGCCTCAAGCCATTTTGTGGAATCTGGGCTCATCATCGCTTCCTCATAGTTCGTAGGTTCGTCATGGTCAAATAACATGACCTCCAGAATAGGATTACCGTACCACTCTGGTGTGGATCTTACTCTGGTTTACCTACGAGGTTTGGTAGTAACTTGATCTGAAGTTACATGATCATCATCATTAACTTCCTCACTAATTGGTGTAGGAGTCACAGGAACAGATTTCTGTGATGAACTACTTTCCAATAAGGGAGCAGGTACAGTTACCTTATCAAGTTCTACTTTCCTCCCACTCACTTATTTCGAGAGAAACTCCTTCTCTAGAAAGGATCCATTCTTAGCAACGAATATGTTGCCTTCGGATCTGTGATAGAAGGTGTACCCAACAGTCTCCTTTGGGTATCCTATGAAGACACATTTCTCCGATTTAGGTTCGAGCTTATCAGGTTGAAGTTTCTTCACATAAGCATCGCAACCCCAAACTTTAAGATACGACAACTTTGGTTTCTTGCTAAACCACAGTTCATAAGGCGTCGTCTTAACGGATTTTGATGGTGCCCTATTTAATGTGAATGCAGCTGTCTCTAATGCATAACCCCAAAACGATAGTGGTAGATCGGTAAGAGACATCATATATCGCACCATATCTAATAAAGTACGGTTACGATGTTCGGACACACCATTACACCGTGGTGTTCCAGGTGGCATGATTTTGTGAAACTATTCCACATTGTTTTAATTGAAGACCAAACTCGTAACTCAAATATTTGTCTCCGCGATCAAATCATAGAAACCTTAGTTTCTCGTTACGATGATTTTCTACTTCACTCTGAAATTCTTTGAACTTTTCAAATGCTTCAGACTTATGTCTCATCAAGTAGATATACCCATATCTGCTCAAATCATCTGTGAAGGTCAGAAAATAATGATACCTGCTACGAGCCTCAATATTCATCGGACCACATACATTTGTATGTATGATTTCCAACAAATCTGTTGCTCTCTCCATAGTTCTGGAGAACGGCGTTTTTAGTCATCTTCCCCATGAGGCACGGTTCGCAAGCATCAAGTGATTCCAAAATCCCATTAGTATGGAGTTTCTTCATGCGCTTTACACCAATATGACCTAAACGGCAGTGCCACAAATAAGTTGCACTATCATTATTAACTTTGTATCTTTTGGCTTCATTATTATGAATATGTGTATCACTACGCTCGAGATCCAACAAACCATTTTCGTTGGTGTGTATGACTATAGAAGGTTTTTATTCATGTAAACAGAACAACAATTGTTCTCTAACTTAAATGAATAACCGTATTGCAATAAACATGATCAAATCATATTCATGCTCAACGCAAACACCAAATAACACTTATTTAGTTTCAACACTAATCCCGAAAGTATAGGGAGTGTGCGATGATGATCATATCAATCTTGGAACTACTTCCAACACACATCGTCACCTCGCCTTTTACTAGTCTCTGTTTATTCTGCAACTCCCGTTTTCGAGTTACTACTCTTTAGCAACTAAACCAGTATCAAATACTGAGAGGTTGCTATAAACACTAGTAAGTACACATCAATAACATGTATATCCAATATACCTTTGTTCACTTTGCCATCCTTCTTATCCACCAAATACTTGGGGCAGTTCCGCCTCCAGTGACCAGTCCCTTTGCAGTAGAAGCACTTAGTCTCAGGCTTAGGTACAGACTTGGGCTTCTTCACTTGAGTAGCAACTTGCTTGCCGTTCTTTTTGAAGTTCCCCTTCTTCCCTTTGCCCTTTTCTTGAAACTAGTGGTCTCGTCAACCGTCAACACTTGATGTTTTTCTTGATTTCTACCTTCGTCGATTTCAGCATCACGAAGAGCTCAGGAATTACTTTCGTCATCCCTTGCATACTATAGTTCATCACGAAGTTCTACTAACTTGGTGATGGTGACTAGAGAATTCTGTCAATCACTATCTTATCTGGAAGATAAACTCCCACTTGATTCAAGCGATTGTAGTACCCAGACAATCTGAGCACATGCTCACTAGTTGAGCGATTCTCCTCCATCTTTTAGCTATAGAACTTGTTGGAGACTTCATATCTCTCAACTCGGGTATTTGCTTGAAATATTAACTTCAACTCCTGGAACATCTCATATGATCCATGAAGTTCAACATGTCTTTGAAGTCCCGATTCTAAGCCGTTAAGCATGGTGCACTAAACTATCAAGTAGTCATCATATTGAGCTAGCCAAACGTTCATAACGTCTGCATCTGCTCCTGCAATAGGTTTGTGACCTAGCGGTGCATCAAGGACATAATTCTTCTGTGCAGCAATGAGGATAATCCTCAGATCACGGATCCAATCCGCATCTTTGCTACTAACATCTTTCAACATAATTTTTTCTCTAGGAACATATCAAAAAATAAACACTGGGAAGCAACAACGCGAGCCATTGATCTACAACATAATTTGCAAAATATTATCAGGACTAAGTTCATGATAAATTCAAGTTCAATTAATCATATTACTTAAGAACTCCCACTTAGATAGACATCCCTCTAATCATCTAAGTGATTACGTGATCCAAATCAACTAAACCATGTCCGATCATCACGTGAGATGGAGTAGTTTCAATGGTGAACATCACTATGTTGATCATATCTACTATATGATTCACGCTCGACCTTTCGGTCTCCGTGTTCCGAGGCCATATCTGCATATGCTAGGCTCGTCAAGTTTAACCTGAGTATTCCGCGTGTGCAACTGTTTTGCACTCGTTGTATTTGAACGTAGAGCCTATCACACCCGATCATCACGTGGTGTCTCAGCACGAAGAACTTCCGCAACGGTGCATACTCAGGGAGAACACTTTTGTCTTGAAATTTTAGTGAGAGATCATCTTATAATGCTACCGTCAATCAAAGCAAGATAAGATGCATAAAGGATTAACATCACATGCAATCAATATAAGTGATATGATATGGCCATCATCATCTTGTGCTTGTGATCTCCATCTTCGAAGCACCGTGCTCGTGATCTCCATCTCCGAAGCACCGTCATGATCACCATCATCACCGGCGCGACACCTTGATCTCCATCGTAGTATCGTTGTCGTCTCGCCAACTTATTGCTTTTACGACTATCGCTACCGCCTAGTGATAAAGTAAAACTATTACATGGCGATTGCATTTCATACAATAAAGCGACAACCATATGGCTCCTGCCAGTTGCCGATAACTCGGTTACAAAACATGATCATCTCATACAACAAATTATATCACATCATGTCTTGACCATATCAAATCACAACATGCCCTGCAAAAACAAGTTAGACGTCCTCTACTTTGTTGTTGCAAGTTTTACGTGGCTGCTACGGGCTTAGCAAGAACCGTTCTTACCTACGCATCAAAACCACAACGATAGTTTGTCAAGTTGGTGTTGTTTTAACCTTCGCAAGGACCGGGCGTAGCCACACTCGGTTCAACTAAAGTGAGAGAGACAGACACCCGCCAGTCACCTTTAAGCAACGAGTGCTCCCGACGGTGAAACTAGTCTCGCGTAAACGTACGCGTAATGTCGGTCCGGGCCGCTTCATCTCACAATACCGCTGAACCAAAGTATGACATGCTGGTAAGCAGTATGAATTATATCACCCACAACTCACTTGTGTTCTACTCGTGCATAGCATCAACGCATAAAACCAGGCTCGGATGCCACTGTTGGGGAACGTAGTAATTTCAAAAAAATTCCTACGCACACGCAAGATCATGGTGATGCATAGCAACGAGAGGGGAGAGTGTTGTCCACGTACCCTCGTAGACCGACAGCGGAAGCGTTATCGCAACGCGGTTGATGTAGTCGTACGTCTTCACGATCCGACCGATCAAGTACCAAACGCACGGCACCTCCGAGTTCTACACACGTTCAGCTCGATGACATCCCTCGAACTCCGATCCAGCCGAGTGTTGAGGGAGAGTTTCGTCAGGACGACGGCGTGGTGACGATGATGATGTTCCACCGACGCAGGGCTTCGCCTAAGCTCCGCAACGGTATTATCGAGGTGTAATCTGGTGGAGGGGGCACCGCACACGGCTAAAATATCGTATATCAAGTGTTTGTAGAGGTGCCCCCTGCCCCCGTATATAAAGGAGCAAGGGGGAGGCCGGCTGCCCTAGGCGCGCCAAGGAGAGAGGGGGGAGTCCTCCTCCTAGTAGGAGTAGGACTCCCCTTTCCTAGTCCTACTAGGAAAAGAGGGGGGAAGGAAAGAGAGGGAGAGGAAGAGGGAAAGGGGGCTGCGCCCCCCTCTCCTAGTCCAACTAGGATTCCTCCTGGGAGGGGGCGCACCACCTCCTGGCTGCTGCCCTCTCTCTCCCCTCAAGGCCCACTAAGGCCCAATACTTCCCCGGGGGGTTCCGGTAACCCTCCGGCACTCCAGTTTAATCCGAAACTTCTCCGGAACACTTCCGGTGTCCGAATATAGTCGTCCAATATATCAATCTTTATGTCTCGACCATTTCGAGACTCCTCGTCATGCCCGTGATCACATCCAGGACTCCGAACAACCTTCGGTACATCAAAACATATAAACTCATAATATAACTATCATCGTAACTTTAAGCGTGCAGACCCTTCGGTTTCGAGAACTATGTAGACATGATCGAGACACCTCTCCGGTCAATAACCAATAGCGGGACCTGGATGCCCATATTGGCTCCCACATATTCTACGAAGATCTTTATCGGTCAGACCGCATAACAACATACGTTGTTCCCTTTGTCATCGGTATGTTACTTGCCCGAGATTCGATCGTCGGTATCTCGATACCTAGTTCAATCTCGTTACCGGCAAGTCTCTTTACTCGTTCCGTAATACATCATCCCACAACTAACTCATTAGTCACAATGCTTGCAAGGCTTATAGTGATGTGCATTACCGAGTGGGCCCAGAGATACCTCTCCGACAATCGGAGTGACAAATCCTAATCTCGAAATACGCCAACCCAACAAGTACCTTTGGAGACACCTGTAGAGCACCTTTATAATCACCCATTTACGTTGTGACGTTTGGTAGCACACAAAGTGTTCCTCCGGTAAACGGGAGTTGCATAATCTCATAGTCATAGGAACATGTATAAGTCATGAAGAAAGCAATAGCAACATACTAAACGATCGAGTGCTAAGCTAACGGAATGGGTCATGTCAATCACGTCATTCTCCTAATGAGGTGATCCCGTTAATCAAATGACAACTCATGTCTATGGCTAGGAAACATAACCATCTTTGATTAACGAGCTAGTCAAGTAGAGGCATACTAGTGACACTCTGTTTGTCTATGTATTCACACATGTATTATGTTTCCGGTTAATACAATTCTAGCATGAATAATAAACATTTATCATGATATAAGGAAATATATAATACTTTATTATTGCCTCTAGGGCATATTTCCTTCATAATCCACACACATACGCCAAGTGCCATTCTTCTTGAGGACCAGCACCGGATTAGCCAACCACACAGGATGGAATACTTCAACGATAAATCCAGCCGCCAAGAGCCTGGCTACTTCTTCTCCAATAGCTTTGCGCCTTTCTTCATTAAACCGGCGGAGAAACTGTTTGACCGGTTTATACTTGGGATCAACATTGAGAGTGTGCTCAGCGAGTTCTCTCGGTACACCTGGCATGTCAGAAGGCTTCCATGCAAAGATGTCCCGATTCTCACGGATGAACTCGATGAGCGCGCTTTCCTATTTTGGATCCAAGTTAGCGCTGATGCTAAACTGCTTGGACGAATCGCTAGGCACGAAGTCAACAAGCTTAGTCTCATCAGCCGATTTAAACTTCAGGGCCGGATCATGCTCTGTAGTTGGTTTCTTCAACGAAGTCATATCTGCCGGATCAACATTGTCCTTGTAAAACTTCTACTCTTCTGTTGCACAAACCGACTCAGCATAAGCCGCATCACCTTCTTCACACTCCAGAGCAATCTTGCGGCTCCCATGCACGGTTATATTTCCCTTGTGACCCGACATCTTCAGCTGCAGATAGACATAACAAGGCCGTGCCATAAACTTAGCATAGGCTGGCCATCCAAATAGGGCATGATATGGGCTGCAGATTTTCACCACTTCAAAGGTCAAGGTTTCTGATCTCGAGTCATGCTCATCTCCAAAAGCCACCTCCAGAGCTATCTTACCAACAGGATATGCCGACTTACCAGGCACCACACCATGGAACACCGTATTGGACGGTTTAAGATTTTTATCTGTTAACCGCATGCGACGAAAAGTTTCATAATAAAGGATATTGATACTACTCCCTCCATCCATGAGTACCTTAGTGAACTTATAACCTCCCACCTGAGGTGCCACCACCAAAGCCAGATGACCCGGATTGTCAACCCGGGGCAAATGATCTTCTCTACTCCACATAATCGGCTGCTCGGACCAACGCAAATAACGGGGCATTGCCGGTTCAACGGCATTCACCGCCCTCTTATGAAGCTTCTGATCGCGCTTGTCCAAGCTAGTGGTGAAGACATGATACTGTCCGCTATTCAACTGCTTCGGGTTGCTCTGGTAACCCGACTGCTGCTACTGCTGATTGCCCTGATGATTATAGCCACCTTGGTTACCCTGATTACTTTGATTGTTATGTCCACCCTGATCACCGTGGAAGCCTGAACCTGAATTTCCTCCGCCATAACCCGGCCCATGAGAGCCGGGGCCCGAACTGCCTCCTGGTCCATGATCATACCGGAAAAAATTAGAATTTTTGAACTCTTGCATGATGTAACAATCTTTCCAGAGGTGCGTGGACGGGTCCTCCTTCGTCCCATGCTTTGGACAGGGCTGGTTCAACAGATAAGAAAAACGGTCCGGATTAGGACTTGGACTTCCACCGCGCTGGGGCGGTTTACCCTTACGCCGCTAGCCCTTGTCATGTGTATTAGTGTTAGCCACAAAGTCTAAACCGTGGTCCGCCTTACACTTGGCGCCGTTTCCATGACCCGTCGGGTTGTGGTGCTGCCCCTTGGCGTTGCCGTTCTTCTTTCCCTTCCCTGTCTTATCATCGTCAGACTCGGGATCCTTGGTACTATCAGAGTCGGAATATTTCACCAGTGCAGGCATGAGGGTTCCCATGTCATTATAATGACGTTTGAGCCATCCCAACTTCAACTTCAGGGGTTCAAACCGGCAATTGCCTTCCCATGTTAAAATTGCGGTGTCAGCGTTGATGCGGTCCGATGAATGCAAAATCTCCGAAACCCGATGCACCCAATGGGTTGTTGACTCTCCTTCCTCCTGGACACAGGCAGCTAAGTCCACAATTGACATGGGCTGCTTGCATGTATCCTTGAAATTCTGAATAAACCGGGCTCTCAACTCGGCCCATGACCTGATAGAATTAGCCGGTAAGCTCTTTAACCAAGTGCGGGCTGTCCCTTCTCGCATCATGGTGAAGTATTTCGCACATGCCGCATCATCCACATCCAGCATCTCCATGGCCATCTCATAGCTTTCGACCCATGTTTCGGGGGATAAATCGGCGGTGTAATTCGGCACCTTGCGCGGGCCCTTGAAATCCTTGGGCAGGCGCACATTGCGCAACGCTGGGACAAGACATGGCACTCCCAAAGAACTAGAGGTAACTCCTGGTTCCACCGATGTGGTTGGATGAATCGGAGTAAGCTGACGGGCTTCATGCTGCGCCGCTAACTCGGCCTCTCTGCGTGCCCGAGCCCGGTCCACCACCTCCTCAGCATCACCAGCACCACCCGCCGGGTTATTGCCACGGGGCGGATCACGGTTCCGTGCATTGCTTGACACTGCCGGTTCATCCATACGCCTGCTATAACTCCGGCTTGGACGGGGAGTGGAATGAATCTGATCGCGACTATATGAATAGGCCTCCTGTTGAACCAAGGCTGTCTAAAGAAGCTCCTTAACCCGACGCGTCTCGATCGCCGCTGGAGAATCACCTTCGATCGGGATAGCCGCCAGCCGTGAAGCGGCAGCGACAATGTTGTCCATCAGGTTAGAGTAATGACCCGGCGGCATGGGGACATGCGGTGTTACAATGTTGTTCTGACTAGGCGGATCCGCCAAACGTGCCTGAACCGGCGCCCCTGCTCTAGGTGCCTCCGCCCAGTTTACCACCGGCGGATTACTGGTCCCTGCTCCTGGGGTGTAAAAGAGATTTCTAGCGTCATAAACCGGCGGCAGGCGAGATCGGTGCCTCCTCTTTAGGACTTCGTTCGACGCACTCTGATCCAGCATAATCCAGTAAGCTTGTGCACCCAAAGCGGCCCACTCCGCGGCTATCCTGGTATCCTCAGCTGCTAAGTCGGCTTTAGCCTGGGTGATCTGATCTTTCACTTTCACGATTTCCGCATTGTGTGCATCCTGATCCGCCGGGTTAACCTCCGCCATCAGCGTTGCCAACGCGTCAAACAAATCAGATAGAACCTGAGCTGGCGGTCGCACAGGGCCTCCTGCCCCGGCCGCTGCCACCGCTGCCGATACGGAAATCATCGCCGCTGCGGTCGAAGAGTGGAGCGCCGGTTGCGTGCCGGCCATGAAGATCGCAACCCGGTTTGGCAGATCAAAGGGGTCTGGAATACTGTCGCCATCGGAACAGCCGCCAATCCGGCCATCTTGTAACTGATATAACGACTCAGTTTCTCCAGTCGATGACTCGTCGCCGGAATAAACGACGGTCTCACCACCAGATTCCGATCTATCCTCAGATTCCCCTCCATGGATAACTCCCATGAAGGCACGCTTTATGACAGGCTTGACCTAGGAAGATCTCGCACGCTGAGCCGTTTCGACGAGGTCGGTGCAGATGTCCCGCTCAGGGCCCGGTTCGCCGATCTTGCCAATGAAAACGTGTATGCCACCAAAGGGGACCCAGTACCCGTACTCGATTGAGCCGGCCTTGGGGCCCCAGCCTGCATCGTCGATGTAGAGCTTGCCGCGACGACTCTTGGTCATCCGGCCCACAGTGTAACCCTTGAGTCCTTCGAAGTTGCCCTCCAAGAACTTGAAACCATCGTGCGATAGCCCCATGGTGGGCGACAACTGTCGTGGTTTTGTCATGACAGATATCCTAGAGAAAGGACTTAGTCGTGGAGCCATCGCTACGGGTTAGCTTAAAGGGGTTAAAGCGGACAAGGGACGCAAGAGAGTTTTATACTAGTTCGGCCCCTTACGATGAAGGTAAAAGCCTACGTCTGGTTGTGATGGAATTGATGGGGTTTCGATGAACAGGGAGCGAATACGCTTTGCCTTAGTCTCGAGTTCTTGTCTGTTGTTCCTGAACCGCCGCCAGGTCGTCCCCTTATATACATGGGTTGACGCCCGTCGGTTTATAGAATCTCGAGGTCGGCTCATAATCGTGTACGGCTCGGTCTCTGCTACTTCTATCTTACAACACAAGTTTACATATCAACGCCGGTTTATGTCTACAGGCCTTAAACCGGCTTTGGGCCCTGGGCCTTCATAAAGCGTCACCGTCTATCTTCATGGACTTCAGATATAGATGAACTACTTATGGGGTTAACCCGGTCTCTCCTGGCCGGTTTACGCCCAGTGGTAATATCCCCAACATCGCCGTTGCCGGTTCACCTCCGCCCCAAACCGGATGCTACTTCGCCAGATCTGCTAACCCGCCGTGGTCGGCTGATCGTCTGCTCCAGACCACATCTGCACCCTCGTATCCACCAAGCCGCCCCCGAGTCATGCCCACGGTGCTCCCAGTCCCGTGTCGAGCGCCCGCCTCTACGCTCAAGGTGCACGCCGGTTTCAAGCCATCCGCCTCTCCGGGTTGACATCCACAGCAACAGCTCGCCTTGCCGGATTAACACCACGCGGCTGGAGCGTGCTTCAACCCATCGTCCGCCTCATCCTCGACCCACATCCTCGCCTCAAGCCGCCCCGGCGCGGGCGGGCCCACTCCGGCTGTAGCTCTGCTCCAAAATCACTGACTTGAGTCGCTGCACTAACCACCCGTGTCCGGCTTTCCTCGCTTGCTCGCCGGTAGCACCGAATCACCTGCACCTGCGCCAGCTCCAACCCGCCGGTCTCCGTCGAACTATGGCACGCCTCGCTGCGGGAAGGGCCGCCCCCGCCTTGCCTCTGTCAGCCACTGGAGACGGCAACCGCCACTGAAGATCGCCGACCCCGTGCCCGTGGACTCGCTGGCCTGCCATGCCGCTGGGTTACCACGCCTCGTTCCGGCAACCTGCCCTGGCCGCGTCGCCGGCTGCGTCCGAGCCACGCGGCTGTGACTTGCTCCGCCTTGAGCCACTGCCGGATCATCACTAACCTACGGCCGAGCTGCCGAGCTGGCGTTCTGCTATTACCAGACCGTGAGTTGAGCCGGTTTAATTGCCCTCGTCGCTGCTGCTGCACCTCTAAAACGCCGTGTCGCCAGGTTACCTTCTGCTTCCATCGACCCCGTGCCAAGCGGCCTGCCTCGTCGCTCGCATCCACTATACGCGGGCTGGCCTTGGTTGCTCCCAATGCGCCCTCAAGTCGCCGCCATGGCATCTGCTTCGAACCGGGCCAAACCGGCCTCACCTTGAGCCAGCCATCCCGCTTTAAACCGCCGCCCGGGCCGGGTCACCTCCGGCGGACCAATCCCAACCCACGAGTCGCCACCGCGGCCCCGAGCTGCGCCTGGCCTCGCCTTAAACCGCCTTGTCGACGCCCCTCCAGAGTTGCCGGGTTACATCGCTGCTGCTACTCTTTCTGGTGTTAGGACCGAGTCAAATCCAAACTGAAGTTTTGAGGAGGACAATCACTAGGAATCAATGACGGCAACCCGGATTCACTGCGATGAGCCGCCGTGCGTTTCCCCCTGAGCCTCCACTGGAACGCCTCCGCCGCCGTCTCTGCGGCCGGCCTTCAGTTGCTGCCGTCGATCCACTACGCCACCATGGCTCCATCGGGGCACTGCTGAGCCGCCGACCACATCGCCGGCAACACATCGCCACCTATTCATGTCAGTTGCCTCTGCCTTAAGCTCTCTGCCGGGTCACTGCGTCTGTGCCCGATCGCTGGATCGCCGTGCTTGCCTACCCCGGCTCCTCCTTAAACTGCCATCAACTCCTCCTGCTCTACGCGCCCGCGCTGAAACCGGTTGCGCCTCTCCAACCCATCACTGCCGGCCACATCCGCGCAACCCGGCCATAGCCACGGCTTGCGAGTTGCCGCTGCTATGGTCTCCGCCGTGATCCCCGTTCAAACCGACTTCTTTCCGCCGGATGTGCCCCGCTTTTTGTCTTTTTACGTAAATTCATCTGCTGCTGGACGAGGTTTTGGTTCAGTCTCCCCTTGCTACATGCACACCAGGAAGTTACCAGGCAAACTATGATGATGTCCTGTTGTCCCGACAAGCCGCAGCTACATGCACAATTGGTGCTGCTAGTAAAAGTAAACAGTGGCAGAAACAGAAGTGTCCAATCGAGTCAAGTGAACAGATGGATGATTGAAAGTGAAGGCATGCACATTCCGCTAATCAGGATAATTTGTGTCGACCTCTGCGTCCAGCATTCGCAGGCATTAGTGCCTGCATTCATCTATAAAAAAACCAGGTGCTATCAGTTTCATTTATTTTAGTACATATTGTTTTGTCAAAGAACGATTACTCTGGTCTATATATTTTTTATATGCAGGATAATCATTCACTACAAAAGTGATTTATATCATTGGTACGGAGTGCACACTAGCAATATTCTGCACCGGCGCTCGTGCTGCTGGATGGATATCTGAGCAAATCACCGCCCCCGCTACATCAACACACGCGACTGGCTCATTGACCGCACCCGCGGCCGATTCACCCGCGTCCGTGCCGTTTTCAACGCCATGGCCGACTCTTTCATCCGTGCCGGCTTACAATGCCGCGGCAAGCTCTCCTGTCCGCATCGGCTTATAACCGCCGCGGCCGACTCATCTATCTGTTTCCCGCGGCTGACTTGGCCGTGATTGGTTTCAGCTTCTCCGTCGTGATTATCAACTCCGCGGTGGATAATTACTGGCCTAGCATATCAGGTGAAATCCATCCAGTATATTTTTATATTATATATTACTTTCTTTAAAAGAGCAATTACTCCAGCTTGCAAAGTTATCTAATGCAGGACCCTAAACCGCCATATTGGTGCAAATTTAAAGGCCGTCAGAAAATTTCCGGCTTAAAAAGAAGGATTCCAGTTTAAAAATCCGGCTCAGGGGAAAGCTGTCTCCCACAAAGCTTTGAAGCTCTCAATATCTGGTTTAAGAATTGCCGGTTCAAAAGAATAATCTCTCACAAGTTTGAGTTCTCAGGAAGAATTAAAGGGACAAAAGAGAGTGTTGCAAAAGCACAGCTCAAACATAGGTGCCCGAGTACAGCTCACAGTATCATTTGGGGGCTTGGTCATATTCAAACCATAGCTACACCTCTTGATCTGGCTATCAAGCCAATATTATCATAAGAGCACAGCTCTGGTTACTTCGGTACTCCGGCTATCAAGCCAATATTATCCTAAGGGGCCAAAGAGATTCTGCTGCACAGCACAACTCAAACATGGGTATCCCTTGAGCACAGCACACAATATCACTTGGGGGCTATGTTTGAACCATAGTCACACCTCTTGATAGGCTTGAGGCCACCAGGGAAATCACTTGGGGGCTCTGGTCGTATCCGAACCATAGCTTATACCCTCTTGATCGGCGTAAGGCCACCAGGATAATCACTTGGGGGCTCTGGTCGTATCCGAACCATAGCTTATACCCTCTTGATTGGCGTAAGGCCACCAGGGAAATCACTTGGGGGCTATGGGTTCGAACCATAGTTACACCTCTTTATAGGCATAAGGGCACCAGGGAAATCACTTGGGGCTTGGCCGTATTCGAACCATAGCTACACCTCTTGATAGGCATAAGGCCACCAGGGAAATCACTTGGGGGCTTGGTCGTATTCGAACCATAGCTACACCTCTTGATCGGCGCAATAGCACAATTATGACTACTTGGGGGCTCTGGTCGTATCCGAACCATAGCTTAAACCCTCTTGATCATACACATACATCATCATATATTTCATCATCATTACATCATCATAGCATGTATCATATGTGCACGGATATACCGGTTTATATGGCAGGAATCAGTTTTCAAACCAGGTTATATTATTCAAATCTTTAATAGCCAACACGGCTGGATTTTTATTATGGTTATCAATAACCAATATTATGATTGAGGTTTTCAACGTCGCTTCAGCGCAATGGATACAATTTATTCTACAATGGAAGGAATAGTCCCGAATCGCTGCAGGCTTACGACCCGGTACTTGGGGGCTACATTATTCAAGTTGAGATTACATCAAATACACAAGTCTCATGTTGCTGCAAGCATGCACCATGACACTTGGGGGCTAATGCGAAATCATTGTTTGCTCACCTTATTGAAGACCCGACTCATCACATCGTAATGAGCCGGCCCTTGGGGGCTACCAATTGCTCGTGTCAACAATTCAAGGTACAAAGCTTTTAATCCATTATATTGAAGGGTCCGCTGCTCAGTTGGTAAAGCACAAGGCTCTTAACCTTGTGGACATGGGTTCAAGCCCCATGATTGGGGTTATATCATATGATGTTATTTTCATTGAAGTATATATAAAGTCACAGCTCAATATTATCTTACTGAGCCGGCCCTTGGGGCTACACATCACTATTCAAATCAACATGATTATATCTACAAAGTCCCTGGTCATTATTGCATAATGACCCGGCCTTTGGGGGATACACTGGTTGAAGTTTTTATGAGCATCAGGAAATTACAAGTCCCAGGTTGCTGCAAGCATGACAACCCGGCACTTGGGGGCTACATATGTGGAATACTCAGTTCTGACTGGTGATTGAGATGAACAAACTAGATTTCTTCAAGCTTGTGACATTCATATTAAAGCAAATCTTAAGCTGTTACTACGTTACCTTCTTAAGACTTGGGGGCTACAAGTGATGGGCATATAAGAGGTATCTTTTCAAGCTTGATGTTAACTACAATTATGACCCGGTGCCATCAATATTTATAAACCGGCAAGTTCTACATCCTTAAACCGGATGAAGATCATATGAGTATTTCAAGGACCAATATTTCTGTTAAGCATTGGGAGCTGAGTCAAATGAATTATTCTTCATAATATTTTTCTGTGACAAACCAATGTCAGCAAATTGATTATGAAGCTGGCCTATTGACCCGGATTTTCTAGAAGGAAATGACAAGGATTTAAGGATTCTCAGGATCAGTTTAACATGGATAAATCCAAATTAAAGTGGGCGCTAATGTCGGGGATATACCCCATGGTATGACCCGGCCGGAGTTATAACCGGGCTGGGACTTGGTAAACTGGCAGGTGTTAAGTCAGATGATAACCCAGCAGGTGTTAAGTCAGATGATAACCCGGCAGGTGTTAAGTCAGATGGTAACCCGGCAGGTGTTAAGTCAGATCATAACTCGGCAGACAATCATAAACCGGCAGGAGTCATAACCCGGCAGACCATCATAAACCGGCAGACCATCATAAACCGGCAGATAGTCATAAACCCGGCAGATAGTGATAACTGGTTGACAGTCGTAACCCGGCAGATAGAGTCGCCTGGGGTTATGAAGCTTGAGACGTTATGAAGCCCAAGACGTTATGAAGCCCAAGAAGAGAAGTCAAAATATTTAAGTCTTAATCCGAGTTGGACTCTACAGGTAACCCGCCTCTTCAACATATATAAGGAGGGGCAGGGCACCCCAACAGGGATTAGAGAAATAATCCTAGGGCTAGACATAACTAGGAGAGCCGGTTTACGGCGACTCCCTCATGATGATAATGAGACCTAGCCACAAACAACATGTAGGGTTGTTACCGGATGATGTTTCCCGGGGCCCGAAGCTGTCTAAATCCTTCTCTTGTGTTGCGTCTCTCGATTCCGCTCAACACCTCTCAAGCTACCACATAGATGTGTTGGCCTCACGACTAAGTCCTCACACTAGGACATCTGCCGTGACAAATCCACGACAGGTAGGGTATTCAACCCAAATTTATTGATTTGACACAGGGGGAGCCAAAGAATATTCTTGAGTATTAGCAGCTGAGTTGTCAATTCAGCCACACCTGAAAGACTTTATATTTGCAGCAAAGTATTTAGTAGCAAAGTAGTATGGAAGTAGCGATAATGGTAGCAAAAGTAACAGTAGCAGTATTGTAGCAATCATAACAGCGACAACAGAAAAGTAACTTAGCAAAGATCAATATGTAAAAAGCTCATAGGCAATGGATCCATGATGGATAATTATGTTGGATGGCATTCATCATGCAACGGTTATAACATAGGGTGACACGGAACTAGCTCCAGTTCGTCAATATAATGTAGGCATGTATTCTGAATATAGTCATGCATGCTTATGGAAAAGAACTTGCGTGGCATCTTTTGTCCTACCCTCCTGTGGCAGCAGGGTCCTATTGGAAAGTAAGGGATATTAAGGCCTCCTTTTAATAGAGTACCGGACCAAAGCATTAGCACTTAGTGAATACATGAACTCCTCAAACTACGGTCATCACCGGGAGTGGTCCCGACTATTGTCACTCCGGGGTTGCCGGATCATAACACGTAGTAGGTGACTATAACTTGCAAGATAGGATCAAGAACACAAATATATCGATGAAAACATAATAGGTTCAGATCTGAAATCATCGCACTCGGGCCCTAGTGACAAGCATTAAGCATAGCAAAGTCATAGCAACATCAGTCCTGGAACATAGTGGATACTAGGGATCAAACCCTAACAAAACTAACTCGATTACATGGTAAATCTCATCCAACCTATCACGGTCCAGCAAGCCTACGATGGAATTACTCATGCACGACGGTGAGCATCATGAAATTGGTGATGGAGGATAGTTCATGATGACGATGGCGATGGATTCCCCTCTCCGGAGCCCAAAACAGACTCTAGATCTGCCCTGCCGAGGAAGAACAGGGCTTGGCGGCAGCTCCGTATCGTAAAACGCGATGAATCCTTCTCTCTGATTTTTTTCTCCCCGAAAGAGAATATATGGAGTTGGAGTTGAGGTTGGTGGAGGTCCAGGGGGCCCACAAGGTCGGAGGGCGCACCCCCACCCTTGTGGCTAGGGTGTGGGCCCCGTGCTGCTGATTCTTTCGCCAATATTTTTTATTGATTCCAAAAGTTATCTCCGTGAAGTTTCAGGTTATTCCGAGAACTTTTTTATTCTACACAAAAACAACACCATAGCAATTCTGCTGAAAACAGCGTCAGTCTGGGTTTTTTCCATTCAAATCATGCAAGTTAGAGTCCAAAACAAGGGCAAAAGAGTTCGGAAAAGTAGATACGATGGAGACGTATCAACCCTCCACCCTTGTGGAGGCTTCGTGGCTCTTCTGGCCCAACTCTTTTGCTTCAGGGGCTTCTTCTGGTCCATAAAAAATCACCATAAATTTTCAGCTCATTTGGACTCCATTTGATATTCCTTTTCTGTAAAACTCAAAAACAAGGAAAAAACAGAAACTGGCACTGGGCTATAGGTTAATAGGTTAGTCCAAAAAATCATATAAAATAGCATATTAATGCATATAAAACATCCAAGATAGATAATATAATAGCATGGAACAATCAAAGCGAGTAGGTAAATGATAAAAACAGAATTTTTGATGTGGAATGCTACCTAACACATTTATCAATGTAATTTTCTTTGTTGTGGCAAGACTATTCAGATCCATAAGATTCAAAACAAAATTTTAATATTAACATAAAAATGATAACACTTCAAGCATACTAATAAAGCAATTATGTCTTCTCAAAATAACATGGCCAAAGAAAGCTAACCCTAAAAAATCATATAGTCTGGCTATGCTCCATCTTCATCACACAAAATATTCAAATCATGCACAACCCGGATGACAAGCCAAGCAATTGTTTCATACTTTTGATGTTCTCAAACCTTTTCAACCTTCACGCAATACTTGAGCGTTAGCCATGGATATAGCACTATAGGTGGAATAGAATATGGTGGTTGTGGAGAAGACAAAAAGAAGGAGATAGTCTCACATAAACTAGGCATATCAACGGGCTATGGAGATGCCCGTTGATGGAGTAATTGACCACGGGTACCCCGAAGACGGCGAGATAACATTTCAAGACATCGGGGCTAGCAAAGCCCCTCACTCCAACTGCCCGGCCGCTCCGGCCGGCTCCCCGTCCGACTGCTCCACGCGGCCAGCTACCGGCTGCCGACTACGCCAACCAGCCGGCTGCCGACTGCAGCCCGACCTGACACCGGCGAGACGGTCGTACCCGAGCACTATTCACGTGTCATGTCACTTGTCCCCTGGCACTATTTATGAAGTGACCCAGGGAACAAGCATGACACCCCACCATGCCTTGCCCATGCCACCACTTAGCTTACTTCCTAAGCTAGCCATGCCTATATATATGGGCACACATCCATCCATCCAGGGAGGATGGACTCCCATGCACACACACATGCACTCACGCATGGACTCCCACGGCCACACACTCCACCACGGCCATGCCTGGCCACAAGAGCATGCATGCTCACTCCGGCCATACACATATACAGAGTCAGATGCCCGTGGCACTGATCCCAGATACAGCTCCAGGAGCACTTTGTACTGCCCGATGTACACCCCAGATATATATACTCAGACATGCAGGAGTAGGGGTATTATCTCTCCGGAGAGCCCCGAACCTGGGTAAACTAGCGTGTGCTACTCGCATACCCGCTGCCGGGCCTATCAGCAGCAGTCTTACCCTCACACTAAGCCCTTGTGGCATCTGTCGACTCGCAAGCCCCCCGTGAGAATACCATGATAGTTGGCGCCCACCGTGGGGTGGTACTACTACTATGCTACCACGCTGCTGCTGGTTTCGCAGTCCGGGCGGGACCATTTTTTCGCCATCTTCGTCTTCACCGCCGCGGCGTCGCGCCGTCTCTCCGATAGCGGTCGGGGGCTCGACATCGACATGCCCCTGGAATGGCCGTGAGGGGCGGCGCGTCCTGACCGTCGGCCTCGCCATCTTCATCACCATCGTGACGTCGCCGCCTCTCCGACGCCAGTCGAGGGCTCGACATCAGCACACCCTCGGCGTGTCCGTGCTCGGCGGTGCGTCTTCATCACCTGTCGTCAGTCCGCATGCCGCTTCGCCCTGGCTCCGCACCGCCTCTACCCGCGTGCGTGCGTCGCCGTCGCCTCGCTTCCGTTGGCCGTGTCCGTCCTCTGCTCCGAGCTCCAGGCCGCCCGCCAACCTCTCCTGCAACTGCGCGCATGTGCATGGCTGGCAATCAAGCACACTACCTGGCAGCTCGATGGATTTTGTAGCCAGCTTGCTAGCGCTACTTGCATGCGTACGTACGTACTATCTTGCCTCCACGGTTCTGCATCACCAGCCGCGCCGTCTCCGCACGCGTGCGCCGCATGGTCCCTGCTCCGCTCAGTGCTTGCCTCGCCATTGCTGCTCCCTCTCCACTCCGCCACAGCGCCAGGTTGCGCGGAGCCGCGACGACTCGCCTCCGGGACCTCCGCTTGAGCTACCCCCGTCCGCGCTGGCCCCGCCGCCTCGCTGCGCCTACTACGGCTCCGCTTCGCCAGCCGACTCCGGATCTGGCTATGCCGGCCGCCGCGGCCCTGGGTCGGCCTCCGCTCCTCGCCGCCTCGGGTCGCGGTTGGGTGCCCCGCACCCACAGCCGGCCCCCGCGCCCGTCGCCTGTGCCACCCGCGCCTGCCTTCGGCCGCGCCTCCCCAGCGCCCGGCCTCCCCAGGCCGGCTCCGGGTCGCCGCCTCACCCACAGCCGGCCCGCGCCTCTGCGTCGCTCGCCGCCTCGTGGCTGTCGGCTTCCCAGCACTATGCCGACTCCGCCTCCGCTCCGTGCGCCCGGCCAGGGCCGGCTCCTGCGCCGTTCGTCGGATCCCGCCCCCGACGTCGCCCGCGTCTGGCCGCCTCCTCGCTCGGCCGGCCGGCTACCGCGCGCCCGTTGGCCGGGTCGCCGCTCCCAGCCGGCGTCCGCCTCCGCACCCGGCCGCCCCCGCGGGCCGGCTCCGCCTGCTCGCCGCCCCGCGCCTCCGGCTCCTCCTCGCAGGCGCCCCGCAGCCGGCTCTTCACTCCACCCCCGCGCGTGCGTCGGCCGGCTATGTCCATGCGTTCTCGGGCCGGCTGGAGACAAAGAAAGAAAAGTCAACAGTTGGCTGCTATCCCAAAAGAGAAAAAATATATGAAGAGTTGTGTCCAACTGCTCTAAGCCGGCTGGGAGAAAAGAGAGAAGTGGCCAGGTGCCCAGCCGGCCGCCCAAAAAAGAAGAAGAGTATGTACGTGCGTGCGTGGCCGACTGCAGAGACAACAGTTCCGCCGACTGCTCTGGTCAACCGCCCGCATCGCCACTCGGCCGACTGGCTCGTCTGTCCGCTTCGCCGCCTGGCCGGCTAGACCGCCTCCTGCCCCAATGCCTAGCCGACTGTGCCAGGCCGGCTCGGCCGCGTCCCGCTCCGCCGTCTGGCCGGTCGAGCCTGACCGGCCAGGGCCTCCCTTCGAGCACCCGGAGGCTCGAAGGCTACACCCAGCGGGTGCGCTCACGCGCTCCGCGAGCGCAAGACTGCGTCGGCTGTCTTCGTCAACCTCCGCTTCATCTGCGCCAAAAGCAATGTGAGCTCCTCACCCACTTATTTTTGCACCACGCAAACACGGATAACCTCGAGCGACGCTCGGGGACCACCTCCGTTTTTATTACAGTTGCACCACTGTTCGCCCCGGCGCCAGCCAGAGTTGGCCCGGAGGCTGGCCGCTTGGCCTGAGACGTTAGTTCCCGCAGACGGCTTAGTAGCGTGCGCGGTACCAAAGGAACACTCTTAGTCACAGACCGCAGACCGGCTGTCCGGCTAGCAAGAGCAAACGCTGGAGGCCACCCACATGAAAAACGTCCGGGAAGAAAAACGGTTCGGGCGACCCGGTCGTTTCCTTTATGAGTATCTGCTCGGTTAAATTCGCTCCCAGAGTCTGAGTATGTACACTCCACTCCGCGGCCCACTCTCAGCCACAGACCGCAGAGCGGCTGTCCGGCAAGTGAGAGCACAGCGGAGGGAACATGAAAGAGATTGAAGGGGACTCAGACGAAACCGAGTCGGCACCCTCCGCATAAAATTTTCAATCCTAAAAGCAAACATTTGATATATCTGCGCGGACTAACTTTGTTTTTTGCATGATCATTTCCGTGGGAAACCCGCCTCCTCACTCGGAGGCTCGGAGGCTACGCCCAGTGGGTAAGCTGGCGCGCCCCCACTGGAAGCAAACCGCGCCGGCTGCAGCCCGCAGCCGGCTGTCAGCATAGCATCAGTCGGCGGACCCCACATCCGCGCCCGACAGCACCAGCCGGCGGACTTCGTGTCTGCGCTCGGCACCATCGATGCCATCGTCTGCACCAACAAACGTGAAAAGCCTCCGCCCAACTTTTCCAAATTGCCCGGAGGCTCGGAGGCTACACCCAGCGGGTGCGCTGGCGCCCCCGCCCGAAGCAAGCTATGCCGGCTGCGGCCTTCCGGCCGTCATCAACATTTTCTACATCAACACCCGCCAAAAAACCTCCGCCCAACTTTGCCAAGTTGCCCGGAGGCTTGGAGGCTACTGACGGAGTAATTGACCATGGGTACCCCGAAGACGGCGAGATAACATTTCAAGACATCGGGGCTAGCAAAGCCCCTCAGTCCAACTGCTCGGCCGCTCCGGCCGGCTCCCCGTCCGACTGCTCCACACGGCCAGCTGCCGGCTGCCGACTGCGCTAACCAGCCGGCTGCCGACTGCAGCCCGACCCGACAATGACAAGACACCGACGAGACGGTCGTACCCGAGAACTATTCACGTGTCATGTCACTTGTCCCCTGGCACTATTTATGAAGTGACCCAGGGAACAAGCATGACACCCCACCATGCCTTGCCCATGCCACCACTTAGCTTACTTCCTAAGCTAGCCATGACTATATATATGGGCACACATCCATCCATCCAGGGAGGATGGACTCCCATGCACACACACATGGACTCCCACGGCCACACACTCCACCACGGCCATGCCTGGCCACAAGAGCATGCATGCTCACTCCGGCCATACACATATACAGAGTCAGATGCCCGTGGCACTGATCCCAGATACAGCTCCAGGAGCACTTTGTACTGCCCGATGTACACCCCAGATATATATACTCAGACATGCAGGAGTAGGGGTATTATCTCTCCGGAGAGCCCCGAACCTGGGTAAACTAGCGTGTGCTACTCGCATACCCGCTCCCGGGCCTATCAGCAGCAGTCTTACCCTCACACTAAGCCCTTGTGGCATCTGTCGACTCGCAAGCCCCCCGTGAGAATACCACGACACCCGTCAATAGATATCAATGTGAGTGAGTAGGGATTGCCATGCAACGGATGCACTAGAGCTATAAGTTGATGAAAGCTAAAAAAGAAACTAAGTGGGTGTGCATCCAACTTGCTTGCTCATGAAGACCTCGGGCAATTTGAGGAAGCCCATCGTTGGAATATACAAGCCAAGTTCTATAATGAAAAACTCCCACTAGCATATTAAAGTGACAACATAGGAGACTCTCTATCATGAAGATCATGATGCTAAGTTGAAGCACAAGTGTGGAAAAAGGATGGTAACATTTGTCGGCGTTCTGGGAACGGGGGTCCCCAGACTTTCCTGCCTGCGGCCCACGGCGTGGCTTTGCTATTGGGCCTGTACGGCCCATCTTCGTCAAACAAGGCTGTCAAGACCCTCGCGAGGGGCCAAGCCTCGCGAGGCGGTCGACGCAAGACCTCCTCAGGAGCGGCCTCACCAAGCTGCCTCGCGAGGAGTGGAGATATCAAGGCGGGGCAAACCTTGCAAGGCTCTCATGACGTGAGCCATGACGATCGACACCAGGCGGGCGCCAACGCACGCAGCGTCCTCGTTTCCTCTTTGGTGCCAAGGGGGCAAGCGCAGGCGCGGAGTACCGAGGCATCAGGCAAAGGTTTCCATATCAGTGCAACGAGACCAAGACCAGCAGGCCAGCAGGGCGGAGGTCACCGTGGAGCCCAAGATGGCGTCATCGCCAAAGCCCTTTCACAGGCAAAGACCACTTTTGTCAGGATAGCTTGTACTAGCTGTCCCCTTTCAAATTGGCCGCCGTTGTTGGCTCCCTTCCCGCTCAATATTTGGGAAGAGGACCATGGCCTCTATAAATAGGACTAGCCACCACCCAAGGAGGGGGGATCTTATCTGATCGAGAGCCGGCCCTTAGCCACACCGAACACAAGAACACCTCAACCTCAGGAGGTTGTTCTTCCCCTTGTACTGTTCTTCATCAGCCCAAGAAGCAATCCACCACCACCACACTGGAGTAGGGTGTTACACCACAACGGTGGCCCGAACCAGTATAAATCTTGTGTCCCTCGTGTTGCGAGTTCGTCCGCAAGATCCTAGCGAGCTAGGGCGTAGATCGGTAGGAGGGAGAGAACTTCGCGCGCACCCCAGAGTTCGAACCTTAAGGGTTTTGCCGGAACCCGAGATCCGACATTTGGCACGCCAGGTAGCTAGGGGTGCGCCAGAGCCTCTTCCCCGCCGATCGTTCCACCGACGCTCCACGCCCCGATGTCCGGCAATCCAAGGCCAGACTCCGACTACTGGGCAGCTTGGCCAGCCCGAGCGGTGTCACCTGCCCATGAAGACCACGACCCCGCGCTCCAGGCGGCGCGAGCGGCGTCCAACGCTGCGGGGCGCGGGCGGCGCGGCCAGGCGTCATCCACCCTCACTACACGGCAAGTGCGAGCCGCTGCAAGGGCAGCAAGCCTCGCCGCAGCAACGACGCCGCACACACGGCGGGAGCAGGCGAACATGCGGGCAGCACTCACGGTGGCGCGAGAGCTACTGCGGTGTCGGGTGATGGAGAGCGGCCGGGATGCACTGGTGGAACGCGTCGCCGAGCTGCTGGATGCGGTGGCATTGGGAGCGCCGCCCTTCTGCTATCAGCTTCCCTCTCAGGCCACTACGGGGCCTCACGGCGGGCCTCGCCGCAACCACGTGCCCCCGGGTGTGCCTGGGAGCTTCATCAACACCAGCACGGCCGGCGGCGCTAGGGGCTCCACCGCCCCCATGCCGCCCGCGACAAGTATGGGCACAAGCGTCGCCTCCCATGGTCCCAGTGAGATGTCGCGCTACCATCCTCAGGACGACATGCTGGGCGGGGCAGCATGGAGTGTGGGGCACCACGGCGAGGTGTTCGGGGTAATGGCCCCGGAAGCCTACGTGCCCCGCATGATGGACCAGGAGTACGCGCCGGAGGACGACCCTAGCTCATTCCTCGGAGAAGATTGGGAAGAAGGAGCGCTAGAAGTTGAAGCCTTCCAGGAACCGACGAAGAACCGCAACGATCGCGCCAGCAACGACAACTACAGGGTATCACTAATCTCTCAGGAGCAGGCTTACGCTAACCGTGGGCTGCAGGTGAATCAGGTCACAGCATCGGTCGACGACCCCGGTGCAGCAGCATCCCTTCCGCCAGGGGAAGCACACTGGGGGCCACGCGGAGGGAGCTAGGAGCAAGGCCCCTCCCCACTCCACGCGAGACCAGGCAACGCCCGCAGGTAGGCCCTCTGCCGGGAGGTGCCAGCAAGCCTACCCCCGGCAGAGGACCCATGGTCGCCGAGGGCACCGCTGGCGTCCCCGTTCCCCCCTTTGTGTCGTCCAGGTTGCCGGTCGGCTCAAAGGTGGTCGAGGGTTGCACAAGGCGGGGCCCTCGCGTGGCAATATGAAGCAAGGCCGGTTCCTGTGAAGAAGGCCCAGTTCCTGTGAAGCTCGCTGCCCGTGACACTCTCACGTAATAATGAGTGGGGCTGTACACGCCCCGGAGTCTCAGGGATGCCAGCCTCAGGCCCTGGGGCTCCCTCCCACGCCTAGTGGCAGCACTTAGCTCCGCGCTGGTGAGAAGACTCAAAGACCAGAAGACTAGACTAGGCGCCGGACGCGGCCATTTGCTTTGGATCTCTTCTTCTGTAGCCTTGCTTTCTGGATTTGGATTTAAGTTGAAGTCGAGTTTTTCGATGCGTGCGGGGGTGTATTTTCTCGTTCAAGCAATTTCTTGTCATCTGGTTCTTGCCTTGTTCTGGAGCTCACGCTCGCCGCCTCCCCCTCGCGGGCCCCTCGCGAGCGGGGCTGGGCACAGCACACGCGCCATGCACGCCGATTGGCGCAGGAACCTCACGAGGCCCTCTCGGGCAGGTCAGCAGACCCTTCAGGAGCCCCGTGGCGGCTCTCGACCTTACAACCTGATTCAGGGCCCGCTCCAGCTAAGGTAAGCCGCAGCAGCAAAACTTGCTGTTAGACCCATGACCGACCAAAACGCACCCTTGGTTCGGCATAAAGGAGTAGAAATTACGATTTGCTTATATGAGGGGCTCCCCCTCCCAAAATGCTCTCACACTCTTTAGGGGCCACGCCCGAGTTTTTGCACACAGGGTGAAGCAGTAAAGGGACCAGGAATTAGCCAGATATGTCGCTCGCCGCGTCCTCCGCGTCATCTTCAGACGCACCGCTAGCGTCGCTGTCACCATCATCGGCGCCGCCGCCACTGTCACCAGCGCCGACGTCCCCATCATCAACCACGTCGCCTCCGTCTGCGGCGACCACCACCGCGTCGTCCTCTGAGGTGAAGGCCCTGACCAACACGTCCATGTGGTCCTCTACCCACCGCGCCATAGGAACGGGGGCGATGGCGGCGTCGAAATCAAAGTCGGGGTTGGCGTTCAGGAGATGGCTGAAGACACGGGAGAAAGCGCGCTCGAGCAGGCCAGGACTCCTCTCTTCCACGAGCCTGCGAGCTTCATCAGATCGGGCCTCCAGGCGTGTCACCATGTCGGTGAAGAAGGGGAGGTGACTGGCGTAGTCATTCACCTGAGGATGGGGGCGTTCGCATCACAGACATGGCCCAGGGCAGTGTTGGCCCTGTTCCGAAGATCCTGAAGCATGGGAGCGTGAACGCGCTCCAGCGTCTGCCTCTCCAGCACCTCCTCCCAACTCTGCCGTGTGACGGACTCGGCGCCATCAACCCGCCTCCGGAGAGAGAGCAATTCGGCGCGGGCGGAGGCCAGCTCCGCCTGCGTCACGGCCAGGGCGACGGCCGTGGCCTCCGCGTGCCTCTCTGCATCAGCGAGCCTGGGCCTGAGGGCAGCGGCCCTGCCCGCATCCTCCGTTCCCGCGAGCTTCAACTTCAAGTCATACCTACCCTCCAGATCTGCGCAAGCTTCGGCCACCCGACGATCAACCTCCTCCTGAGCCTTGGCCTCGCGCGCGCTGACGGCATCTTCCGCTTGGGCAACTTGGCGCTCCCTCGTCTCCAGCTGCTCAAGCTCAAGGCAGCGCTCCACGGCCTCCAAAGCCAGCGCCTTCTCGTGCTTCCGGACCTCTTCTTCCTCAGCGGGCGTCCCCCTCAGCGACGCAAGGGCGGCTCTGCGTGCCTCCACCTGCTGCTCGAGGGACGCACTCCCACTACAAAAAAATGACACATCCGTGACATTTTGGGCCGAACGAAAAAAATTCTGTCATACATATGACACTTCTATGACGATAGTTGTGACAAAACCCGGTATCATCATAGATGTGGTGGGCTCCTACTTCTATGACAAAAAATCATGACAGAAAATGGGCTTTTCGTCCTGGGCGGGCCAGAGACGCAGCTGCATGACATTCTTTGGGTCGTCCATGACGGAAAAAACCGTGGTAGAAGCGAGGGTGAGGAAAATTTCGGGGAGTTCCCGGTTACAGTGGGAGTTCGGGGGACGAGCGATGCGCGTTTCTCTCATACACGTACGCGCGCGTGTGTGTGTGAGGCGTTGGCTCTAACTGAACCCGAGTGATTGCACTACAGGCTACGCGTTACTGAACCCGAGCGATCGATCGATGGCTGTTAACTGAACCCGATCGAGTGATTCCTTCGCTACTACTGCTAACTGAAGCCGATCGATGCTGCCTCTGGATGAACAGTGTCGGGGTGAATGGCCACGGGTAGCCTAACCAACTACCCCTGGCTCTTCAGAAAATTTATCAGGCCTTTGCGCCTTCAAGCACTCCAAGCATTTGGGCCGCCTTTCCCGGCCGGCTACCACTAAAGCCTACTCCCGGAAGGCGACCCAGCCTCACCGACTCCTCCCCAGGACGACCACGGGGTGGCCGACTCCAAGAAGCCGGCCAAGAAGGACGCCGACTCCTAGGAGCCGGCCAAGACCACAACCACTCCACATAACGGCGACCTGACGGGGTATGGCCACAGTGCGGCCCACGACCCCCGAAGCCCGAGGCGGGCATGGCTACAGGAGGCCATACGGGAGGGATGTCTCCCGTACGGCTCGGCACTGTAGCCACGCTAGCTTCGACGTCATCCACAACCCACTCCTGTATGACCCAAGGACTGCGGGCCCCTTCAGCCAGAGAGAGGCGTGAAGGGGGGCCGGCTCTTCCTAGTCGGCCAAGAGCATAGCCGGCCTCCAGAAGCCGGCCACCCCCTTCCTCGAAGCAGGAGCCCCATTAAGGAGACAAGACGAGGTGAGGCTACAGTGATAGCCCCCGAGGCGGCCCACTGTAGCCACGCTCACCTCGACAAAGCCCTCATCATCAGAGGCGCGGCTACAGTAAGCAGCCGCCGACAAAACCCTAGGCGGTGGGACCGGCCTGTCGGCCAAGTAGCCGGCAGCCGGCGGGACCCAGCAGCCGGCGGAGAAGCCGGCGAACGTAGACACTGACGGCTGGGACCAGATCCCAGTCGGATTACCATTGTACCCCCGGGGGGTAGGCCTATATAAACCCCCCGGAGCACCCATGCAAAGGGTTCGCACCTCAGCAGAGTTCGCTTCTAAGCATAGCACACACACACACCATAGATAGAGAGAAGCAAGAGCTAGCCTTGTTCTTCTTCTCCCTTGAACCCAACAGCTCTAGGAGCGATTGTAGCTACCCTTTATCGATCTAGTGATCATGCGGAGACCCCGTAGAGCAGGACTAGGGGTGTTATCTCCTCGGAGAGCCCCGAACCTGGGTAAGATTCGCCGGCATGCATGTCTTCGCCTCATCCCGTTTCCAGGCACCGGCGACGTTTTATTGGCTCCCACAATGATAAGCCATCCCTTGGCATATGTCGCACCAACCACCCAACATTTGGCGCCCACCGTGGGGCCAGGTGCACCGTCGTCCGGAGACCTGTTCTGGACGGGAACCCTCTTTCTTCCCCGCGAGCGCAGCCAGCCTACTGCGCCCGATGGCGCTTGCCCCGACGCGCTGCAAGGCGTCGACGACGCCTGCGCAGCAAGCCGCCTCGCCGATCTGCTTGGCGAGACTCGCATCTCCGACGAGCCTGCGTCCGACGTAGGCACCGACTACCCCGAGAGCCGCCTCAACCAACTTCCCGTCTCCAGCGAGCCCGCTGCGGACATGGACTCGGTCGGCTCCACCAACCCGATGATCATCGACTCCGACACCGCGTCGCTCGACGCCTACCCCTCCGACGTGGTGGTCTTCGACGACCCCTCCCTCGAGCTGACAGCGGCAGCAGCGCTGTCACCGAAGTGCTGGTCATCAGCCACGTCTCCAACTCGGGCGAGAACGCCCGCGACGCTCAACAAGCGGCGATGCACGACCTCTCCGTCCCCATCCCGGTCGACGCCGACGCCGAGACCCTGGAGGCTCGCCGCCTTGCCCTCATCGCGGAGAGCAAGAAGATAGCCTCGATGAGACGCCTCACCGAGGCCCACCAGCGCGAAGTCGACCGCGCCGCCTTCGGGACGCCGCCGCCTAGCGGCCCAAGCCGAGCCGGCTTCGTCCAGAAGCGCGGCGCAGCCGTTGCCAGCATGCTGGGCGCAGATCACCCCGTCTACGCCACCCCGCTCAAGAATCTGCGAGCCGCTCAGGCGGCTGCAGAGGAGCTCAATGGGCTGGGAGCCGATGAGCTCCCCTACATGACAAGACGGATCCAGCAGCTGATCGACGCGGCTGCAGAACGGCACGAAGCCGGCGCCCGAGCTGATAGCCATCCCCCGCGCCGGGAGCATGCTGCGACGTCCCGCTCGCCGACTGCGAGCGGTGCGCACCAGAAGAAAGACAAGGAGCCGGCTGCCAGTCGCAGCCGGACTTGCATTACCATCGAGCGCGACGCGGATGGCCGCCCTCGAGCTATAGAGCACCAGGGAAACCTGCCTCCTCCCCCGCCTCGAAGAGAAAGACGCCTCACTCCACCGCCTGTCACCCATCCGACTCTTGGTGACCGACTCGGCCGCCGAGAAGGAGTCGGCGAAAACGACGCCCGCCACAGGATCGACCGCCTTGCTCGATCCTTGGCGCTAGAAGAAGACGATGTCGGCCCGCCATGCTTCGGCCCCCGCATCCGCGACGAGCCCTTCCCCAAAGGGTTCTCGCTCCCCAGAGACACGCCCAAGTACAACGGCTCGGTGAAGCCGGAAGATTGGCTCATCGACTACTCCACAGCCGTCAGCATCGCCAACGGCAATCGGCGCGTCGCTGTGAAGTACGTCCCCCTGATGCTGCAAGGCACGGTGCGCACATGGCTCAACAGCCTCAAGCCCTATAGCATCAACAGCTGGCTGGACTTCACCGAAGTTTTCGTCCGCAACTTCACGAGCACCTACAAGCAGCCTCCCAAGCCTCGCCAGCTCTCCCTCTGCGTCCAGGGGCCCAACGAGTCGACCCGCGACTACCTCATGCGATGGGCCGAGCTCCGCAACTCCTGCGAGGGAGTGCACGAGGTCGAGGCCATCGAGTACTTCACTGCTGGGTGCCGAGAGGGCACCCTCCTCAAGCACCGACTCCTCTGCGACGAGCCGGCTACCCTCGATGAGTTGCTGCTCACCGCCGACAAGTATGCCACTACCGACTCCTCCATGAAGACCGAGCTCCGAGTGGACGCCTCGGGAAAAGTAGTTGCTCCGGCTCCCAAGACGCCGGCTGGCGACCCTAACTGGCGCCCTTACCAGAACGACCACAAGCGCAAAGGCCCCATGCCGACTTCCTCCAGCCGGCAGGTGGCCACCATTGAAGACGAGCAGCCCGAAGAGCGGCCCGCTCCCAAGAAGAAGGGTGGCCGGCCGCCTTGGCAGCCGTCTTTCTCCTACGAACAAGCACTCGATGCTCCCTGCAAGTTCCACAGCGGCGCGAAGCCGTCCAACCATACGACACGGAAATGTCACTGGCTCACCCGCATCACCAAGGGCGAAGGGATGGTGCCGCCTCCGCCTCCCAGCCCGCCGCCTCCAGCTCCCAGCAGCCGGCGGCCCGGCCGGCAGTCGGCGCCATCCAAGACGAGTTCCCCGAAGCGCACGACGCCTACGTCGTCTTCACAAGTCAAGTCGACGACAAGCGCAGCCGACGCCGGCAGCACCAAGAAGTAAACGCAGTCGCCTCTAGCACCGCCGAGTTCATGCACTGGTCGGAAAAGCCCATCAGCTGGAGCCAGGCCGACCACCCAGAGGTGATGCCTTCGCCTGGCTCCTATGCTATGGTCTTGGACGTCACCCTTGCGACGGAGAGGCGAGCTGCCAGATTTTCCCGCGTCCTGATAGACGGCGGAAGCAGTATCAACATACTGTACCGCGACACCATGGACAAGCTGAACATCAAAGCAAAGCAGCTCATGCCGAGCCGCACCGTCTTCCATGGTATCGTACCCGGCCTATCGTGCTCTCCAATCGGCAAGATCAAAATGGATGTTCTCTTCGGAGACAAAGATCACTTTCGCCGGGAAGCAATATGGTTCGAGGTGGTGGATTTGGAGAGCCCCTATCATGCCCTACTTGGCTGACCTGCTTTGGCCAAGTTCATGGCTGTGCCCCACTATGCCTACCTGAAGATGAAGATGCCGAGCTCGAAGGGGATCATCACGGTAGCCGGCGACTACAAGAAGTCCACCGAGTGTGCCATGGCCAGCAGCCGGCTGGCCGAGTCCCTCGTGGTGGCAGAAGAGAAGAAGATGTTGGAACGGGTTGTGGCCATGGCCGGCAAGCAGCCGGCCTTGTCCCCCAACCCCAAGGACTGTGATGCGCAGGGCTCCTTCCAGCCTGCCAAAGAGACGAAGAAGATACCTCTAGACCCGGAGCACCCGGAGAGGTTCGCCGTGATTGGGGCGAACTTGGACAGTAAATAGGAAGGCGAGCTCGCCGACTTCCTCCATGAGAATCGAGACATCTTTGCATGGTCCCCAAAGGACATGCCGGGTGTCCCGAAGGATTTCGCCGAGCACAAATTACATGTCCGAGCTGATGCGAAGCCGGTCAAGCAACCCCTCCGCCGACTATCAGAAGAGAAGCGAAGAATCGTGGGAGAAGAGATAGCCCGGCTCCTTGCAGCCGGCTTCATCATGGAAGTGTTCTTTCCAGAATGGCTTGCCAATCCAGTTCTGGTTTTGAAGAAGAATAACAAGTGGCGCATGTGTATAGACTACACAAGTTTGAACAAGGCCTGCCCAAAGGATCCATTTGCTTTGCCACGGATTGACCAAGTGATAGACTCCACAGCCGGATGCGAGCTGTTAAGTTTTTTGGATGCATACTCAGGGTATCATCAGATCAAGTTGGACCCGGCTGACCGCCTGAAGACTGCATTCATCACACCCTTTGGAGCTTTCTGCTACCTGACAATGACATTCGGCTTGAGAAACGCCGGTGCCACTTTTCAGCGTTGCATGCAGAAATGTCTCTTGAAACAACTCGACAGAAATGCCCACGTCTACGTAGACGACATTGTGGTGAAGACAGAGAAGCGCGGTACCTTGCTGGAAGACCTGAAGGAAACATTTGCCAACTTGCGCCGATTCCAGATCAAGATCAACCCCGAGAAGTGCGTGTTCGGAGTGCCAGCCGGCCAGCTGCTAGGCTTCTTGGTCTCCGAACGCGGCATTGAGTGCAACCCTGTCAAGATCAAAGCCATCGAGAGGATGGAGATTCCCACCAAGCTGCGAGATGTGCAGAAGTTCACTGGCTGCTTAGCCTCCTTAAACCGTTTTATCAGCCGACTAGGAGAGAAGGCTCTCCCCCTGTACCGACTCATGAAGAAGTCCACTCACTTTGAGTGGAATGATCAAGCTGACCAAGCCTTTCATGAGTTGAAGAAAATGTTGACCACTCCGCCTGTCCTGGTTGCGCCGACTGAGAAGGAGCCCATGCTCCTCTACATCGCCGCGACAAGCCGAGTCGTCAGCGCTGTTGTTGTGGTCCAGCGCCCGGAGGAAGGCCGAGCCCAGCTGGTCCAGAGGCCGGTCTACTATCTCAGCGAAGTACTGTCTAGCTCAAAGCAAAACTACCCGCACTACCAGAAGATGTGCTATGGGGTGTACTTCGCTGCCAAGAAATTGAAGCCCTACTTCCAAGAGCACCCCATCACGGTCATGTGCACCGCCCCGCTCGCCGAGATCATAGGCAGCCGGGATGCATCCGGCCGGGTGGCCAAATGGGCCATTGCCTTGGCGCCCTACACGATTTTCTATCAACCCCGCACCGCCATCAAGTCGCAAGCATTGGCCGACTTCCTCGTCGACTGGGCCGAGACCCAGTACTTACCGCCGGCTCCCGACTCCACCCATTGGCGGATGCACTTTGACGGATCCAAGATGCGCACCGGCTTGGGAGCCGGCATCGTCCTCACCTCTCCCAAAGGCGACAAGCTCAAGTACACACTGTAGATCCACTTCGCCGCCTCCAACAACGTGGCCGAGTACGAGGCGCTCGTACATGGGCTCCGGCTGGCCAAAGAACTCCGCATACGCCGGATCCTGTGCTACGGCGACTCAGACTTGGTGGTCTAGCAATCATCTGGCGACTGGGACGCCAAGGACGCAAACATGGCAAGCTACCGTTTCCTCGTCCAGCAGATGAGCGGATACTTCGAAGGGTGCGAGTTCCTTCACGTGCCAAGGGCCGACAACGACCAAGCAGATGCCCTAGCACGGATCGGCTCCACCCGACAAGCCATACCGACTGGCGTCTCCCTCCAGCGCCTCCTCAAGCCGTCCATCAAGCCGTCTCCAGAGTCGGATTCCATCTTCGTACCGCCTGCGCCAGAAACAGCCGGATCCGGCTCAAGAAATCCCGCAAGCGGCACGGGGACTTCAACGACTGCCCCGGGGACTGACGTAGTCGCACCCGGCCCAGGGACTTCAGAACCCGGCCCGGGGACTGCAGCAGTCGGCCCGGGGACTGCAACGACACAAGAAGCGGTGGTCGACTCCAGTGCAACACCCAACCCACCCACCCGAGTCATGGTGGCCACATTAACAGCAGAAGAAGTCACAGCTCCCTCATGGTCCCAGCCCATCCTCAAGTTCCTAGTCAGCAGAGAGCTGCCGGCTGACGAGATCGCAGCAAGACTAGTGCAACGACGAGCCGCAGCATACACAATAATCAACAGGGAGCTTGTGAAGCGCAGCGTCACTAGAGTCTTCCAGCGTTGCGTCGAGCCAGAAAAAGGAGTGGCAATCCTCAAAGACATCCACCAAGGCGAATGCGGCCATCACGCCGCCTCAAGATCCCTCGTGGCCAAGGCTTTCCGCCATGGTTTCTTCTGGCCGACTGCCTTGGAGGATGCTAATGAAATAGTCAAGAGCTGCAGAGGATGTCAAGTTTTCAGTTCCAAACAACACCTGCCGACTTCTGCCCTCAAGACCATTCCCCTCACCTGGCCTTTTGCCGTTTGGGGACTGGACATGGTGGGCCCTTTCAAGACAGCCCGCGGTGGCTTGACACATCTACTCGTTGCTGTGGACAAGTTCACAAAGTGGATTGAAGCCAGGCCAATTAAGAAGCTGAACGGGCCGACTGCCGTGACATTCATCACCGACATCACTACTCGGTACGGCGTGCCGCACAGCATCATCACCGACAACGGCACGAACTTCGCCAAAGGCGCACTGACACGTTTCTGCGCGACACAGGGCATCCGACTGGACTTAGCGTCCGTTGCCCACCCGCAGTCAAACGGCCAGGTCGAGCGAGCAAATGGACTTATCCTCTCCGGCATCAAGCCCCGACTGGTTGTACCACTGGAGCGACCGGCCGGCTGCTGGCTCGAAGAGCTGCCGGCTGTCCTCTGGAGTCTGCACAATACACCCAACAAGTCAACCGGCTTCACTCCATTCTTCCTTGTGTACGGTGCCGAGGCTGTCATCCCAACAGACATCGAGTTCGACTCGCCTCGGATCACCATGTACACGGAGGAGGAAGCCAAAGAAGCAAGAGAAGACGGCGTCGACCTACTGGAAGAAGGCCGGCTGTTAGCCCTCAGCCGGTCCGCCATCTACCAGCAAGGCCTGCGCCGCTACTACAACCGCAAGGTCAAGCCAAGATCTTTCCAAGAGGGTGACCTTGTGCTCCGGCTGATCCAGCGAACAGCCGGCCAGCACAAGCTCTCGGCCCCTTGGGAAGGCCCCTTCATCGTCAGCAAGGCACTCGGCAACGACTCCTACTACTTGATCGACGCGCAAAAGCCAAGAGCACGCAAGAGAGACGACTCCGGCAAGGAGTCGGAGCGACCATGGAACGCAAACCTCCTAAGACGATTTTACAGCTGAAAAGCAGTATGTATCACGCTACCCCTTCTGTATTAAGTTACAAACCAACAGGTCCCCCGAACAGTACTCGGGGACTGCCATTTAGCTATCTATGAATGACGAGTGTCATATCCACGAATGTATTATTACATTTTGAATTCTTGTCCGGCACCGGGTCCGACTAGTCGGCCCGGGGACTGGCCGCCTTGAGCTATATTCTAAGTTCTTCCCGAAGTCAGCAAAGTAGTGCGCCGGCTCCCAAGTCCTCCCTTGTTGAAAGTCGCAGCTCAAAGAACTGACTGTCCGACTAGCAAGAGAGAAGACAAAAAGGACGCCCACACGAAAAACGGCTAAGGAACAACTAACCTATATAGCAAAAAGACGGCCTCCATATATGCCCGCCGGCTGTCACAGCAGCCGGCTGGCCGGCTTCCTAAAAAACTTAGCTTAAGTCCGGCAGAGCTAAAAGTACTTCCCCCTCCCCAATCAGCCAGGCACCCCCCCCTCGGCTACAGATTGCGGAGCAACTGTTTGACTGGGGAGGCGGCAACCAAGGGAGGGCGGCAAAGGAAAAAAGCAGAAGGACAAAAAGCGAAAGTACAAGGAAAGACCGATTGCATAACTTATATACATAAAGCCGCCCACAGGCCGGCAACAGACTTAAGTTTGAATACACCCAGTGGGTGGAATTGTGCAGACTTAACCAAACATTGTTCAAAAGTAACAAGACAGGAAAACAAAAGAAAGAAGACTAAGGCGCGACTTGGAGGCCGAGCTGGTCGGTGAAGGCAGCTCGCTGGCTGAAGGAGTGGCCGCCTAGCTGGTCCCGGCTTGACCACCTCCCGCGGCAGGAGACGCACTCGCATGCGACGTAGTGCTGGAGGCGCGGTCAGGCTGGCCGGCTTCTCCACCAGCCGGCTCGGCGTCTTCACCCTCCTCCTCCTCCTCCTCGCCCTCGTCGCTGGAGTCGATCTCCTCCGCCGAGTCCTCGCCGTGCGCCGGGTCCAGCCCGAAGCAATCTTCCGGCTGGGCGACTCCATTGCCGTCCACCTCGGGGGCGAAGACGTTGGTGTCGGTGTAATCAGCGATCGCTGAAGCCCGCCGAATGATGGCCGGCCGCGCCGGCTCCAGCTCCGTGTCGGCTTGCTGCCGCCAAGTCGCCAGCTGGTCCAGGTTCAGGCCAGGATACCAGGCCTTGACGAACTCCAGCGCCCGCCTGGCGCCGGAGCGAGCCGCTGACGCCTTCCAAGCCTCGAAGCGGCCGACTGCCACCTCCAGCCAGTCGGCAGTCCGGCTGGGGGTGCGAGGGACTACTTGGCCGGGCCAGAGGGCGGCCAAGACCTGCGATCCCGCGCGCTGAAGCCGGCGGAGTAGCCTGTGAGCCGGCTGGATGCGAGCCTGGATCGCCAGGAGCTGCTCCTCCAGCGAGCGGCCGGCGGTTGGCGAGATCTCGAAGCCGGCTTGCCTCTTCGCCTGGCGACGGGCTTCGATGGCCTGGTTGGCGGCAGTGGAATAGCCGGGGAAGTACTCTACGCGAAGAAGAAAAGGAAAGAAAAACACCAAAATCAGAAAAACAAGTCAAATGGCAGATGGCAAGAAAGGACGAAGGGGTAGACGACTTACCGTCAACCAGGTCCTCAATCTGGCCATAGCCGGAGACCAGAGTCTGCCTGGCCTCTGCCCAGCCGGCCGCCTCCATCTCGAGCTCGGCCTGGAGGGCGGCTTCGCGATCCTGCGCAGCCTTCAGCGCAGCCTTGTGGCCTTCCTCCTGGTCGGCCAGCTTCTTGACCAGGCGGTCGCGCTCCTGCACCAAGGCGGCGAGCTCCGCGTCCTTGGCACGAAGAGCAGTCTGGGACTCCCCCAGCTGTGCCCTCAGACTGGCGTTGGCCGCTGCAGAGATAGAAGAAGAAGAAGAACAATGAGAAATCATCAAGGAAGATCCGAGCCGACTGCTCAGCAGCCGGCCCGAATCTCGGGGACTACACCCAGTGGGTGCGCTGACGCGCCCCCACATGAGAAAAAGATCAAGTCACATACCTCGGCTTTCAGTGAGATCGGCGGTCTTCTGAGTCAGCTCCCGAGCCTGGGAGTTGAAGGCGGCCGCTCGGAGGTTGTGGTAGTCCTGCAAGACGGACAGAAGACCGACGTGAGAACAAAAGCAGCAAAAACAAAATCTCCAAGAAGTTGCAAGCCGCCTGCTCAGCAGCCAACTCGGAACTCGGGGACTACACCCAGTGGGTGCGCTGACGCGCCCCCACGAGAGAAATCAAGTTCAAGAAAGAACAAGATGAGAATACTAACCCGGATGGCTGCCCGCGTGGCGAGAAATTCGTCGGTGAACTGCCTCAGCGCCGCGGCTTGGCTTTGCAGCCGGGTCCGGACGTCTTGTGCAGCGACGTTCACCATGGCTGACCCTCCGCCCGGCGTCCACCCCGAGGTAGCGCTGGCCGCCTCCGCGTCTCGGGCCGATGAGCTGGAGCCCACGGCCGGCTGTGGCTCCGATGCAGCCTTCTGCGGTTCAGACGCGGCCTTCCCTGCACGCCGGCTTGGCGGAGCCCGGACCGCCACCTCAGCCCCCGCGGCCGGCTCGCCCTCCACCGACTGTGCGGGCGCAGGCTCAGGCTGGCGGCCTTGGGTCGCCCTAGTCGGAGGAGTCGGCCCCAGCGCCTCCCCCAAGATGACGACGTCGTCGCCGCTTCCTCCTAGCACCGGCTGGGAACCGCTGGCTCCCCTGGCGAGGAATCCACGTCCACGGGCACCATGGTGCGCAGGGCGGTGACCATCAAAGCCTCCCCTGCCGCCGCTTCGGCCTCAGCCTCTGCCTGGGCCTTGGCTGCGGCCTCGGCGAGCGCCTTCGCCGCCTCCTCCTCCCGAGCTGCCTGGGCGGCGGCTGCCCTCCGTGCCTCCGCCTCCCGCGTTTCCTGCTCCTCCCGCGCCTCCCGCGTGTTCCTCTCTGTCGCCTCCAGGAGGGCGGCGCGGGGGTCTACGCGGTGGGTGGTGCTCCCAGAGCCCCCTGGCGACTCGACGACGGAGCCGGCAGCCGCCCGCTCAAGTGACAGCGGAGCTCTGACCATTGAAAAAGAGGACGAAGGTTCAAGAACCACCAAAGGAAAGAAACAAGGACAGTACATAGAAAGAGAGAACTTACGCCGACACAGTCTGCGGCTGCTTCACCACTTTGCGGAAGCAAGCCGCCTTCGCGGCCGCCTCTTCCCGCCTGGTGGCTGCCGCCCCACCCCTGGGCTTCTTCGTCCGGCTGCCGAACATGCCCTGGGTGGCGCGACGTTTCTGGCCTCTACCCCGAGCAGGCTGCGCGCCGGAGGAGCCCGCGCCGCGTCCGGAGGCCGGCTGGCAGGGCGGGACGGCTTCGGCTTCGTCCTCGTCCGGCCAGTCGTCGAAGGTCGCGGTGAACCCGGAGCCGCCCGCTTCGCCGCCGGCTTGGCCGCCGGCCGGCTCGACGACGTCCTCCATATGGACCGCCCCCAGGTCAGGGTCCTCCTGGTCGTGTTCGGTCTGGTCGGGGACAAAGCGGCGCTCCACGTCTGCCCCGCCGGCCGGCCGAAGCAGAGGACTCTGTCAAAAGAGCAAGCCGACTGAGTTAGAGTCGGCCCAGAGGAACTCGGCGACAAAGCTGAGAGAGAGAAAGAAAAAGAGACGAAGGGAGCGTACCGTAGGCGGAGGATTGCCGCGGCTGTATGGCTCCTTGCCGAATTGCCAGTCTTCGGAAAGCTGGCAGTTGGCGAGGTAATTCACCATGTCGGCGGCGTCGGGCTGCGGCATCTCCTTGGTGCACATCTGGCTCGGATCGAGCTGGCCGCTCATCTGACAGATCAGATGAGGCCGGCTCTGGAGCGGAAGGACCCGGCGCGTGACGAACGCGGCCAGGAGGTCGGGCCCCGTCAGGCCCTCCGACTGGACCATCACCCGCAGGCGGGCGATGGCGGCATTTCCTCCCTGCGACAGCGTCACCGCCCGGAAGGACCACTGGGGCAGCCTCCCCGCCGGTGGGCCGGCTATGTAAGCCGGCAGGTTGAGGTAGTCGCCCCGGGGAGCGATGCTCCGCACGTAGAAGTATGACTTCTGCCACTTCTTCACCGATTGGATCAGCGTGATGACAGGGAAGGGGTTGTCGGCGCCTGATCTCCGCGACGCGATGAAGGCGCCGGTCTGAGCCGGCACGCCCCGCACGCGCGTGCCCAGCTTCGACTGGAAGAACTCCCCCCAGAGCTCGAGGGTGGGGAGGACGCCAAGATAGCCCTCGCACAGGGTGACGAAGACCGACAGCAGCACCACCGCGTTTGGGGTGAGGTGGTGCGGCTGGAGCTGATAGAATTCCAGCCAGGAGCGGAAGAAGGCGCTCACTGGCAGGCCGAAGCCGCGCAGGAAGTGCGAGCGGAAGACCACCCGCTCGCCCTCCCGCGGCGCCGGCCTGACTTCCTTCTCCAGCGCGAGGCGGACCTCCACTTTGTCCACGCTGGGCAGACGCCGGGTGTCGCGGAGGAAGTCGATGTGGTCGTTATGGACTATGGAGCCGTCCCAATCCCCGCCAAGCTGCTCTACGTGGGGAGGCATAGCGGAAGCTAGCACGGCGGTGGAGGAGCGTGCGGAGGAAGAGCGCGGCGGCGAGGCGCTGTCGCGAGAACGAGCAAGGCAAGAAGACGGTGGAAGTAGGAGGAGCGTGCGAGGGCCTGCCGCCCTCCACCTCCCCCTACTTATAGCCTCACGCGGCCGAAGAGGCCGGACATGGGGGGAGACGTGGGATTAACTGCGCCCACTCCCACCACGTCTCGCGTTTATTACGCATAAGTGCGAGCCGAAACTGCCGCACGGAACGTGCGGGCGGTTTCGGGATACAAAGGATCCGCGCCTGGGCCGGGGCGCGGACGTGGCGGGCCCCCTCTCTGCGGCGACGTCCCGTCACGCGCGTGGGCTGGCAGGCTTTCCGGCCACGTGGCACGCCAATGGCCCGAGGCCGGCCCACGGCCCGGTGCACGCACCTGCGGGTTCCCGCCCCCCGACTCCAGAAGAATTCGACTGAGGCGGTGCGCCTGACCAAGGCCAGCTCCCAGCTGCCGGCTCGTCACGATAGGAAGCTGATCGAGCTTCTTGAACCCCACTCCACCTCGAAGCCCAATCAGCTTCGGGGACTACTGTCGGGGTGAATGGCCACGGGTAGCCTAACCGACTACCCTTGGCTCTTCAGAAAATTTATCAGGCCTTTGGGCCTTCAAGCACTCCAAGCATTTGGGCCGCCTTCCCTGGCCGACTACCACTAAAGCCGACTCCCGGAAGGCGACCCAGCCTCACCGACTCCTCCCCAGGACGACCACGGAGTGGCCGACTCCAAGAAGCCGGCCAAGAAGGACGCCGACTCCTAGGAGCCGGCCAAGACCACAACCACTCCACATAACGGCGACCTGACGGGGTATGGCCACAGTGCGGCCCACGACCCCCGAAGCCCGAGGCGGGCATGGCTATAGGAGGCCGTACGGGAGGGATGTCTCCCGTGCGGCTCGGCACTGTAGCCACGCTAGCTTCGGCGTCATCCACAACCCACTCCTGTACGGCCCAAGGACTGCGGGCCCCTTCAGCCAGAGAGAGGCGTGAAGGGGGGCCGGCTCTTCCTAGTCGGCCAAGAGCATAGCCGGCCTCCAGAAGCCGGCCACCCCCTTCCTCGAAGCAGGAGCCCCATTAAGGAGACAAGACGAGGTGAGGCTACAGTGATAGCCCCCGAGGCGGCCCACTGTAGCCACGCTCACCTCGACAAAGCCCTCATCATCAGAGGCGCGGCTACAGTAAGCAGCCGCCGACAAAACCCTAGGCGGTGGGACCGGCCTGTCGGCCAAGTAGCCGGCAGCCGACGAGACCCACCAGCCGGCGGGACCCACCAGCCGGCGGAGAAGCCGGCGAACGTAGACACTGACGGCTGGGACCAGATCCCAGTCGGATTACCATTGTACCCCCGGGGGGTAGGTCTATATAAACCCCCCGGAGCACCCATGCAAAGGGTTCGCACCTCAGCAGAGTTCGCTTCTAAGCATAGCACACACACACACCAAAGATACAGAGAAGCAAGAGCTAGCCTTGTTCTTCTTCTCCCTTGAACCCAACAGCTCTAGGAGCGATTGTAGCTACCCTTTATCGATCTAGTGATCATGGAGAGACCCTGTAGAGCAGGACTAGGGGTGTTATCTCCTCGGAGAGCCCCGAACCTGGGTAAGATTCGCCGGCGTGCATGTCTTCGCCTCGTCCCATTTCCAGGCACCGGCGGTGTTTTATTGGCTCCCACAATGATAAGCCATCCCTTGGCATATGTCGCACCAACCACCCGACAAACAGTGAGCATTGCTGGGGGGTTTGGATGAACAGTTCCCGGTGGGGGTGGATGAACAGGACCCCGTGGTGTTGCCTCTGGATGAACAGGACCCCGATCGATCGAGCCGGTTGGGGCTGGATGAATAGGACCCCGTGGAGGGCAGGATGAACAGGACCACCCCGTGGAGGGCAGAATGAACAATAGACGATGGAGGGCTGGATGAACAGTAGCCCGTGGAGGGGTGGTTGAACAGGAGCCCGTGGAGAGGGCTGGTTGCACAGTAGCCGGTGGAGTAGCGCGTGGTGGAGGCTGGATGAACAGGAGCCCGTGGATGAACAGTCGCAGGTGGAGGCTGGAGGAGGTCGACGGTGGATGAACAGTAGCCCGTGGAGGCTGGAGGGGGTCGACGGTGGAGATGAACAGTGTCCCATGGAGTCCCGTTTTGCGGTACGCCACACCCCTCCCGATGAACAGGACCCCCGTTTCAACCGTAGTGCTCCAACACAAGTCCGTTTCCTCCGTTTTGCGGTACGCCACACCCCTCCCGATCAACAGGACCCCCGATTCGACCGTATGAGGTCCGTTTCCTCTGTTTTGCGGTACGCCAGACCCCTCCCGATGAACAGGATCCCGTTTCAAATGTGGCCGGTCAAACACAAGGCCATTTCCTCCGTTCTGCAGTACGCCAGGCCTCGTTTCCATCGGCTGTTCCGTCCAAGCCCTCCCGATGAACACGGCGACGCATTCCATTCTGACCCAGCCGGTTGGCTCCCCATGAACACGACGACGATGTTGTTTCTCCGTTCTGACCCAGCCATGTACACGAGCCCTGGCCGTACGTATGCGCGAGTAGGCGTTCGAGACCCTGCCCGTATGTACGTACGTGGCCGTATTTTCTTTCTTGCACACTAGCCGCTGTACGTACATGTACATGCTACGTGCGCGCCTCTACTACGACACGTGCGCGCCTCTACATCGACCAGTATGTACGTACACGTTCGCGACCATAATGACAATGCTACGTATGCTTCGACCAGGTGGGTCCCGACTGTCAGGCACTTCCTTGCCTGCGAAGATGTAGCTGGTGGGTCCCAGCAGTCAGGGGGCGAATCATTTTTTTTGCCCGGACGCACTTCCTTGCGTGCGAAGATGTAGCTGGTGGGTCCCCGCAGTCAGGGGGAAACGTTTTTTCACGAAATACGATGGCCCGTCCGGTGGGTCCCCACTGTCAGGTGGAGGAATAATTATTTTCCGCGTAATAAGCAGGCACTTCCTTGCTGCGGCTGTGGACCCAGCTGTCAGCCTCTCCATGTACAGTCCACGTCCGATGGAAGCCGTTCCTTGACCACGTTGACCACGCCGCGCCGAGAGCACCAGGGCGATGGACGACGGCGGGGCCTAGGAAGGGGATGACGCGGAGCCGGGGAAGACGCGGCAGTGGAAGCCCGCGCGGAGAGGAGTACGAGGGTTCACTGGTTCGGCTGCGGTGTGAGGCTACCGTCGCCGCAGGGCCTGGCCAGCGGTGGGAATAGTAGGGGCGGTGAGTTCTCCGCGGCAGCACAGCCGGCCACGGGAGGCAGGAGCATGCGGCACGACCGGCGCTGCTTTGGGCGGCTGGAGCAACAAGACCAGAGGTTGAAGAAGCACTACGGCCGTTGGATGGACATCATACGGTCACTGGAGCAAGAATCATGCATATTGACTAAGTTGACAAAGCCCTCCGTCCCCGTCAACTTAGTAGGCCCACAAGTCAGCCAGCCACTATACTGGGTCCCAGCTAGCAGGGGGAGTATTCATTTTTTGTGCGTAATAAGGACGCACTTCCTTGCGTGCGAAGATAGAGCTGGTGGGTCCGAGCTGTCAGCGGTGGTAACGTTTTTTCGCGAAATACAAAGGCCCTTTCGGTGGGTCCCAGATTTCAGGTGGAGGAATCATTATTTTGCGCGTAATAAAGAGGCATTTCCTTGCGTGTGGCCATGGACCCAGCTGTCAGCCTCTCCATGTACAGTCCACTTCAGATGCATGTCGGTCGTTGACCACATTGACCAGGCCGCGCCGGGAGCACCAGGGTGGTGGACGACGGCGAGGCCTAGGAAGGGAACGACACGGAGGCAGGGAAGACTCAGCAGTTGTTTCCCACGCGGAGGGGAGTACGACTATACGAGTGTTTACTGGTTCGTCTGCCGTCGCCGGAGAATAACAACAGGTGTGGGTGAGTAGAGGGATGGCTAGGCCAGCGACGGGAGTACGGTGGGGTGGTGAAGCCTGCGCGGCAGCACAGCCGGCCGCGGGGAGGAGGGAGCAGGCAGTCCCGCCGGCGCTTGTTTGAGCGGCTGGAGCAGGAAGAGCAGAGATTGAAGAAGCACGACGGCCGTTGGATGGACATCCAACAGTCACTGCTTTTGCGTCAACCTTTTTTTAGGAAAGCCTCAAATCTGTGGAAAACAGCATACAACCCATCTGCCATTATTTCTAATAATTTACAGCCCATTTGCTAATTCTGAAGGTTTTTTTTGGAGCCCATATTCTTTTTGTTAGCATTACAGCCCATATTGTGGCCACGGTTAAAAAATTATACGAAATGTTGCATATTTCGGTGCAGTCCGAACTGTTTTTAATCCTGAAATTTCGAGTCACATTCAAACTGATTTTAAAAATAAATGCATATCAATATAAAATCAAACAAATTGTCCACGCATAAAAATTAATGCAATTTAAAATCTGGAAATGAAAAAAAGAAATTTGAAAGTAATTGCCGGTTTGATGTGTTTTAAAAATGTACAGCCCATTTCTCATTACTGATAGGCCATTTTCTCGTCCAGCCGAATGAAGCTCTCGTCGTCTTGAAAGATTTGCAGCCCAATAGGCCTGACAAAGCGACTTACTTGGCAAATCACAAAAAAACTGGGCTAGCCATTTCAGAAAGAAAAAAACTACTAGGCTGGTCTGTGGTAAACATAAAAGAGAAGGCTGTCAAGACATGCCAGAGTGCCCCGCACAGCCCAGTGGACACCCTGCTTCCGTGTCAAAAACAAATTAGATAAATGCCACAACAAATCTGGCGATTCATAAAAATGCAACTGCAATTTCCAAACTTTGAAAAATGCCACTGCAATTTTTGCAAACTTTGGAAAACGCCACTGCAATTTGCAAACTTTGAAAAACGCCACTCCAGACTTCGAAAAATGCCACTGGGGATGGCATGAAATGGCATTTTTCAAAGTTTGGAAATTGCAATGGCATTTCTTAGAAACACCAGATTTGGAGTGGCATTTATCAAATTAACCCAAAACAAAAATAACTGGGCGAGCTGCTGGGTCCCTGATGTCAGCCGCTCGTTGTGCAACTCTCTCGTTTATTGACTACGTTGACAATGGCATGGGTCCCAGATGTCAGAAATCCATTACGAGGAGCCATTTTTTATTGGATTGAAATAAGGAGGCACTTTGCTTGCGTACTTCCATGACCTTTGCGGGTCCCTGCTGTCATCCTCTCCACGTACAATCATCTCCTGGTTGTGTACGCGTCAACTTGGTAGGCCCACAAGTCAGCCTCTAAACCCATGGAGGACAAATACAACCCATTTAAAAAAATAACAGCCCATTCCATATGTTCAAACGGAAAGTTCAACATTCAGAGCAAAGTAACAGGTCTGATCCACATATAGAGTACTGAACTTCTACGTTGACAACCATCATAGCCAAGTTAACTATCTACTTCCACTAATACTCTAGTAGCGTACAAGTACTAACTTACTCTTAGCTAACTAGACGATGCCAGCCGCCATCTGCGGTACACGCTAAACACCGGCACCGGCGTCCTCCGCCTCGCCTCGGACTTGCCAGAGGTGCGATAGGGCGCGTTGCTCGCGCGCGTTGGGCCTTTCCATGCCGGCGTTGTCCACCGAAGCTTCAGCTTCTAAGAGGGAAACCCACTTGACGAGCTGGTAGTAAAAATCGGCGTCGCGAACGCGTGCGTGCCCGACAGCCTCCAGGGCTATTTGCTAGGCGCCGGCCTCCACGTAGTCGGCCCACGAGCGGGCGCTCTGCTCGCGACTCAGAGCATCGGTGCGCTGCTGCTCGATGTCCTACTGGCGGCGCAAATCGGTGATACGCTGCTCATCCGCCAAGCGGTCGCGCTCCAACAACTCCTACTCCTCCGCCAGGCGGTCGCGCTCCAACAAGTCCTCGATCTCCGCATTGCCATCTAAAGACCGATAGAATGCCTCCTCCCTCTGTCTGCCTTCCGATGAAAAACCGAACACTAGTTCCGGCGGTGACCGCCTCCGGCCATGCCTATCGCGGACGAGCGAGGGCATGGCGGACGTGGCGAGAGCGAGGATAAGTGGCGAGCAACGTCGGGCCAGTGGGTGCTTATGAGGATAGGGCGAGTTGGGTCACGGAGCCACCATAGAAGGCCGAGAAACAGTACTTATAAGCGGAAGGTAGCGCTACGGTCATCGGAATTCAATGCATAATGAAGCAGGCATGGCTTAGCACGCCAGCTTGCCGTGGAAAACTAGAGAAACTGAAATTCTGACTGTGCCGTCCCGTCCCCGTCCGTGCTGGGTCGCACGCCGGCCTTACGGTCAAACGAGTGCACTCGAATCATCTCCCTCCTTGTCAATAATGATTCCACGGATTTAAAAGGCCCGCAACAATTAAAGCGCATCTTTTTTCGCATTAGTTAGCTGCCTTAATTACGGCCGGCTGCATGCGGGCACTCAAAATTGCTCGCAGCCAGTACGCGGAGTAGCATGCAACGAGTCGCAGCCGAGGGCATTAATTGATGAACTTTAGCTGGGAGATAAGGCATTTGCGAACGTTTTTGCTAGCAGTTTCTTCAGATTCGCATGGCATTTTCTTAAGAGCAGCTTGTCAGTTTCTTCAGAGGTAGGCATTTCTATTCAAAAAATTGCCACTTCGGATCTTGCGTCGCAACTAAAACAGCCAGGAGCGCATTAGTAGGCTAGCTAGTGATCGATCGGTAACTTGTAAACACTGAGCGAACAGATATAAGGAACTGTTAATGCATCTCAATGATTCACAGATCATATACCAATATGTAGCTCCAAAAGCAAAGATCAGCCACAACTAAAACCAACTAGTACGATTCCCATACATAAGATCAACATGTTAATGCATCTCAATGATTCACAGATCATATACAAATATGTAGCTCCAAAAGCAAAGATCTAGAAAAAACATATGTTCTTCCTACTAACATGGATGCTTCTCTTGGCCAACATTCAGTACAGACTGAATGACAAATTTGTTTGTGAAGTCTACAATTCCTCTTGCAAACGTAAGTGGTTTCACCAATAGCTGGAACCATGGGAATGAACCACACATGATGGAGGAACATCCACTGCAATATGATTTGGTCTTCTCTTGATCACACGGCGAGACTATTTTCAGAATACAAACTTTAACTTGGGCAAAATGATGCTTATTGTATAATCAGACCAAAGCAATGAAGCACCTAGTGTTGGCCAATAAATAGTACAGTACTACTTTTCTGCAGTCCATGAAGTGACTATCCAATCTTTCTGTGTCTATTTTCAAATGGCACTGCATGCAGTGACTATACTATTCTCTTGTGCAGTTCAACCAAAATTGTGGTCACTTTGTGTGTTTGCTAAATAGCAACGGGCAGACATCTCTGTCTGCACAAATATCAAGAAGCTAGTAAACATATACCCCACCTTGTATTTTTGGTTTAAACATGTCTCTTCCGCTTAGATCTGTCATGTTTTGCACTGGACAATTTGATACAGTCATGTTTTTCCATGGACAATTTCATACTGAATTGATTTGCTTGTTCAGAGCAGAAATATAGCGCTTGTTCTTCATCAGACCAAGGATATCCATGTTCGCAGTGATGGAAGAGGTGAAATCGATACAACCGAAATTGAGCATCCAGTCATTGAATCATGTCCTGCACCTCCAATGTAGGTCCACCCTGCCAATAAATTCACATGCAAACCACTAGTATTACTATCTAATGATAGTACAAAAAGAGTAGCAAGATAGTAGCAAACCATGTACCTTCTTAATGAACAGCTCATAGTGCCACCAATTGGATATAAAGGTTTGGGAGAAAACATGCTCCTAATGTTGAACCAGTTGGACTTTTTGTGCAGTTCCACTAAACTCGAGCATCCCTGTTTGCATAGATATTGAAAGTGTGATTACTATAAAAGTGGCACTAGTTGAAGCATAGACTCACAAATATAAGCATTCCAATTTCTTAATGGGAAAAGGTAGGAAGACTGTTTCTAACCACCTTTTTGAAGGAATAAATAAGGCAACAGAGGCTGATGTCAGAAAGGCATATATAGTTCTTTCTGAAAGAATGATCGATTCCTGACCTTTCCTCTTCTTTTAAGCATATTTTGTGTAGTTCAACTAAAATTAAATGCCATCACCGCCTTGACAATTCAGTGACACTGTACAAAAGGAAATGACTTAACATTACATCATGATGTCAGGTATGTAGTCGACAGGCATTAGGGACAAACTTACAGACCTCCTCCGATAACATAATGAACATTAATTTTAACAAAGGTGTGACTAGCTTTACCGGGATAATTTGAGTGAACTCTACACCCTCTATTCCTTAATATAAGAGGTTTTTGCGGTTCAGTTTAAAGTACCCAAACGTCTACTAGTATTTAGAAAAACAGGTAGTAGTTTTCTTGAGCACATATCTGGGAAAGCTTGCCACCCTTTATTTATGTCCATACGCTAATGCAACACCATTCGAAATTTCAAATACTACAAATATACACTAATCCAGTGGCTAGTGCAACAGTAGAGTAGTTATTTTATTACAGGGTACAGTACAATGGTTTTACTGAACAGATTTCAATAAACTCTGGCACTGGAAGATTTCTATAAGAATTAACAATACAAAATGTAAAGGTAACACGTTTCAGCATTGGTATACTAGTTGTGCATGAGCATTAAACCAAATACCAAAGTCTGAAGGTAACTAGCATTATTAACTAATGACAGTATAAAAAATTGCAAACCATGTACCTCCAAGGTAAATATCATTTCGAACTCGGGGGGACCTTAAAAATTGCTATCCCAATCTTGATAATCGATCAAACATAAAATCTTGATCGAACGAATCAAGAGAACAGCCGGAGGAGGAGGTGCCCACTCTTAACCTTTCCTCTTGTCTTCATAATTTTTTGTGCAGTTTAACCAAAATAAAATGACATCAGCGCCTTGGCATTTTGGTGACACTGTACAAAAAAATTAACTTATCTCATGAAAGTGAGGTATGTAATCTATAAGCATTAACTGTGCAAAAATCTGAAGGTAGTAACAAGTTTCATCATTGGTATACTGGCTTTGCAACATCATTAGAATGCCTTAGTTGAAAAATCTTTAATACATCCACAATCAACAGCTAACCCTGAAATAATCCAGTGACATTAAATGGCATTGCTTAAATTTATCGGTGGCATTAGACTGAGTGCGGCATTAGTTAAATGTGGCATCACTTTAGCAGTAGCATTGCTTCACTTGACTGCTGGCGTTATACTAACAGCAAAAAAGTTAGACTAAGAGCATGCGAGGCCCATTCGGACAGTGGGCGCACCAGTATGATGTACCTCCACGGACGCATAGAGTGGTGAGGGAGGTATGGTTGCCCAGAGCAACAAATATCCAGGCAGCATATGTGGATTACGTCCCATTTTTGTTATGTTTAGCCACCTTTTTCCTATGTGAGGACAACAAACCGATCGACCTGGTCATTCTCTATTGCGTTGTCATGCCTTTCTACCCTTCTTCAACCAAGAGACATGAGACTCGTTCCTTAGCTACTGATTTTCCCCTTCTCAACCTAGATGCGGATTCGATGCCTACTCTCTTGGACAGTACAGTCTCCCTTCCTTTCCTTATTCAACCCAGACATGGATTAGTCTGCATGAAGTAGGGTTTCCTTTAATAGTGCAAATTAAGGTTTTCGTCTGCGTGACAAGCAGAGCAGAGGATAGCAAATTGGGAAGATGGTGGAGTGGAAAAAGATCCACATGCAGCGACATGGCAGATGGGGCAATAGAACAAGGGTATGGTTCGAAAAGAGGTAGCATACCTGACGGTCGGCGGGAAGTGGCTTCGCTCGTGGTCATCGTCCTCCACACGCACTACGACAGCGAGCTTGGGGACGGAGGCCATCCTGCGCGGGCGCTAGGTCTGAGAGGACGGCCTTGTCGTCAGTGCGTGACCTCGCTCGCCGACAACGAGTGCGTCAACACTGCACGTCCTTTTCTTCCCTGGCGGATCTGTGACCACCAGTGAGGAGGGAGAGAGAGGCCGTATTTTTTAGATCTGGAGAGAGGGTGATAGTGTGAGAAGCAAGTGGGCAGCCCTTAGCAAGAAAGCTCTGAAGCTCCAGCCTATATATCTTTTTATACTACTAGTACTAGAGGTGGAGTAGTGGTAGAGTAGTTTATATTTTCTCTGCAAACAGTACCAGTTAGTCGTGCTTCAAGACTGAACGGCACGCCATTAAAAAAATAAAGTCAAGAAATAATGCGGCACCTCGGGCCAACGCGGCCAGATCGCATTTTGCACGAGAAATTACACACGATGTTTCGTTGACATGTGGTCCCATTCCAACATGTCAGTGAGACGACGGCGAGTCCTTTTGTACAATTTCCGAAAGGACGTGTAGGCCGGGCCGCCTCTTCGTGTACCGTGGCAAACTGGCAACCGTCCACCGACTCTTCGCCTTTCCCTCTCGATTTGGAACTGCTGTCGCACGCTCTTCCTCCCTCCTCCATTTGCCTTCACCCTTCCTTCTGCCATTGTTCGATCGTCTTCTCCATGGAGGGAACAAGCCGGAAACGGCCCCGTTATTCTTGCCCCGATCTGAAAGATGACGTGGTGGGGGAACTCATTGATCGGTGCGACGTCATCACCTCGGCTAGCATGGCAGGTTCGTTCAAGCCCATTCACGACTCAACTAATAACATCATTACAAGGAACCCAAGGGTCCAGGAACGGTTTGATCTCCCTTATCTTCTTCGCTATAAGCCTGTTCGCATGGGTGCGGACGACGGAGGCCTCGCCTTGTGCAAGTTGATGCTGCTTGATAATGATACGTGTGATGTCAAGATGCCATCGCTTAAGGGTAAGTCCTGGGCTGGCACAAATGGAGATTGGGTTGTTTATATTGCGTACAATTGCAAGTGGGAACTTGTGAATGTGTACAATCGTCAACAGATTCCACTTCCAAAAATCTCCGAGTGCCCTGAGGTTGAGCACAGATGATCTACGTACGTTCAAATACGATCATGGTGACTGTCGTCTACTGAAGATAGCAATTTGTCGAGTTCCCAGCCGCTCTTTGAATTACAAGAACTATCAAGTTGTTGCTATCTTCGACAAGCTTGTTGCCGTCCTTCGTGGTTCGACTAGATGGATATTGCTCAAAAATCAGTTTCTATACACGGATGTGTATTGTGATGCAATTGAATACGAGGATCTTGTGTTTGCTGCCACCACTCGTGGCACTGTTTTTGCATGGGATCCTCGTAGTTTCGGTACGTTTGTCTTCCACCATAATTATAATTGTTTCATCCACATGCATGCGGGTTAGCAAGTTTCCCTTTAGTAATTAACCTTCTTCTTGTGTTTCCAAGGTCCTGTGAACATTCCACCACCTATACTTGAAAAAATTTATAAGCAAGGGGGAGATGACTATGGTGATGATCACGAGCATGAGGAGGAGCAGAACTTATATACTCAGTGGCGCCTGGCAACTAATTCCGATGGATCACCTCTTGTTGTCTGTATACAGTGCACTCAGACTGTTACTACTGAGGAAGCAGGTGTTGTCTCCCATGGTGGCCCTCTCCTGACCTATTCCAACACCCGTTGCATGGTATTCAGGACGGATACTAGTGTGCTAGCGCAAACACCTTCTCCCTGGTTCAGTATTGATAGTCTTGGAACAAACTCGCTCTTCCTTGGACCAAACTATCCAATGATGGTGAAAGGCGATCCAACTGTTGTTGACACAACATTACTACCATTTATGAGAAGCAACTGTATCTATACCTCGGCATTTCGGTGGTTCCCTACCCTGGTCCTGATATATGCCGCTTCAGCCTGGATGATCAGTCCTGCGTTGCTCTTGATATTGACAATAGCTGGCCCTTCCCAGAGCACCTATGGTTCAAAGCAAGCATTTCCAACGTCGAGGATTGGTTGAGTTGAAGTTCATTTCATTGCTTGTTATTTGTTGTGTGATGAAAACTTTAGTATTTGCTAGAATGTTTTGTTGGAAATAATCTATAATCCAACATGTATCCTCGTTGTCGTTGTGTGTTGATGACTTGTTGTATTTAATGAATGGTACATTTCAGTTGCGAATGCATGTCATAGACTCAATTTATGAATGGTTTTCGAGTCACTTCTTGGAGTGTGAGTACCGTAGTAGTATAGCCAGCATCCGGTTAGTATATGAAGTTGCCACATCACATAGAGCCAACCTAATATTGGAGTATGCTAGCCCTCCACCGGCGCGCCGCTTCAAATGGCGGAGGAAGTGAGAGGTCGCGTCACCTTGTGTCCAGATCTGAGATGCCACGTGTACCAGATGAATGACTCCAAGTTCGACCACCGTGATGTTAGGTGCGAGCCCAGGAACACTGTTGGAGAGACCCCCCTCATAATTTTCCTACATTAGTCGTTTGATTCATAGGATAGAATGCTATAGGATTTTTTTCCTATGTAATCATCTTTTAATTGGCAATCTAGCATCCACTCCAACTTTTGTTTCACTTCCTTTGTTCCTACGAAGAGAGTACTTTCTCTAAATGATGTGCCGCTACAAGAGCCGCCTATATTTATTAACCATGCTCTAAATAGGTGGACCAGCTTTGGCTATAGTAGTACTGTACTAGGTTAGTAGGTGACCTTGCGCTTGGCTCTTCTCCTCTTCCGGAAGTCGAACAATAATGATGGTACTACAGTAGTACTTCTGGCAATCTGACACCAAATGAACTGCTGCACGTCCACCGCTTGTAAGCAAAAGTTTCTCCTCGTGCTGCGAGCCACCGCGCACGCGTTGGCGAGGGAGAAGGCGTAGTAAGCAAGCTTCTCGTCGTTCTGCGAGTTGACGGGACACATCAAAGTTATTTATTAGTACTCTTGGAGTAAACTCGCTCTTGGAGTAAACTCTCTCTTCCTTGGACAAAACTATCCAATGATGGTGAAAGCCGATCCAGCTGCTGTTGACACAACGTTACTACCATTTATGAGAAGCAACTGTATCTATACGTCGGACATTTCGGTGGTTACCTACCCTGGTCGTGATATAGTAGGCCGCTTCAGCCTAGATGATCAGTCCTGCGTTGGCCTCGAGATTTTCAATAGCTGGCCCTTCCCAGAGAATCACTTGTGGTTCAAAGCAAGCGTTTCCAACGCCGAGGATTGGTTGAGTTGAAGTTCATTTCATTGCTTGTTATTTGTTGTGTGATGAAAACTTTAGTATTTATAATCTATCCTCGTTGTTGTTGTGGGTTGATGACCTGTTCTATACAATAAAATGATATGCCTGTGATAAACTTACTAAATTTATGAATGGCTATCGAGTCGCTTCTCTGAGTGGGTGCTGCGACGAGGCAAAAAAATATTTTCCGAATACATAATTGTACGTGCATTGCAACAGGTTATCGGATGAGGCCAATCTACAATAGTACACTATTTGTACTAGCTTCACATGCTGCACTATCTCTACGTCTATGTACGTAATACAACAATTTTTTAACTTGAGACCAGCCACCCATCCTCACAAAGAACACTTTTTAACCTAGCACAGACTCCAGGAAATTTGGCCACAGTGTGAGGTGGGCCATATGTTAATGTGTTCGCTGTACGTAACCAGCACCTCGAATCCTCGATACTACTACTATAAGTAGTACTAGGAGTAGTAGGGTGGCATGGGCCAGAACAAGCATTCACGTCCAGGAGTACGGCACACACCACCAGCACGACTTCCATCTGACACCATATTTCTTGGAGTCCGTGCTACAGCAATCTCTTCAACCTAGTCGTTTCTCTAACTCAGCCATCACGCGGCGGGCGAGGTGGGGTTTTGCCGATAGTCGGTTTCCTCAACTGCGGTCCCACTTGTAAGGCCAACTCCAACGCATGACCCCAAACGGACCTCTGTTTTGCCCGGATTCTGTCCGTTTGGGTCGGGCAATGGGGTCGTGCCCGGGCCATTTCTCGGAAGCGGTGGTCGTGCGCCGAACGCGCGACCGCATCCCGGCCGCGTACATTTTTCTTTGCAAACACATATCTTTTTTCATCATTGATTTTTTGGTACATGGAAATACATCACCAACATTTTGACTAGAAAAGCAAGACCAAAGAAAACAAGAACCACAAGAATACATCTTAGAAGATATCCAACTTCCATAACTGCTCCTGTAAGTTGGATTAGTGCCTTCTCGATGCATTCATTGTTGATCTGCGGAGGCTCGATCTTGCGTGCTTCTTTCTTCTTCGAGTGTAAAGAAGTAGACGTGTCTAGCCTCTATTTTATCAACAAGTGCACTAGTCTCATCTCTAGCCTCTATGCTAGCTAAAAGTGCTAGAACATCTACTAAATTGTGCTCTATCAATATATCATTGTACTCTTCTTCCCAATACCAAAACTTGCATCCATTCTACACAATAAAATTTTAAGTTAGCACAACTAGTCTAATCCGAGAGCACAACCGAAGATTTGGTCGAGTTCTTCCTCCTTTTGCCGACACGTGGGACATCCAGCATCCAGGTCGTGTCATGCAAGAAAATAGAGTGGTAGGTGAAGCCACGTGATGTGCATCTTGGGTTAAACTGTAAATAGAATCTTACTACTCTTGAGTAACTCCAAAAGCGGCCATCGAAGATCTTTATTGGATTTGGTTTTCATCACCAGCACGTCGAGGTGAAAGATGTGCAGGTTCAGTGGGTCCTCTTGCGTTTTCACTGACATGTGGGACCGCATATGAGCAAACAGACGATGGGCTCCGCGCGTCTGCTGGCTGGCTGAGAAAAGAGATAGAGGAGGGCCGAGCACGGACTCTAGGAAATTTGTTCTACGTACTCGATATAGTGGAGTAACTAACACCTCGATATAGTGGGGTGGCATGGGCCATAACTAGCATTCATGTCTAGCAGTACGGCAGACGCCACCCACACGAGTCCCATCCGACACCAATTTTCTTGGAGTCCGTGCTAGCTACAGCCATCTCTTCTCCCTCCTGTTTTCTGAGCCATCGCGCGGTGGGCGGGGTGGGGGTTTGCCGATAGTCGGTTTGCTCAACTGCGGTCCCACTTGTAAGTGAAAATGCAACACAGCACGCATTCCCCCTTGAGCGGCGTACCGGACAAACCATGTGGGGGTGCGACGCGAACACGGCATGCTTTTCCTTTTCAACTTGGAACTTGTAAAATTTAGTTCTGCTCCATGGGGCGACCGATAGATAGAAATAACGATTTTCCCTAGAGTAATGAGAAGTTTGGTTCTGGCACGGTTCATGCATGGAGTACGTAGGAAAATTATGAAGTTGATGCGAAAGGTAAGATAATTACTAGTAGTACCATATACTACTACATGGATTTGACGGAAAGATAAAGATACATACGGATCCATCAACGACATCCTCACGCCCTAGTGCACCGGGTCACCAACCGACATGTGAGGAGCAGCGGCGTTGGCGGCAAGCTCAACGTGCTTCTAAACAATGTCATCCAAGGTTGCCCTGCGGTCCAAGAAGGCCAGCGTCCTATCGTCCTCCTCTTGCATGTAGTAGTCCATGTGGAAGATTTGCGCGTAGACGTGGGTGATTATGTCGATGGTGTCTTGCTGCGCCAGGCGTTGCGCGGCGAGCGCGGCCTCGAGGTGGACATTCTCCGGCGCGACGGCGGGCAGTCGCAGGGCCACCAGTGCGTCGAAGAGGTTGTCACCATAGAGGCTGTTGAGGGTGGCAGGCATCACAGAGCCTGGGCGCATGGGCTGGAGGCATACGTCAAGGTCGTCCGCGAGCTTCTTGACGACGGTGAACTTGTCGAGGAAGCCGACGAGGACCTCGTCGAACAAGGAGACGAAGCTGTCGTCCAAGCGGCCCCTCGCCCTGGCGGCGTCAAGCACTACCTGGAGACATTCCTCGGTGCCAGGATGCAGGCCGGCGTCGTGGACCATCTGGCACAGCCGGCTGATGCTCGCGCTCATCACCTCCATGGGTCTAGCTTCTAGTCAACTGATCTTGCGATTGGAGTGATCACTCTTGCCCTTAGGTGCGTAGGTGCGTAGGATTTCGTAGATTGGACTGGCGGGAGCCTTTATATGAGAAGTGCAGACTGCGTTGAATTCACGTGCGTGTTGGCCATCTACTCCTCGCCCCTCTACTGCACCTGCCTTTGGCTGTATGATAGGTTGGCCAGCCACCCGTTGGACCCACGTGTCATACACCCAAAGGCAGGTGCAGTAAGTCAATGAAGTTGCATCCCCCTCTGTGCCCATGCATGCTTTCAATGACTTGAGACTACCAAACATCACATGCGGTGGTTAGTTCATTGCATGTAATCCTATTAAGTAGCAAAAAGACATTAAGTTACCTCGCCGATAGGAATAAAACAATACACCATGTATTTATTTACAAAGGGAGTATAGCCAGCATCTGGTTGGTATATGAAGTTGCCACATCACATAGAGCCAACCTAATATTGGAGTATGCTAGCCCTCCACCGGCGCGCCGCTTCAAATGGCGGAGGAAGTGAGAGGTCGCGTCACCTTGTGTCCAGATCTGAGATGCCACGTGTACCAGATGAATGACTCCAAGTTCGACCACCGTGATGCTAGGTGCGAGCCAAGGAACACTGTTGGAGAGACCCCCCTCATAATTTTCCTACATTGTCGACGATGAGGTGCCTATGGTGACTTCGTAAATTTCAAGATGATAGTGCCGTGCGTGTGTGCGTTCATAGGGGTGAGTGTATGCGCGTGTATATGAGCGCTTGCGTCTGTACTGTGTAAAAAAAACGTAAATGTGTGTCAAAAAGAGACTAGTCAGTATACTCAATATTGTGCACCTCGGAGAGGAAAACGATAGAACTAGTACGTATTTATTTATGGTGCAGATTCACTCATTTTGCTCCATATGTACTCCGTCTCGGTGTTGTCTAGTCACTTGTTGAAATCTCTAGAAGGGCAAATACTCCTTTTTGGTTTACAGGGCTATACTAGCAAGTAGTTGTACGTACTAGTACAATAGTGGGCTCACATAGCAATTTTGTCTCATGCAAGAGCCTGGCTATATGCGTGATCCAATGTTCGCAACTGCAACGTTCGGTTTGCGCTTGGCTCTTCGCCTCTTCGAGAAGACGAACAATGATGTTACTACTACTGCTTCTACAGTGTCGAATCCACTGCTGCATGTCCGTCCACCGCGAGAGGGACGGATAGCTTGTTGTAGAAGTACTACTAAGCAAAAGCATGTCCTCGTTTGCGAGCAACCGCGCGCATGGGTGAGGGAGAAGGCGTGTAGTAAAATCAAGCTTCTCCTCGTTGTACGAGTTGACGCGACACATCATAGCACTGGCCCCACATGCTTGCTTCTAAACTTGGCTGAAAGACCCGCAGTGTACAATATATTTGATGCAACCTCTAACATTTACCCACCACAAATTAAAATATATCTGGCCTTATGCATCGTTCTGATGCAGAGGCCGGGGAGTCCCCCCTTTTCGAAAAAAAACAAATTAAAATATATATTCCTGTCTTGACCAGATGAGTGTGCAAACTACAATCACCAGGGTGTCAGGTAGGGCCAGAAGACTATTTTAATTTTTTTTAACTTCAAGACGGCCACATAGCATGGAGCCGACCCCAACGATTTTAAGCTTACAGGCACGATACACGCTATCCTAGACTACTATACACATGAAACTGCCACACGAGCGTCCGGGCTGCGCTTGGCTCTTTGCCTCTTCAGGAAGTCGAACAATGATGAAGTACTACTGCACTGGAGGAGTACTGCATTATGCTTCTGGCCATCTGACACCGATTGAACTGCTGCATGTCCACCACATGCGGGAGGGAGAGCGTGTAGCGAAAGCTTCTCCTAGTCTTGCCAGCCACCACGCTCATGGGTGAGGGAGGGACGCTCCTGCCTTTGCGTGTATGACAGGTGGGCCCGACAGGTGTGTGGCCAACCTGTCATACAGCCAAAGGCAGGTGCAGTTAAGTCCGCGAGGGAGAGGATAATCAAACTTCTCTTTGATGTACGAGTTGACGCGACGCATCAAAGCACTGCACTCGATATATTTCAATAATTTGCGTTTACCGATGCATTAATTACAACGCATGCATGCATGCCGTGACTCTTCTTTTGATACTTGCATGTGTTGATTTAATGCACCTTGAAGTAGTATAAAATATGTGACGGTAAAGCTTTGTAATACCCCGGCCCAAGTCGAGAGATGGTTGTGCACGAGGAGGGCGAGATCATGCAGACCGAACAGGACCCGACGATGGAGCTCTCTAAGGTCTCGATGGACCTCACCGTGCTCCACTGCCCCTTGTGCCTCCGCCCCTTGAATTGTGGTTTCTCAACGAGTTGTGCTGAACTTCTTGTGAATTGTGGTGGTTTTCAGTAATGAAAATCGGAAGGGGCAAGCCCTTCTTTGATAAAAAAAATTAATCGTCGTCCTTATATATTCATCAGTCTTGCTATAAGTCGCAGTAGATGCTATATAGGTCCATCGGATCTTACATCAAGGTCCGTCGGATCTTACATCAAGATCCGTGCTTTTAGATTTTCTGTTTTCTCTCTTAAATCTCAGTCGAGTGAGACATAGCCACGCCATTAAACAGAGGCTCGGGCGCCATTAATGGAGACCTTGGGAGAGAGGTGGACGGCAGATGGAGGTCAAAGGGCTCTCCTCCCGATAAGCACGCGCAGGGGTCTGATCGCACGCCTCTCGTACTCAAATAGCTACCCTGCACGGCGCCTCCTAGCTAATAAAAAAGTGGACGCGTGGCGGCACGTAAATGGTACTAGTAAGTAGAACGCCCACGGTTTCAATAATACTTGTGTTTCCGATTGTAACATGACAGCACTTGTTCCAAAATGACTTTGTTGATTGTTATTGTGTGCGCCTTCGCAAATCGGACTGCAAATTTACCACAGCATGTTGGTGCCATGTCATGGCACCAAGCCAAGTTTCATTATTTTCATGCGTGTTTTGGATTTACAGGAATTGAAAAACTAAGTTTCTCAATGTTTCCAACCCAGCCACGACGCCCAGAATTTGAATTTCATTCCCATTTCTTGCACGGAACCTAGAAATTTACCCGAGGACACACATGTGATTTTTCAACCAACTTTGGTGCACTGGAACATGTGCTTGTATTTCAAATTTGAATTATGCACACAAAGGTGACACGTTCCCTCCCAGAACCATGAGCCTTCTTGAGAGAAGCTCCGATTTGCAAGAAGCTTATACCAAAATTTGTTCCTATTCGGCCAAATTTTTTTACCACGGCATGGTACTACCATGACATGACACCATGCCAAGTTTCATGATTTTAAAACCAAGTTTCTCAATGTTCTCGACCAAGCCACGATGCCCAGATGTTTGAATTTTATTCTCATTTTTTGCATGGGACGTACTCCCTCCTTCCATCTATATAGGGCCTAATGTGTTTTTCAAGACAGCCTTTGACTATTGACAAGATTAATAGCACATGAGATGTATACTATGAAAATTATATTATTGGAAGCTCCTTTGACATACAAATTTGAAGGTATGCTTTGTGTAAGTTGCATGTCATATATTATTGCTCTAACGTTTGGTCAAAGTTAGCCTCGAAAAATGCATTAGGACCTATATAGATGGAAGGAGGGAGTAGAAATTCACCCGAGGACACAAATGTGATTTTTCAACCAACTTTGGTGCACGGGAGCATGTGCTTGTAGTTCAAATTTGAATTATGCACATTAAATGACCAAAAACTCAATTAATGTGTAAATAAGGCCAAACAAAGCTGGAATAATTCCAAAATTTAACAGGGCACTCATGTAGTTCTATGTTGCCTTTGTAAATAAACTCAAGGAGGACAACGTATATCGTTTCGCACTCAAAGGTGGCACGTTCCCTCTCAGAACCACGAGCCTTCTTGAGAGAAGCTTCGGTTTGCAAGAAGCTTATACCAAAATCTGTTCCTATTCGGCCAATTTTTTTACCACAACATGGTAGTACCATGACATGACATCCATGCCAAGTTTCATGATTTTCAGACGTGTTTTTGGATTTACAAGAATTGTAAAACCAAGTTTCTCAATGTTCACGATGCCCAGATGTTTTAATTTTATTCTCATTTCTTGCATGGGACCTAGAAATTCACCCGAGGACACAAATGTGAATTTTGAACCAACTTTGGTGCACGAGAGCATGTGCTTGTAGTTCAAATTTTACTTATGCACATTAAATGACCAGAAACTCAATTAATGTATAAAAAACAACAAACGAACCCGGAATAATTCCAAAATTTAACAGGGCACTAATGTAGTTCTATGTTGCCTTTGTAGTGATGTGCATTACCGAGAGGGCCCGGAGATATACCTCTCCCACAATCGGAGTGAAAAATCCTAATATCGGTCTATGCAAACTCAACAAGTAACATCAGAGACACCTGTAGAGCACCTTTATAATCACCCAGTTACGTTGTGACATTTGGTAGCACACAAAGTTTTCCTCCGGTATTCGGGAGTTGCATAATCTCATAGTCATAGGAACATGTATAAGTCATGAAGAAAGCAATAGCAATATACTTAAACGATCAAATGCTAAGCTAACGGAATGGGTTAAGTCAATCACATCATTCTCTAATGATGTGATCCCGTTAATCAAATGACAACTGATGTCCATGGCTAGGAAACTTAACCATCTTTGATTCAACGAGCTAGTCAAGTAGAGGCATAATAGTGACACTTTGTTTTGTCTATGTATTCACACATGTACTAAGTTTCCGGTTAATACAATTCTAGCATGAATAATAAACATATATCATGATATAAGGAAATATAAATAACAACTTTATTATTGCCTCTAGTGCATATTTCCTTCAAGTCCATCAAAACTTTACCCAAAACTTGAAAACTTCACAACACAGAACTCAACAGAAAACTCGTAAGCTCCGTTAATATCATAAAACAAATCATTCACTTTGGTACTGTCAAGAAAAGATTCATAATTTTTCTTACGTGATGCCTACTGTACCCCATCATTTCTACAATTTATATTAAGCAATATATTCCATAGAAACTATAAAACAAGCAAACTATGCATTGCAAACATAATCTGTCAAAAACAGAACAGTTTGTAAAGATCTGAATTGAAATCATACTTCTGTAACTCCAAAAATTCTGCGAAATTAGGAAAATCTATACAATTTGTATATCAATCTTGTGTAAAAAAAAATCAGATCAAAATCATGTTCCAGTGAATTTTCAAAATTCCTGGACTGGGAGCAAAAGTTTCTGTTTTTGCAAAGAATCAAGTCAAATATCGTCCATACTATCCCAAAGTATTTACTTGGCACTTTATTGAAACAAAAGCTATAAAACATGCTTAATATAGTAGCTTAATCATGTGAACACACAAAAACATTAGGTAATGGTGTTGGGTTGTCTCCCAACAAGC